>NC_090343.1:5687393-6003643 GCF_035084215.1 Heptranchias perlo
TGGAACCAGTTTATATCTAATGAAAAAAGTGTTTAAATAAGTACTCACCATAAAAATGGTACAATTCCTCCATCTGGTGGTCACACACAGTATTACATGTCAGCAGCAAGGGACTTCATCTCCTCGGCCTCGTTCTATTGCTGGAAGTGCAGATGGGTGGTCCTTCCAGGCACCAGCCTGCCCTGGGATTGACCCCATCCCCAATCGGGGGTCATTTTTCATGAAGTGGCGGGCTCCTGCGACACTTACAGTGCTTCCTGAGGGAGGGAGCCAGGAATTGCCCATCAATCAATCACCGGCATTAGGCTCCTACTCCTGCATCCAGGCTGACGCTCCCAGTGCTGTACTGAGGGAGTGCTGCACTGTCGGAGGTGCCGTCTTTCGGATCAGACATTAAACCGAGGCCCTCGTCTGCCCTCTCAGGGTAAAAGATCCCACAGCACTATTTTGAAAAAGAGCAGGGCAGTTCTCCCCGGTCCCCTGTCTAATGTTTATCCCTCAACCAACCATCACAAAAAAGAGACGATCTGGTCATTGTCACTTTGCTGCTTGTGGGATCTTGCTGTGCGCAAATTGGCTGCCGTATTTCCTGCATTACAACGATGACTGCACTTCAAAAGTACTTCACTGGC
This sequence comes from Heptranchias perlo, assembly GCF_035084215.1. NCBI lineage: Eukaryota > Metazoa > Chordata > Chondrichthyes > Hexanchiformes > Hexanchidae > Heptranchias > Heptranchias perlo. The sequence continues at coordinate 5,688,026 of NC_090343.1, forward strand.
TGGAAAGCACGTTGGGACGTCCTGAGGTCGTGAAAGGCCTGATAGAAATGCAAGTCTTTTTTTTCTTATTTGTGTGGTAAGCAGGGGTCAATCAGGCAGGTGTCCTATCCACTGGCCACAAGAAAGGTGGAACTGGTAGGATTTCAAGCAGAGGACATCATCCCACTAAGCTGCCTTTTTGAGTATCCATGATGTGGGGATGCCGGTGATGGACTGGGGTGGACAAATGTAAGGAATCTTACAACACCAGGTTATAGTCCAACAATTTTATTTTAAAATTGCATATGCGATTTGAGAACCTCTCATTCACTACTCACCTGACGAAGGAGATAATCTCCGAAAGCTTGTGATTTTAAAATAAAATTGTTGGACTATAGTAAGATTCCTTATTTTTGAGTATCGTCAGATTGGAAGGGGGACGGGCACCAGAAGTGCTCGCCACCATCCGAGATTTTGCTCCCGTGTACCCCAAAAAACCCCTACCCCCAGGCCCAGGAGTTCAGGGCCAGCAACTCATTAAAAAGGTACACAGATGCAATAGGCAAAGCGCTAGCAGAGAGAATAAACCTCCACATGTGCTTACATTGAGAAGAATGCTGAGAGGCTTGGGAAATAATTTTCCCATTTTACCTTCCCTCTCTCTCCCTTCTCCCCTCAAACAAAATAAATCACCTGACTTTCGGTGCTGATATTTCCAATAGAGAATCCACGACTTTCTGGAACACAATACATCTGAATACTCCAAGTGTTCTAGATAAACTGGGGGAAGTCAATCCAATGGGGACAAGTCAGTCCAATCTACCTTTCTAACCCACCACTCCAGCTGACATCAGCACAGACCAGGGATCGGACCCAGGACTTTCCTGACCTGTACGGCTCAGGATAAACACTCCGCCATCTCAGGACTGCCACTCGACCGATCTCTGCACCTAACAACCGACTCCAGATGACAATTTTAAATTGATGACCGCTCGTGACTGACCCCCCACAACCAGAGGAAATAGTCTATCCCTATTCATTATATCAAAACCCATCATATGCTTAAAAACCTCTGCTGAATTTCCTCTTAGCCTTCTTTGCTCCCATGGAAAGAGTCCCGGTATCACAAGTCTCGCCTCATAGTTAGTTCGCAGCCCTGGCATCATCCTGGTGAATTTATACTGTGCATTAACATCCTTCCTACAATGGGATGACCGAAACCACATGTAGTACATGAACTGCGGCATAATCAATGTTTTGCGTAAATGCATCACTACTTCTTTGCACCTCTACTCCATCGAGTTGTCAAGTCGATTGTTCCTTTTTTATGGCACTTTCAGGGAATTATGTGTTTGAATCCCTAGGTCTCTGTTCATCCACACCCTTCAGTGTTTTGCCATTAGCTTTAAAGCTAGTGTACTTCACTGGCTGCAAAGCGCTTTGGGATGTCCAGAGGTCATGATAGGCGCTATATAAATGCAAGTTCTTTCTTTTCTATTAAGTATAAACTCCCATTTCTTGTTATTTGTCCCCCAAAATGTACGACCTCACACTTATCCATAACAAATTGCTTCCGAGAGAAACTAGCTCTCATTTTCCCCTTGCTTTCAACCTGCGAGGATTTTCTAGACACACGAGAAATTGTTGCGGTGCCCTTGAATAAATAATTTGCTTCAACAGCCCTGTGACGCTGCTATTGATAGATGTAGAGCTCACAGGGAACGATTACAGTATGCCTAACACGCTGGTATTAATTAAAATCACAGGCAGGGTGATACTCCTGCCAGTGGAAACAGTTTCTCCCTATGTACTTTAATTATGAAGGGTTTTGATAGAGTGAATAAGGAGAAACTGTTTCCACTGGCCGGAGGGTCAGTAGCCAGAGGACACAGATTGAAGGCAATTGGCAAAAGAACCAGAGGGGGAGATGAGGAGAAATTATTTTACGCAGTGAGTTGTTATGATCTGGAATGCGCTGCCTGAAAGGGCGGTGGAAGCAGATTCAATAATAACTTTCAAAGGGGAATTGGATAAATACTTAAAAAGTAAAAAATTGCAAGCCAAGGGGAAAGAGCAGGGGAGTGGGACTAGGGACAATGGCCTCCTTCTGTGCTGTACCATTCTATGATTCTACGTGGAGAGCTATATTCTCAAATAGAGACTACTGTCTATGTGTTGGTTCAAACCCATCACCGAGCATTTTCCCTCTGGTTTCTTCAGCCTGCCCTGGGCAGAACTGTACCAGTTATCACGGGGCATCGTTATACTAGAGTTTCAGGTTTAAGACCAGCAGCAGTCACAAGGGCAAGAAGACTCTAATTACACTCCTGCACACTGACCAGACGTGGAGTTGGCCCAGCATCGAAATGCCACATAAAAATGAAACAAAAGCTGCAAATATAAAATAAAAACACAAATTATGGAAATATGCGCACAGCGAGGTCCCAGGATCATTGGCATCTGCAGAGGGAAATTTCCGCTACTTTTCTGTTTAGAGTTTTAAAAAGCTGGTGGGACGATTTGCCCCTTCCCGATCCCAGGGACAGTAACCAATTGTACCACTCATCCTCTCCTCCCCCTTGACTGAGATCAGCTAACAGGACACAGATCGGGGATCGAACCAAAGATCCTCTTACGCTTGTATGACTTAGAAAAAAAGACTTGCATTTATATGGAGCCTTTCACGACCTCAGGATGTCCCAAAAAAAACAAAACAAAACTGAGGAACAGCCTCTGGATTGCAGGGGGTTACGGCATATTTACAGGAACTGCAATTGGGCCACAAAGTACAGACAATTGTAAAACTACCCCTTCCCCAATCACAGCTTTTGGTTTCATCATCTGTACTTATTTCTCCTCAGTGAGGTCATCTCAGCCACCTCCTCTCTAGACTGTAGAGTTTAAGCTTCTGTAATCGTTCCTAAGTCCTGTTACACTGGAATCTTTCTCTGTACACACTCTAATGTATGCCCAAAATTGTATTGTGTCTGAAATTCTACGTGGTAGCCTCTGCATAATCTCTAGCCTCATACTTTTCCTTCCTGGTTTTTAAGGTTTGCTTTTCCTGGAGTTAATGTTTCTTTTAGCTTTTATTACATTACAACAGTGACTACACTTCAAAAGTACTTAATTGGTTGTAGAGCACTTTGGGACAAGGTCGTGAATGGTGCTATATAAATGCAAGAGTTTCTTTTCCTTTGGAATCACTGAATTTGTTTCTCCCCCTCTGGTGTTTAAAAAAAAGTCATTTCAAATGTTCCATCTCCCTACACAACGTCAATCAAGGATGTCCACGCTGTTACTGTGATCCTAAAGCCACACACACAAGGAACAGCTACAAGTGTTTATAGCAAACACGGACTTATGTTTTGCATTTGATGGGATTTTGTCCGGTTTTACCAGTTAAACTTAAAACCAGGTACCTGCTTAAATGCCATTGCTCTGGCAACATAACATTTTATTTGCTTTTCCACATTGTCTTATTAAAAGTGACAGCCCTACTGTTACTCTCTGTCCTTTGCCTGACCATTGTTAGTATTGGCTCTGTGGTAGCACACTCCCCTCCAAGGTTGTGGGTTCACGCAATCATACAGCACAGAAGGCAGCCATTCGACCCATTGTGTCTCTTTGAACGAGCTATGCAATTAATCCCACTCCCCCCTGCTCTTTCCCCATAGCCCTGCAAATTTCTCCTTTTCAAGCATGTATCCAACTCCCTTTTGAAAGTTACTATTGAATCTGCTTCCACCACCCTTTCAGTGCGTTCCAGATCATAACTCACTGCGTAAAAGAAAATTCTCATTTCCCCCTGCAATTTTTGCCAATTATCTTAAATCTGTGTCCTGTGGTTACCGACCCTCCTGCCAGTGGAAACAGTTTCTCCCTATTTACTCTATCAAAACCTTTCATAATTTTGAACATTCCAGGACTCTTTTGCACTATTGCAGACGGAGGCACCGTCTTTTGGATGAGACATTAAACCAAGTATCACCGGCCTGTTCATGAAAAATTCTATGCACTATTCAGTCATTATCATTCATTCTATTTGCTGTTTATAGGGTCTTGCTGTGTGCAAATTGGCTTAGCTACAAAACAGTAACTGTGGAGTGCTTTGGGATATTCAGAGGATGTGAAAGGTGCTATATAAAATGCAAAGCTCTTTTCCTAACCACAGTCTTCAATTTTTTTTTACCAAATACATCTGCCACATTCTGATCACTGATCGAAATCATTCTACAACTTGGTAACTGCGTCCTCCGTCCCCACTGCTCCCCCCACTTCGTTGGTGTCTGCAAATCTAATGAAGCTGGTTTCTGCATCAGAATTATATATGTAAACAAGGCTTCGTGGTACCCACTCCACTTCTCCCCCGCCCCAGTCTGCCACTGCACCTCTCGCAGGTACGGTTTCCATTTCTTAGCCAGTCCCACATTGTGCCCTGGATTCCAGTAGGTTTTACTTTTATTAGTAGCTTCTCATGGGATACCCACGTCAAAAGGTTTTCAGGGAGTCCAAATAAACTGCACCGTAGGGCGTTCTACTGTCTAGTTTATTTGTAACATCCTCAAAGTGGTCTGTTCGGCAAACAAGGCCCTCACCTTAAGTTCATGCGGGTTAATCGATATTAAGCTGTTATTACAGCTCCAGCCAACTCCTTAGAAGGTGCTTCATTATTTTACCTGCGACTGAGGTCAGGCTAATGAAACATTTGTCCCTCTCTTTTTAAAAAAAAATATGCAGGTTCCATGTTTGCTTGCTGCAATCCTGCAGAGACTCTCGCTACCTAATGATTCTTCATGACTGTAGCGTGTTCCTCAAAAGTCCTGTGTCTCCTTCAGCACCTCAGCATATAGGTCAGGAGATTTATTAGTCTTCAGCCCCCTAAACCATCAATTGCCTTCTCGACACTATCAGAATCCTCAAGGATAGTTCCAAAAGTAAAACATTGTAGATGCTGGAAATCTGAACGAGGCAGGATCTGTGGAGAGGAAGGTGGGTTAACGTTTCAGGTCAGCGGTTCTGACGAATGGTCAGCCAAAACTCTGCTGCTCGTATCCTAACTCGCACCAAGTCCCGTTCACCCATCACCCCCTGTGCTCGCTGCCCCACATTGGCTCTCAGTTCAGCAATGCCTCGATTTCAAAATTCTCATCCTGGTTTTGAAATCCCTCCATGGCCTCTCCCCTCCCTATCTCTGTGAACTCCTCCAGCCCGACAACCCTCCGAGATCTCTGCGCTCCTCCAATTCTGGCCTCTTGTGCATCCGATTTCCCTCGTTCCACCATTGGCGGCTGTGTCTTCAGCTGCCTAGGCCCTAAGCTCTGGAATTCCCTCCTTAAACTTCTCCACCTTTCTACCTCTCTTTAAAACCCATGCTTTTGGTCATCTGTCCTAATATCTTATGTGGCTTGGTGTCAAATTTTGTTTGATAATTGCTCCTGTAAAGCATCTTGGGACATTTTACGACGTTAAAGGCGCTATATAAATGCAAGTTGTTATCAACTTGAATTGTCAACCCTACCTTCTCTCCACGGATGCTGCCCGACCTGCTGAGTGTTCCTCGAGGATAGCAGCAGTGCTACAAACAATGGAAAAGCAAACTGTCTGCTTCCCTAGTGAATACACTTAGAGAATAATCAGTAATTCTATTTTCCCTTCACCTTCCATTATTAATTACCACACCACTCGTAAGTTCTAACTTCCTCCCCAGCCACGATACTAAAAAATATTTTTTAATGTGCGTAACACCTTTTGTTATGCGCCTCTCCAGTGCCCTCTTGTAGTCCAACACCTTTTAAAGTGTGTTCTACTATTTCCTTTGCTCCTACTCCGCTCCTGAGAGAGCGCTGCACTGTCGGAGGTTCCGTCTTTCGGATAAGACGTTAAACAGAGGCCCTGTTGGCCCTCTCAGGTGAACATACGTTCGAAGAACTTTTCGAAGAAATGCAGGGAGGTTCTCCCCAGTGCCCTGGCTAATATTTATCCCTCAATCAACACCTAATCACAAATCATCAGCCACGGTCAAATATCTGGAGTGGGACTCGAACCCATAACTTTCTGACTCAGGCGAGAGTGGTGACCGCTGAGCCACGGCTGGCATCAAGAGCGCAGCTGACGGAGGGAGAAACGGAGCTTCTGCCGGCTGTACCTCAGTGAAGCAAAAGCAAAGCCAGGTCCAAGTTACTCCGATTCAGGTATTCCACTTATTGTGCAGCTTTCAAACTTCTGGTTAGAGCCAAGTTATTACATTAAAAGGAACTTTATTTTTTTTCTCAACATATTTACAGCAGGTTTAAGTAGGATTAGGTTGCTTTTGTAGAGGATTGAGGAGTCCCATCGCGCCAGCACTGTGCTGCTATGTGCAGCCTATGACCAGGGGTGGATGCAGCGCCTAGCAAAAGAAGCATTCAGAAGTATCTTATAGGCTTCCGTGTAAATCACACGACATGGAAAAGTCAATGCCCTGAAATTGCAGCCAGTGAACAGGAGGAATAAAAGCAAACCTCACTTCCTTTCCCCCCCCTCACCGACACCCAGCCACCAGGACATTTTAAAAAAAGTTACCTCGTTCTACTCCCTCCCCCCAAAATAGCCATTAAAAATGTAATTTTTTTTTTGTCAGAAGAGGCACTGGGTGAGTAATCAGACTCAGTAAATGACTGGTTTATACTTGATTAAAATACACTTTTAAACAGCTTAAATTTTGTGGGGAGAGAAAATAATTTACAAGCTTTATAAATAAAGAGCCTCTTGCAAGCAAACACAAGAGGGAATGGATTTTGGATTTTTTTTAATATAAAGGTCTGTCTATGGTCAAGAAAAAAAAAAGTTTAAGAATGAATCAAAATGGAAGAGCAAATCAAGTCAACTACAGGCGTAATATTCAAACAGTTGTTTCACCTCAATTAAACAAATAGCCGTGGACATGCTACAGGAATTCTGTCACTTGCAAATACCAATCTGCACGGCAGCTCCATTTCATAAATGTACGGGGGACTTTATATAACGAGCGGGAGTGCAACTGAGGCCACTGATCCCATAGAAAGAGCGCGCGCTGCACAGGGCGTCATGGGTTAAAGGTTGCAGTCAACAGCACGAATAAAAATCCAATGAAAGCTGGGACAAAAAGTGCCATAAGGTTTTTTTTTTCCCTTCTGTCTGCTCCTCCTCCTCCTGTACAGCATACTGTAATGTCACATTGCACACACCCGTCCCTCTTATCCCCCCCCTCCCCAAAACGCATTCCGGGCGACCATTCGGAAATTTACTCCGCTCCTGACCTCCACCACATAACAAAACAAGCCACAACTGCCAGATGTGACAAAGTCTGTGTTTTACAAGATGCCCGTCGTTTTCAAATGGCAGCAGCCCACTCTTCCAGGTCCCGCATGTCCTCATCGTCCTCTTCCTTCTTCTTGGCTGTTGAAAGTGAAAACAAACGACGAGGTGAAAAGGAAGCTGGTCCCATTTAACGTAGAGCTCCTCACATTCCCACTCCTCATCTGCCTGCAGGAGGCCTCCAACATGCCAAAAAAAGTAAGTACACAGGCAGAGAGGGGGGAAAAATAACCCCAATATACGCACTCAACCTTCTACCGTACAGCATCCAGTCTAGTGTAAATCATGCCCGGATAATTGGATGTCCAGTGCACACAGTCTATTCACCGTACAGCACAGAAACATCCCCTCAGGCCAGTTATTAAGTTGCTGTGACACCGGCCAATGTGTGAAAAATAAGATTTATCCGATCTGCATCGAAATTAAGAGATGACGGTTCACTGCAATAGATTTACTGACTTGAATACATGCAAATGCACTACCTGCCCCTCAGAGATCTTAAGAATTATGAAAAATAGTGTTGGGGTTGTGCAAAGGGGCAGAAAGGTTTTGGCAGGACTAAGATGCTGCAGAATAAAGGGGTTAACCCATTGCCAACTGGGCTTTTATAAAGGCTGCATATAGTGACAACACAAATCCTGGCCACAATGGAGATGATTGGGTAATTCCCCCGTCAATCGTGCCTGGAGACCGCACTGCTGTAAGTTCCTGGGATTGATTTAATGCACATGATGTGTGTTATGTAACTATCCTCAACTCTCTATTTCTCCAGCAAAATGTAAACAATTTTACAACACCAAGTTATAGTCCAGCAATTTTATTTTAAATTCACAAGCTTTCGGAGGCTACCTCCTTCCTCAGGAAGGAGGAAGTCTCCGAAAGCTTGTGAATTTAAAATAAAATTGCTGGACTATAACTTGGTGTTGTAAAATTGTTTACAATTGTCAACCCCAGTCCATCACCGGCATCTCCACATCATGTCCAGCAAAATGCAGTAAGTGGAGCATAATTACATAATACAAATTGATTATTTCTCCAGCAAAATGCAATCAATTTGTATTATGTAATTATGCTCCACTTACTGCATTTTGCTGGGAGAAATAATCCTGCTTTTATCGGGAGACTTTGCTGTAGTTTTGGTCACGAGTTCTGTTTGCTGTAGTTCGTAGAGACTCTGTTTAAATAGAGTCTGTTTGCTAATAATTCCTGCCATAGGTCCCGCCCCGCCTCCAACTCATTGGCTGGCACAGTGGTGTCAATACACACTGTGTTTATAAAATACAGTGCTACTGCACAGTGAGAGCACTCAGTCATCCACAATGCGGAATGGAAATCAGTGTGGACCAGCATCTTGTCACTCCCTCCTAGAATAGGGCCGAGATCATCTCCTTCTCCCCCATCCCCCAGAGTTTCTGGTGAAGGAGGAAGTGGGGAAAAGAAACACAAACTATGCATTTCTCCTAACTCTGGTTGGAAATGTTGATTTAATAAAATTGAACTTTTGCCATTTTTTTTTTGTCAGTATTAATCTCATCAAACAGCTGTGGTTTATCCTGGGATATCTCCTACCTGGCCTGGCTGGGAGCGACGTGGAAGGGACGCTGGGAAGTGGCACAGTCTCTGCTCCTCCAATCTCCAGCAGGTTTTTGTCGAGCTCTTCTTGCTCCAGCTCTTCCAACTCGGCCATTAGCTCATCCTACAGAAAGGCATTACCAGCAGATTAATCTCCTCATAAAGCTGAAGATACACAAAAAACCAAGAAGTTTATAGAAGGACCATCACGCCAAGCTCAGAAGCAGCTTAGTTTTCTACACGGCATTCTCCGCACTCAGATTAGGTTGGACATTGGGGTGCGGGTGGGAGGGAGGGGAAATCCTCCTGTTCATTTTTCCATCAGCATAAAAAGGAATCCTTCTGAACCCCCAGGTCTCAACAGCTTCAGGAATAGTGTGCACGCACCCCTCACAATCATACCATGGCCGGGGGGGGGGGGGGGGGGGGGGGGCTGTTTAATGAAACTCAGCAGGAATTACACCTAGTTACTTCTCTGACGATTTCCCTTAAGTCACTATTTAATACAAAACTTGGCATCGCTCTCACTGCATTTCCAGAACGAAATCAGTTGGTATCAATATTGACGACTGAATTGAATGGATGGGTACAGAGGCAAGTTGGTGCAACTACTTCTTGAAACATTCCACTAAAGGAGACGGAAACTGGGAGAAAGGGCACTGAGCAGAATCTTGCTGGATAAAATAATGACGCACGCCGTTATTAATGTGAAAATCGGCCAGCAAGTTCAGAGGATTAAGAGGTACGGCCTGAGTTGCAAATTGGGGGGAGGGGGAGCGAAGAGGGAGAAGAAAATATTATGGCCTGATTTTTATTTTAATTTTTCACAATTTACGCCGCTCCACCATTTGCTTCGCACAAATGGCATCTCGCTCTCAACCTCCCCGTTATTTTTTAAGAACTTGCTGTATTTGCACATTAACTGCCCATTAAACTTGGCGCAGAAAGTTAAGTCTGGTGATTAACAGCGCAAGTACCTTTTTAACAATGTGATAATTGTTAATGCAATGTCAATCAATCTCTCCGGCCCAGAAATTGAACAATTTAAACTGTAGAGTCTCATTCCTGCATGTACTAAACTGTTCTTAGAGAGTTTAAAAATGTCAAATTTAACATTTTAAAACTTTTTTCTTACTTTTCCTTTCTGTCTCTTTTCTCTCTCACTCTCTCTCAATCCAACTTTTCTTTCCCTCTTTATTTCTCTTTTCTGTACCCAATTTGACTCTAATTCACCCTCCTCTCAGTCCTTCCTCTGTTCCTTTCTCAGTCCTTTGGTTAATGAGATCCACTGTTGGTCCTGTCGGTACTGTGATCCCAGATGCCCCTTTGTCCTCACCACACTGTTATCAGTTTGTGCTTCCAGCGAGTTACGGCGCAAAAAAAGGTTTGAGCTGAAGGGTGCAGAAAAACGTCCAACTAATGCGACTCGTCACGAGAAGCCCCGCTCCTGCAAAATCCGGCCCAAAGTTTGATTTCCTTCAGCTCGTCCCAGGGAACAGAAACTCGACAAGAGCCACTCCAGAAGCTACTGTACCCCACAGAAAACTTACCATCACCCCTTCACAACAGCCCCCTTCGCAAGCGCTTATAAAACCGAGAGATAGTCTATAGGATCAAACTGATCTCTTGACTGTTGTTTGAATGGGTACGTGGGACCCGTAACCCCTTTGTTGCTGCTTCAGGACCTACAATCGCTTCAGTGTTTGAAGCGACGCTTACCTCGTCGAAATCTTCGCCAAACCCTACTGGTTTGGAAATTGCGTCAGAGATTTCCTGTGCCAATTCCTGTTGTTCTGTGATGTCTTGCATTAGTTCATCTACTTTGTCAATGTCCCTTAGAAGTAAAAAAAAGGAACAAGATATCGTGAACTCACTGCAACATTACCACATTATATAGCACAATCCGATGTTTATTCTAGCCTGGGTAACTTCAGGAGTACTGGTTCTGCCAGTTAATTAGCATGTTTTGGGCCCAGCAGGCATCACTCCACGATCGGTGTTTAGAAGCAAATGACCGCCCAACCGAGACACAAGTTAAAGGGGCAGCACGGGGTTTAAAAGTTATTTACAAAGGGGACTTTCAAGTTTTGGGAGTATTGAATCTTCGGTGAACTACGGGGCTGATCTGCTCTTCGGTGGGTAAATGCAGTATGGTACTAAACCACACAGAGCAGGAGAGTCCAGGCTCTGGGCTCGGTCTGTTCTTAGTTAGCTGATCTCGGGCAGGGTGACACTAGAGGTCAATTGCAGCTCCTCTCCCTGCCACCTTATGCTTCAATGATAAACTGGTTTAGTACCACACTGGGCTGTGCAATCTGATTAGTCAGAAAGACTTGCATTTATATGGCGCCTTTCAAAAAAACCAACAGGACTTGAGGAACCTGTACCCCAATGGCAATGATCCACTGATGCGATTCACCTCAATGAGGAGGAAGAGCTGATTTTATTACTGTTTCTCTTGGTGAAGCAAATTGTCCTGACACAGGAAGGACCTAGATAAGCCTAATCTGCAGCAGTGGTGCAATGGAATGTTGCAAACCGCTCAAATAGAAAGCACAGCAATAATACTAAACACAAGGAGAATACAGGAAGGCAAACAGCATCTGATCAGAACATTTCTGGTCTCCAGATTATAAAAAGGATATGGAGGCACTGGAGAAGGTGTAAAAAAGATTTACAAGGATGGTACCAGAATTGAGGTCATACCTATCAGGAAAGATTGAACAGGCTGGGGCTCTTTTATCTAGAAAAGAGAAGGCTGAGGGGTGACCTGATAGAGGTCTTGAAAATTATGAAGGGGTTTGATAAGGTAGACGTAGAGAAGATGTTTGCACTTGTGGAAGGAGGAGTCTAAAACCAAGGGCCATAAATGTAAGATAATCACTAATTATTCCAATAAAGAATTCAGGCAAAACTTTTTTACCTAAAGAATAGGTAGAATGTGGAATTTGCTATCACATGGACTAGTTGAGGCAAATAACATAGCTGCATTTAAGGAGAAGCTAGATAAGTACATGAGGGAGAAAGGAATAGAAGAATATGCTGATAGGGAGAGATGAAGTAGGGAGGGAGGAGGCTCGTGTACAGCATAAACACCAGCATAGACTAGTTGGGCTGAATGGCCTGTTTCTGTGCTGTAAATTCTATGTAATTCTATGGGATGATGCAGGCAGCGGTGCAAATGGAAACCCTGATAGGAAAGTCTTTTCCCCTCTTTTTGCATCAATTTCCCTCCCCCCGACAAGTTCTTAACTCCTTGCTGAAGTACAGCTCTACAGGTGCTGATCACCTTCAGTGACTCGCCCAAGTGACTGTGATTCATGTCTGAGTTTAGAGGGCATGTATTCCAAGATCTTCTGGTCTGTAAGTTCAATTTCATATTGGGCAGTACATCCCTCAAACGAGCCAGAGGAGCTCAACTGTCAGCCTTCCAGAGCAATGAAACTTTCAGGTGGCCACCCTGAGAGTTATATCTACTTAAGTGAAAGCCCATTACAGGAACATCAAAGTCTTCAGCAAGATACTTGCAGAAATATACACGTGTTACCATGGCCTTGTGCCCAACAGGTAACGCCCTGCAGTCTGTACAAAACCAGGTACAGGAGATAAAATAAAACCCCACCCCATTCCCATAAACAGCAAGTCAGTGTGTGAAGTGGGCCGTCATAGCTTTAAATTAACTGTGATATGATCAGTTTGGAAAAAAAAAGCTTTATTAACGTGTTATGTAAAACTTTGAATCGGTTAGTCACATGACTGAGTGCCATTAGTCAAGAGATGAAAATAAACTATGCAGAAGGAGTGCAAATTGAATCTAGTGGCAGAAAGCTTGCTCTGCACCTCTGTATCCGTTATTGTAAATAGTAAGGGGAGAGGAATTCCACCAAAGAGGCAACTATTCCACTGGTAGATAGGAAACTTGACCAATGGCAGCATTGCAGTGTTTGGGTGAGAATATCAGGCTGACGAGTTGACCAACCCATTGTTGACCCACCTGTGGCATTGCTCACAAAGAAATAGGGTGAAATCTGATTAAGAATGGGTTAAACCTCAAAACAGCTATTCCAATAGTCAAATCTAGCCATCTGACAACAGTGTCCAGAAAAAAAAAACACTTAGGAGGATGTTACTTGGGCTCCAAGGGTTAAATTATGAGGAGAGATTCCATAAACTAGGCTTGTACTCCCTGGACTACAGAAGGATAAGGGGTGATCTGATTGAGGTTTTTAGGATTTTGAAAGGAATTGATAGGGTAGATAGGGAGAAACTTTTTCTGCTGGTGGGGGAGTCTAGGACAAGGGGACATAACCTTAAAATCAGAGCCAGGCCATGCAGGAGAGAAATTAGGAAATACTTCTTCACACAAAGGGTGGTAGAAGTGTGGAACTCTCTCCCACAAAAGGCAGCAGATGCTAAGCTCAATTAATAATTTAAAATCTGAAATCGATAGACTTTTGCCAGCCAAGGGTATTAAGGGATATGGAGCCAAGGCAGGTGGATGGAGTTAGGATACAGATCAGCCATGATCTCACTGAATGGCGAAACAAGCTCGAGGGGCTGAATGGCCTCCTCCTGTTCCAAAGAGGGTTTCTTTGAAAAGACCAACAACTGAAAGCTCCGGAAGATGGGCAGGTTCTGTTTCAGGAAAAAAGCCTCCATTTAAAAAGAGAAATAAAAATGAAACCAGCTTGAACCTGCAGTGGAAAAGCAATCCACCGAATTATAGCGCAGTTCAGGAGCAAAAATGAAGTGAAAAAAAAGAGAAATAATGGGAAACGCCTGACAGTCATTAGGTGAATGAAAATGAGGTGAAAAAAATTAAAATTGGATCAAAATGGACTGACAACCTGATATCTACCACAATTGCACTGTGATATTTATCTCTTGTCATCCTGTAGCACTTCTGTGTCAGACTGCCAAAATCAGGAGCAATCTAACAATTCGATTTAGGTGCCCAGACTCATTTTACACAGAAACTTTATAACCAGCAGACAGGAGACTTTCATTCCATCAGTTTGGGCTGGAGTTAAACCTAAGTCATAGAGGCAAATGGTTATGGCCACAGAATTAAAGAATGACACAGCACAGAAGGAGGCCATTCAGCCCATTGTGCCTGTGCCATCTCTTTGAAGGAGCTATCCAACTAGTCCCACTCCTTCTGCCACTGGAAACAGTTTCTCTTTATTTATTCTACCACAACCCTTCCATGATTTTGAAAGCTTCTATTAAATTTCCCCATAACCTTCTCTGCTCTAAGAGAGGAAACGTAAGAGGTGAGATCGAACCCAGCACACCATTAAGGACCTGGACTTCTAACTTCAAATAATCGGAAGCAAGAAGTCCAGCTGTCACACTGGATCATCAGAGTCTAAAAAGGAGATTTTGACGGGGCCAAGTTACGTGGTGGGAGCGGGAAGAGGAGCAGAAACTACACCTTTGACTTTATCGCGTATTCCTACGGCTATAATACAGGTAAGATAGCAAAAATGTTGATCCGCTTACATGTTCTCATGAGCAGCTTTCATGGCCTTAGCAGCAAAGCCCATGTTCTTGAGGACCTCGGTGTTAGTGTTTGCATTTTCCAGCGCTTCTCTCTGGAATTCAATGGTGGACAGCGTGCCATCGATCTGTGCCAGCTGCTTTTCGTACCTCTTCTTGCGCTTTAGAGCTTGCAACGCAGCTATACCACGGAGGAAAGACAAATGAGTAACTTCGACTTAGAGCAGCGTCATCCATTTCCCCCGATTCAACAGAGTAAAACTGACTAACTCGGGAAAACTATTAGGACTGCAACTTGGCTGGAGACCAAAATACCAGAAATTATAGTTAGAGCTCCAGTAGTTCAGTCTTTATTTTGCAGTAATATTCAAGGTTTAATTCAGACTTTATGGGGGTGGAAAAAAACTCTAGTCAGTGGGGGGGGGTGTGCGTGGAAGAATTATGCAGATAAAAAAAAAACTGCTTTCAGTATTCATCCTCAATATATTGTTTTGTCTGTTTGAATGTGTGGAAGGTGAAAGTTTTAGACTAGGACTCCTTAACAACTAGAAAGCAGGGCAAGGGCAGAGAATAAGGGCTTTTGAGAAGCCAGAAGCATCATATGTAGTGCTAATTCAGGTAAAATAAATGGGGAAAATACATATATATTTATTAAACCCAAGGACAATGAAATATCAAGTATAAAAGGTTGAAAAATAGCAAAGGAAATCACACGATGGGGAAAAAAATGGGGAATTAAAACAATGTGTGTAACTGTAATTTGAGTGAATTAGTTTCAGATTATTAGGGATCAGGTTTTTCCAAAGGAGTTGAATTTAATTTGATGATCAAAACAAGAGCAATTTAAACAGAAACTCCAGGGCTCGGTGTCATGTTTAGTGAGCAATTATTGCCCTTCTTTGCTTGTGCTGCCATTAAAGGCAGTGTTCACCCGTGGCCGCCCTCACAGAAACTCTCTCTTGACCGGTCTCATCCTCTCCAGAGGTAGCAGCACCATCTCCTTTAAGCACACTGCCCGGCAAAGGGGGGCTCCAGCAGCTCACCGGTAGGCGGTACAAGTAGAACCAACAAATCCCCCACCCATCACTCTTTGAACTATTTCAGGATTATGAAATCGTTCAGATATGCACACTTCCCCGTTAATGTCATGCTTTAGAAGGTGGTTTGTAGTGGAGAAAGAGAGATCAGGGTTTCTCCTGTAAAAAGCTGATTTGGCTGCAGGTGGGAGAGGTGATGGTGTGTCAGATCTGGCAGTGGGAAGCCAGGCCGGACGTGCTCTTGTCCCTGGGACCCCTCTGATTTGAGAAGGTGAAGGTGGGTGTTGTGTTAGGCCAGCAGCAGGGGTGGAAGAATGTGAGGGTTCTGGATAAGAACATAGAAACGAGAGGCAGGGGAGCGGTTACTTTCACAGCCTTGAGCACTAGGAAACTATTATTCCTAAAGGTAATTGTAATGCTATACTCAATACTGCATTTGATTGACTCAGTCTTTCTGCAATATTACAATGTGGAGCCTTAACATGCACACTTAACTAACTGAATCCTCTAAAGTCTAGCTGTGGAGCTGCTATCCTACTGCCACAACAGGGCGATTTGCAGTAAACAGCATGGCTTGTGAATACTAAAGTCAAAATTGCTATGGCAACGCACCCGGAGATGCTTTATCTGTGCCTGAAGATGTGGATCGCTAAACGAGCCCTTGATGTAAACACCAATAAATTACCAGGCCCGCAGCAATCTAGACTTGTTGCTCAAAGCACGGGGGGGAAATTCCACCCAACAGCTGCTTTGTGCTATTCCATATTCCAGCTTCAACCAAACCAATGAACAAAACAAATCCCTAGATTGGGTCTGAACAGCCATTACTTCCCTCTCCAGTCTTGTTCATCGCCTGTTTTATACAACCTTCCGAGGCCTCTTGTAGCATTTTTCTACCTCCATTAAGCTCATTTAATCAAACGGGGTGAATTTAAAATACTCTTGAGGACTGCAATCCCTTTGGTTAAAAAGAAGTTAATTTTTGGAGTGGAGGGAAGTTAACTTCGGTTAGTTTAAAAACGGTTCTGCTTAATAGCGGCAAGTAATTTTCACACCCATTTTCTCTGCACTTCCATTTTATAAAGTCAGTACGCTCTATGTGAAAGTTACAACAACAACTTGCATTTATGCAGCACCTTTAACGTCCCAAGGTGCTTCACAGGAGCATAATCAAATAAAATTTGACAAAGAGCTGCATGAGGGGATATTAGTACAGGAAGAGGTAGGTTTTAAGGAGTGTCTTAAAGGAGGAGAGGCAAAGAGGTTTACGGAGGGAATTCCAGAGCTTAGGGCCTGGGCAGCTGAAGGCACGGCCGCCAATGGTGGAGCGATTAAAATAGTTACTGGTGCAATTCATTCACTTGGCGTAGAGGGAACACAATAGGCAATCATATACAGTATCACATCAACTGCGATATTAAATCGGGCAAAGCTATCTCATATGTATTTTCCACCCAAAATGCCTCAGTCAGGTTTCTAAACTTCCCTTCATTAGAGGAAGTAGTTGAAAATATTTTGCAACATATTGACAGCGTTTGTTGGCATTGAAAGCTCTTCACCTTAGTATAATATCAGTCTTTAATAGTCCACTCATATTGGAAGAGGCTAAACAAAATAGCAACTTAATCCCGACACACCCTTTACCACGCGTCCCACCTCTCTGTCGAGACCCTCATTGTTAACCACTCTCCAAAGTCAAAGTGACTTCTTCATCGAAACCTCTTTCCTATTTTCCTAACTCACTCTTTACAATGAGCAGCAATCATCCTCAGTGATTTCTACTAACACCTAAATTCCCCTGATCACTCCACTCTCCTCACCCCACTCCAGCCTGTACAGCAACTCTCCCACCAAGACCACCACCAGCCAGCCGCTTGACTTTGCACTATGCATGGTCTTGCCGCCTCTGGTTGACAAAGCAGTTCCCAACCTATTGCTCATTTCGGTCACTATCCGTATTCCACATATTTACCTCCCCAAGCCCTCCACGATTGCTCTCTGCCCAAAAAACAACGACCTACCCCAAAAGGCCTTCATCAGTCATGATCTTCCTGCCTCTGTCAACTTCAACAACTCCCATGCTTCTGCTTTCATAGAATCATAGAATGGTTATAGCACGGAAGGAGGCTATTTGGCCCATCGAGTCCGTGCCGGCTCTTTGTAAGAGCAATGCAGTTAGTCCCATTCCCCCGGTCTTTCCCCATAGCCCTGCAAATTTTCTGAGTACTTATCCAGAATCCTCATATCCACCCCTGCTGCTGCCCTAACACAACACCCACCTTCACCATCTCAAGTCAGATGGGTTCCAGGATCAAGAGCACATCCGGCCTAGCTTCCCACTGTTAGATCTGAAAAACTATCACCACTCCCACCTGCAGCCAAATCATGCTATTGTGGGAAAAAATCTTGAACTCCTTTTCTACACTACAAACCACCTTCTTTAGGAAGGAGGTCAAGGCCTCGGAGAGGGTGCAGAGGAGATTTACTGGAATGGTACCTAGGATGAGGGACTGCAGTTACATGGAGAGACTGGAGAAGCTGGGGTTGTTATCCTTAGAACATAGAAGGTTAAGGGGAGATGTGATAGAGATGTTCAAAATATGAAGGGTATTGATAGAGAAAATAAGGAGAAACTGTATCTACTGTCAGGCGAGTCGGTGACCAGAGGACACAGATTTAAGGTAATTGGCAAAAGAACCAGGGGGGAGAGGAGGAGAATTTTTTAAAAACACATTAAGTGGTTATGATCTGGAATGCGCTGCTTGAAAGGATGATGGAAGCAGATTCAATAGTAACTTTCAAAAGGGAGTTGGATAAATACTTGAAGGGGATTCTAATATTTTCTAATAGCCAGAGAATCTCATCTTTTGCAGAGCTCACAGAAGCCAGAAACCGTTTTGAAGGCTGCAAAGCTAATCCAGTACTAAAACGGATTATTGGCATTGTCGAATACACAAATAGCAGAACTCGGAACAGAAAAGTAGCTGTCAGAACCGCAGTCCTTGTGCAGCCACTTCAGTTTTTATAGTCCTGGTTCAAAGAGAGCACAGGAGACAAGCTGCAAGAAAGGTTAACCTCTGTGGAAAGGGACTCCTTCCCCAGATCTATAAACACAACTCAGGCTTCATATTATCATTTACCGGAATCCATTTAAACTTTATAGTTCCTGCCCCCCGCTCCCCCCCCCAACCCAACTGAGACTAAGGGAAAAGTAATCATTTAATGAGTTTTGACACGGGGCTCTCCCCAGTGGTATAGGTAGGAGGATGAACGAGTATGTTCAGTGCCTGCAGGGCATTATGATCATTCCTGTGCATTTGAAATTAAAGGCTGCTGGAGTAGGGTTGTTTACATTTCACTGAAGTGTCTTTAATAAAAGGGCATTTTAAAGTAATGATATTCAAAAGCATTCTGCCTCCCAACAATAATTTGCATTTATATAGCGCCTTTAATGTAGTAAAACATTCCAAGGCACTTCACAGGAGCGATTATCAAATAAAATTTCACACCGAGCCACATAAGGAGGTATTGGGACAGGCGAGGTCAGTAGGTTTTGAGGAGGAGAGAGAGAGGTGGAGAGGTTTAGGGAGAGAATTCCAGAGCTTAGGGCCTTGGCAGCTGAAGGCACGGCCGCCAATGGTGGAGAGATGAAAATAGGAGACGCGCAGAGATCTCGAAGGGTTGTAGGGCTGGAGGTGGTTACAGAGATAGGGAGGGATTTGAAAACAAGGATGAGAATGTTAAAATCGAGGTGTTGCCAGACTGGCAGCCATTGTAGGTCAACGAGTACGGGGGTGATGGGTCAACGGGACTTTGTGTGAGTTATCTTGTCTATGGCTCTCTGGTTTAACACATTGCAACATAATGTGAATACAGTTCTATGACATTGATTCCCTTAATGACCACCTCTTGATTTCCATTTTGGCACCAAGATGAAGGGAAATGACTCTGAATCCCAACTTCCATCTCTCCAGCCGGCATTCACAGCCTGTCTGACTATGGGATATTGGCAGATCCGAGATTCAGGGTTGCCTCCTCTCTTGCTGTCCAGTTAGAGAATGTTACTGGGAGGCATCCACTGAACTGATGAAAGGGCTCTATTACAAACAGGAGACTTGGTTATAATAGAACTCTTCAGCTTTGTAGTTTGCCCCCTCCCTTTGCACACACATTTGGCTCATGTGCATGGTTCACCTGATCTCCAGTCAGCAACTGCCCATGATGCCAAGATCAAAATCAAGATGTCATTATTAAGGGAATTAATAGCACAGAACTGTACCTAACACATTGATAAGTAGCCCTCCGGGAAGGCACTTCTTGGGACTGTGGCCAGCAAAACAAAAAAAAGTGAGCAATGCTGATTTCAAGGAATCTCTCTGACTTCTCCCCGCTCAAAAAGCAGACAGCCCATAGTAAACATTGTCAGACCTCTATTTAATGAGCACAACAACCTGCCAAAACATCAATAACTTTTGCATCAATTGATGTCAAGACTGCACCCCATTTTTAATCATAAACACGGTTACTTTTAAGGTCTGTGCCTATGAATGTCAATTTAGTAATTATGGAGATTTTTCATTAACAGCTCTCTATAGCTTATCTACAAGGCTGCATTTTTGGAGCTAAATGTTTCCTGCATAATTAATGATGATTACTGAAGATGGCCAATTCTACAATGCAACGATTATCACTTCACAGTTTGAAAAGGGCCATTTATCAAGTTTATACATTTGCATTAAATTACTGAATTGTAAAACATAGAGCACTCAAAACTCTCCAGTTTGGAACCCTTCAGGCAGTTGAACCATCTTGTATGGCAAATCACTTGCAGCCAACCATGACTGGCTGTACAGTATGGTTTATGGGATATTGGCCAAGTCCTTGATTTTAATTGCTCCACCATTGGCAGCCGTGCCTTCAGCTGCCTAAAGCTTAAGCTCTGGAATTCCCTTCCTAAACCTCTCCGCCTCTCTCTCCTCCTTTAAGTCTCTCCTTAAAACCTACCTCTTTGACCAAGCCTTGTCCTAATATCTCTTCTTGTGGCTCGGTGTCAAATTTTTATCCGATAATGCTCATGAAGCACCTCGAGACAGTTTTACTATGTTAAAGACGCTATATAAATCCAAGTTGTGGTGTTGAGAGTATCATTGCTACACTACTGACTTAGTCTCAGGTTTAGGCAACTCCACCCTGACTCTTCCAGTCTGAACCCTGACTACTCTTGTGGATTAACAAGCATCCCCCACTTCACAGCATCCGTTTTACCTGTCCAGTTCCTTACATAGCACTCCATTGGGATTCACACTTCTGCTCACTCCATCTTCCATCTAAAAATCTTCCCAGAATGGAAAGCAATAGATTCAAGACTATTTCTCCCTTCCCTCACCTCACTGCACCACATACATCTACAGTTAGAAAACCTGCCTCCTGGTCTCCAACAATACTGCTCTAAACCAGCCAAGAGGCAGGAGAGAATCCCAAGGATGACATGCCCTCAGATTTTCCTTACATAGAAACATAGAAAATTTACCGCACAGAAGGATTTTGTTAGTAAAGGATGAAATCAGAGCAATAGTGAGAAAGGATATTGGCTCAGAAAATCAAGATGTAGAATCAGTCTGGATGGAGTTAAGAAGCACCAAGGGGCAGAAAACACTGGTGGGAGTTGACTATGGGCCTCCAAACAGTAGTGGTAATGTGGGGACTGCACCAAACAGGAAATTAGAGATGCATGTAACAAAGGTAAGCATGGGTGACTTTAATCTACATATAGACCGGCCAAACCAAATTAGCGATAATACGGTGGAGAATGAATTCCTGGAGTGTGTACAAGATGGTTTTTTTGGCCAGTACATTGAGGATCCAACCAGGGAACAGGCTATCCTAGATTGGGTATTGTGCAATGAGAAGGGGTTAATTAATAATCTTGTTGTGCAGGGTCCTTTAGGGAACAGTGACCATAACATGATAGAATTCTTCATTAAGATGGAAAGTGAAGTAGTGCAATCCGAAACTAGGGTCCTAAATCTAAAAAAAAGGAAACTACGGAGTGAGTTGGCTATGATAGATTGGGAAGCTTCATTAAAAGGCATGACAGTGGATAGGCAATGGCTATCAGTTAAGGAACAAATGCATGAATTGCAACAATTATACATTCTTTTCTGGCACAAAAACACAAAAGGAAATGCGGCCCAACCATGGCTAACAAAAGAAATTAGGGATAGTATTAGATCCAAAGAGGAGTCATATAAAGTTGCCAGAAAAAGTAGCAAGCCTGAGGATTGAAAACAGTTTAGAATTCAGCAAAAAAGGACCAAGAGATTGATTAAGAGGGGAAAAATAGAGTAAGAGTGTAAACTTGCAAGGAACTTAAAAGTGGACTGTAAAAGCTTCAACAAGTATGTAAAAAGAAAAAGATTAGTGAAGACAAATGTAGGTACCTTAGAGTCAGAAATGGGAGAATTTATAATGGGGAACAGGGAAATGGCAGAGCAATTAAACAAATACTTTGGTTCTGTCTTCACGGAAGAGGACACAAATAACTTCCCAGAAACGCTCGGGAACCAAGGGACTAGAGAGAAGGAGGAATTAAAGGAAATTAGTATTAGTAAAAAAATAGCGCTGGAGAAATTAATGGGATTGAAAGCCGATAAATCCCCAGGACCTGATAATCTGCATCCCAGAGTACTAAAAGAGGTAGCCATGGAAATAGTGGATGCGTTAATTGTCATCTTCCAAAATTCTATAGATTATGGAACAGTTCCTGCAGATTGGAGGGTGGCAAATGTAACCCCACTATTTATCAAAGGAGGGAGAGAGAAAACAGGGAACTACAGACCGGTTAGCCTAACATCAGTAGTAGGGAAAATGCTAAAGTCTATTATAAAGGATGTGATAACAGGACACTTAGAAAATATCAACGGGTTTAGATAAGTCAACATGGATTTAAGAAAGGGAAATCATGTTTGACAAACCTACTGGAGTTTTTTTTTGAGGATGTAACAGGTAGAATAGATAAAGGAGAACCAGTGGATGTGGTTTATTTAGATTTTCAGTAGGCCTTTGATAAAGTCCCACATAAGAGGTTAGTATGCAAAATTAAAGCACATGGGATTGGGGGTAATATACTGGCATGGATTGAAAATTGGTTAACAGGCAGGAAACAGTAGGAATAAATGGGTCTTTTTCGGGGTGGCAGGCAGTGACTAGTGGGGTACCGCAGGGATCAATGCTTGGGCTCCAGCTAGTCACAATATATATCAATGATTTGGATGAGGGAACCAAGTTTGCTGACGACACAAAACTAGGTGGGATCATGAGTTGTGAGGAGGATGCAATGAGGCTTCAAGGCGATTTAGACAAGTTGAGCGAGTGGGCAAATACATGGCAGGTGCAGTATAATGTGGATAAATGTGAAGTTATCCACAATGTTTCCCCTGGACCCCCCCCCACCCCAGCCAGGGGAAACATCCCAACTGCATCCAGTCTGTCTAGCCTTGTCAGAATTTTATATGTTTCAATGAGATCCCCTCTTATTCTTCTAAATTCGAGTAAATACAGGTCAAGTCAACCCAATCTCTCTTCATACAACAGTCCTGCCATCCCAGGAATCAGTCTGGTGAACCTTCGCTGCACTCCCTCTACAGCAAGTATATCCTTTCTTAGGTAAGGAGACCAAAACTGCACAATACTCCAGGTGTGGTCTCACCAAGGCCCTGTATAACTGCAATAAACTGTATAACTTCGGAAGGAAAAACAGAAAGGCAGAGTATTATTTAAATGGTGATAGATTGGGGAACGTTGATGTACAAAGGGACCTGGGTGTCCTTGTACACCAGTCACTGAAAGCAAACGTGCAGGTGCAGCAAGCAGTTAGGAAGGCAAATGATATGTTGGCCTTCATTGCAAGAGGATTTGGGTACAGGAGCAAGGATGTCTTACTGCAGTTATACAGGGCCTTGGTGAGACCACACCTGGAGTATTGTGTGCAGTTTTGGTCTCCATACCTAAGAAAGGATATACTTGCCATAGAGGGAGTGCAGCGAAGGTTCACCAGACTGATTCCTGGGATGGCAGGACTGTCGTACGAGGAGAGATTGGGTCGACTCCGCCTGTATTCACTCGAGTTCAGAAGAATTGGAGGGGATCTCATTGAAACAAATAAAATTTTGACAGGGCTAGACAGGCTGGATGCTGGGAGGATGTTTCCCCTGGCTGGGGGGGGTCCAGAACGAGGGGTCACAGTCTCAGGATACGGGGTAGGACATTTAGGACTGAGGTGAGGAGAAATTTCTTCACTCAGAGGGTGGTGAACCTGAGGAATTCTCTACCACAGAAGGCTGTGGAGGCTAAGTCACTGAATATATTTAAGAAGGAGCTGGATAGATTTCTAGACACAAAAGGCCTCAAGGGATATGGGGAGAGAGCGGGAATATGGTATTGAGATAGAGGATCAGCCATGATCATATTGAATGGAGGAGCAAGCTCGAAGGGCTGAATGGCCTACTCCTGCTCCTATTTTCTATGAGGCCATTCGGCCCATCATGTCTGTGCCGGTCGAAATAGAGCTACCAAGCCTAATTCCACTTTCCATTGGTCCATAGCCTTGTAGGTTATGGCACTTCAAGTGCATATCCAAGTACTTTTTTTAAATGCGATAAGGGTTTCTGCCTCTACCACCCTTTCAGGTAGTGAGTTCCAGACCCCCACCACCCTCTGGGTGAAAACATTTCTCTTCAGCTCCCCTCTTATCCTTCTACCAATCACTTTAAATCTACACCCCCTGGTTATTGACCTCTCTGCTAAGAGAAATAGGTCCTTCCTGTCCACTGTATCTAGGCCCCTCAATTTTATACACCTCAATTAAATCTCCCCTCTGCCTTCTCTGTTTCAAAGAAAACAATCCACAGGATTCAAACTCATTCTCTGGATTACTAGTCCAGTACCATAACCACTACACTACTGTACTCAGATGAATGAGACTGGGTATATGGGAGGTAGGAGTCACAGGTTTAATCTATATCTTGCCACTCCATCATTCAGCATGTAAAGAGAGGCATATAAGGAGATATTGGGACAGGCTTGATCACAGAGGTAGGTTTTAAGGAGTGTCTTTAAGGAGGAGAGAGAGGTAGAGTGTCGGAGAGGTTTAGAGAGGAATTCCAGAGCTTAGGGCCTCGACAGCTGAAGGCACAGCCGCCAATGGTGGTGCGATGAAAATTGGGGGATGCGCAAGAGGCCAGAATTGGAGGAGCGTGGAGACCTCGGAGGGTTCTTGTGGGGCTGGAGGAGGTTATAAAGATAGGGAGGGGTGAGGCCATGGAGGGATTTGAAAACAAGGATGCTCCCAGATGCACTGGCCAGTCGAATTTTCCTTCAGCTTTTTTTTTGCCCTTCTATGAAGAATGGGCATTTCACACCAGCAATCACAAGCTGCAGTAATACTAGAAGCGTGCAGCCAATGGCAGGCACTAGTTCTCCCTCCACAGGCAGCACTCCTTAATGTAAATGCCCTGGCATTTAAAACAAATGATGGCAATGCCGACCTACGAAAACAAAGCCACGAGATTAACACCCTTATGTTTCAGCAAAGCAACCGCCTATTGAAACTGACTCCTGACACCAAATGTGAGGAGGGGTGGGGGTGGGGGGGCAGACATGTCACATGGAACTTGCTTTCCTGAAATAGGGACCAAAAGATCCCTGTTAATGTAAATGCAGCTATAAACTCATTGTGTAGAGAAATTTCAACCCAAGCTCTTGCATTCCTGCTAGTGTCAAATCACCAGCATGTGTGTGTGGCTGAATGACCTATATCACAAGAATTTTAATTAAACAATCATATACCCCACTGGGTACTTGGGTCCCTTTGAAATTTTCAGAGCAAAGAGGTATAGCTTTAGGGAAAGGTAAATACAACACATCTTTAAAAATGTAATCTCAACTATCCCAAGAGCTTCCAATTCTCGTCATAAATACTTTTACATTCAAAAGTTTTCTGTTCTATTTTGGGAGAGCAGCCTCCATGCCCTTTTACGTTGGGTCTCTGTAGACATGTTAGGTTCTGCTGTACATTCAGAGCGCAAATGCCAGGTCAGCTCCCTCAGGCAACCTTGACCCCCTGGCAGAGTTTCGTAGTTCCCTGAACATCAAATAATTTACAATATCGAGTGCAGCCAGTGAGGGAGAGCCACACCTCCCACTTTGACTGAGCTGTTCAAGTGCAAAAGCACCTTCTGTAGATCAAGATGAGGGCGCTGTCTGAAAGGAAGGGTTAATGATCAGCTGCTCTGAGCAGAGATTGGAAGCAGTGGAGCCCACAAGCCTCCTTTATCAGAGTTAAAATGTATTTCCTGATCAGTCAGGCTGCAAGAATCCAATAATGCTCGCTTTGCCCTTACATGTTATCCCCTTTATGGTTCCAGTTCAAGGTGATAGGTCTCGCCTAAATAAAAACGAACTGGGAGCCTTCCATTTGAACAAAAAGCCATTAAATTTAAGTGTAGAGCAACTGAGCAGTAACAGTTTCAGATTTTATTTCAGATTTCCAGCATCCGCAGTATTTCGCTTTTGAGTAAGTTTCTTGTCGGTTTCTGCTGAACTAAGAGATTAAAGCCATTTAATTGGTTTAAGTCACCACACCATGGTGAAATAAAAGATCAGAATCAACCCCCTCTGATCTCTTTCGGTCAGTTAGTTTTAGTATACACCAGGTACTACAGACACAGACACAGGGCAGAACTTATCAGGAATGTTATTATTGAAAAAGCAATTAAAAAATAAACACAAAAATACTACAATGTTTAATAAATAAATTTACTATTTCCTTAAGAAGAACTTGCATTTATATAGCAATATTCATCCCAAAGCGCATTATAACCAATAAAGTACTTTTGAAGTGAAATCATTATTATAATGTAGGAAACAAGGCAGCCAATTTGCACACAGCATGGTCCCAAAAACAGTAATGAGATAAATGATGAGCTCATCTGTTTTGGTAATGTTGGTTGAGAGATAAATATTGGCCAGGACACCAGGAGAATTCTCCTGCTCTTCTTCAAATAGCTCCATGGGATCTTTTACATCCACCCGAGAGGGCAGACGGGGCCTCAGATTAATGTCTTATCCAAAAGACGGCACCTCCGACAGTGCAGCACTCCCTCAGAACTGCACTGACGTGTCAGCCTAGATTAAGTGCTCAAGTCTCTGGAGTGGGACTTGTACCCACAACCTTCTGACTCAGAGGCAAGAGTGCTACCACTGAGCCACAGCTTACACCAAGAGCTCCCCAGTGGCCAGGTTGTAAAGTGCACGCCCCAGCGTGGTACTGTGTGGCTCCATTTCACAAAGGTCTCCAGTTCAATCTCTGCTCTGTGCCGAGTTAGCACAGATATCTCAACCAGGGCAGCAGAAGGAGTGCCCTGCTGGTAAGGGAGGGAGAAAAAAAAAATCAGACAGGGTCCCCACTCCTGATTCCCTTTCCAGCAACTTGTGCTGAACAGTGGGTAAGTGTGGAGGTCAGGCGAGCGCACAGTAGGGCTCTAAGGTGGTGCCTCAAAAGGAATAACCTGCTAAATCTAGGCTCACACATGAAGATGACATTTTGGACAATGTACCAATGGAGAGGAGAGAAGAGGGCAGGAAGATGAAGAGGACAAATGTGAAGAGGAAAAATAAAGGGGCATTGGAATCAGAATCACAAAAAAATCCTGAAAATTCAATTATAATTTAGTCCTTTTCTTCAGACTGATTAATGATGTAACCACGTGGAGAGTGAGATCAATGTGAAACGGTAAGTTTACTAATGCTGCCCAGGACGCTCCTGTTTGATTTTACTTCCCATAAGTTGTTAAAGTGTAAATCAACTATAATATTTTCTTGACCGATGTGTTCCGGCCTTAAACCAACATGAAGTTCTGTTGACTGCTCCTCAGTTTAGGTATATCAATCTGTATGCAATCAGCAGTTAAAAAGACTGCCAATTAGCTGTAAGTTATCGCTCAATGGACATCAGGCACCAGCGAAGTTACCTTCACAGCACGTAGGGTCTGGAGCTGTTTAAAGTTCGGGAATGGTCATTTTGGACAGTTGCAAAGGATTAGAAAAAACACCACAACTTGAAACCCTAGCAGAATCTGTAATCAATTGGCAATAATGTACCCTGCCTGTACTTGATCAGGGAATTAAGAATATAAAGGCTAATTAATGCGATTAACAGATTGAAATACCGGGAGTAATTTTAACCTAACTCGCCAGGAACGAAACCCACGGGATCGGGTGGAACGCTGGTTTTACACCCCGCCCGATATTAATCTACGTTGACTTTAACGGAGAGTAAAATCGGATGGGATGTGAAACCAGAGTTGCACCTGATCCCATCAGTTTCCCGATGGGCAGGTTAGGTTAATACTTACCCCACTTCTCAACAAGGTCATCTATGTGCGGAACCACAAGAGATGGGTGAGATCCTGAATGAATATTTCACATCGGTATTTACGGTTGAGAAAGGCATGGATGTTAGGGAACTTGGGGAAATAAATAGTGATGTCTTGAGGAGTGTACATATTACAGAGAGGGAGGTGCTGGAAGTCTTAACGCGCATCAAGGTAGATAAATCTCCGGGACCTGATGAAATGTATCCCAGGACGTTATGGGAGGTTAGGGAGGAAATTGCGGGTCCCCTAGCAGAGATATTTGAATCATCGACAGCTACAGGTGAGGTGCCTGAAGATTGGAGGGTAGCAAATGTTGTGCCTTTGTTTAAGAAGGGCGGCAGGGAAAAGCCTGGGAACTACAGACCAGTGAGCCTGACATCTGTAGTGGGTAAGTTGTTAGAGGGTATTCTGAGGGACAGGATCTACAGGCATTTGGAGAGGCAGGGACTAATTAGGAACAGTCAGCATGGTTTTGTGAGAGGAAAATCATGTCTCACGAATTTGATTGAGTTTTTTGAAGGGGTAACCAAGAAGATAGATGAGGGCTGTGCAGTAGACGTGGTCTACATGGACTTCAGCAAAGCATTTGACAAGGTACCGCATGGTAGGTTGTTACATAAGGTTAAATCTTATGGGATCCAAGGTGAGGTAGCCAATTGGATACAAAATTGGCTTGACGACAGAAGACAGAGGGTGGTTGTGGAGGGTTGTTTTTCAAACTGGATGCCTGTGTCCAGCGGTGTGCCTCAGGGATCGGTGCTGGGTCCGCTGTTATTTGTTATTTATATTAATGATTTGGATGAGAATTTAGGAGGCATGGTTAGTAAGTTTGCAGATGACACCAAGATTGGTGGCATTGTGGACAGTGAAGAAGGTTATCTAGGATTGCAACGGGATCTTGATAAATTGGGCCAGTGGGCCGATGAATGGCAGATGGAGTTTAATTTAGATAAATGTGAGGTGATGCATTTTGGTAGATCGAATCGGGCCAGGACCTACTCCGTTAATGGTAGGGCGTTGGGGAGAGTTATAGAACAAAGAGATCTGGGAGTACAGATTCATAGCTCCTTGAAAGTGGAGTCACAGGTGAAGAAGGCATTCAGCATGCTTGGTTTCATTGGTCAGAACATTGAATGCAGGAGTTGGGATGTCTTGTTGAAGTTGTACAGGGCATTGGTGAGGCCACACTTGGAGTACTGTGTACAGTTCTGGTCACCCTATTATAGAAAGGATATTATTAAACTAGAAAGAGTGCAGAAAAGATTTACTAGGATGCTACCGGGACTTGATGGTTTGACTTACAGGGAGAGGTTAGACAGACTGGGACTTTTTTCCCTGGAGAGTAGGAGGTTAAGGGGTGATCTTATAGAAGTCTATAAAATAATGAGGGGCATAGATAAGGTCGATAGTCAAAATCTTTTCCCAAAGGTAGGGGAGTCTATAACGAGGGGGCACAGATTTAAGGTGAGAGGGGAGATATACAAAAGGGTCCAGAGGGGCAATTTTTTCACTCAAAGGGTGGTGAGTGTCTGGAACGAGCTGCCAGAGGCAGTAGTAGAGGCGGGTACAATTTTGTCTTTTAAAAAGCATTTGGACAGTTACATGGGTAAGATGGGTATCGAGGGATATGGGCCAAGTGCAGGCAATTGGGACTAGCTTAGTGGTATAAACTGGGCGACATGGACATGTTGGGCCGAAGGGCCTGTTTCCATGTTGTAACTTCTATGATTCTATGATTCTAAGTATTCATTAAATGAAAATGGTACAAAACTTCTCATTTAAAAATGGGGTCACACTTCGCTGCTGCATTACTAGATTAGGTGTCAACCATAGCTCATCGGGTAGCATTTGCCTCGGAGTCAGAAGGCTGTGGGCTGAAGCCCCACTCCAGAGGCTTGAGCACAAAATCTCGGCTGACGCTCCAGTGTAGTACGGAGGGAGGGCTGCACTGTTGGAGGTGCCGTCTTTCAGATGAGAAGTTAAACCGAGGCCCCGTCTGCCCTCTCAGGCGGATGTAAAAGATCCCATGGCGCTATTCAAAGAGCAGGGGAGTTCTCCCCGGTGTCCTAGCTAATATTTATCCCTCAACAAACATCACTAAAACAGATGATCTGGTTATTATCAAACTGCTGTTTGAAAGACCTTGTGTGCAAAATGAATACCATGTTTCCCCTCATTACAAGAGTGACTACACTTTAAAAGTACTTCATTGGCCGTAAAGTGCTTTGGGACGTCCCGAGGTCATGAAAGGCACGACATAAATGCAAGTTCATTCATTTATTCAACTGGATCAGGAATGTTCAAGCTACTGCCTGCAGGTCATATGCAGCTGGTGAGCATAGGCAGCTCAGTTCTATTCGCATATATATTTCTAGTGCATTGGTTTGTCTTGTTTCAATTTCATGGACCTGGAAGTTTGAACAGAGCTGTTTTTAGTCCCATTGCTGTAACGGCATATAAATCCTAAACTGATACACCAAGCATTGCTAGTAACTGCAGCTTGAGATTTAAGTAAATTTGCTGCAACATCTGATTTAAAAATTGATATGGGACCCCAAGAGCCTCCATATTGTGTACCAAAGCAACACACCAAGATAGTTTTGACACTACTGCACAAGATGCTACTTGTAAAGGTGTATGAATATAAATATGGTTGTGACTCCTTGTGGTAGAAACAGTGTAAAGAACTTGCATTTATAGAATGCCTTTCATGTCCACAAGATATTCCAAAGTGCTTCATAACCAATAAATTAATTTTGAAGTACAGCCACTGTTGTTTCGTAAGTAAACGCAGCAGCCAATTTACAGATTGTAATATCCCACAAACTGCCTGCAGATGAATGATCCAGCTCCAATAGTAGTCATTAAAATTCAGAATGTAAGAACGAACCTGCACTTATATAGCGCCCATCACATCCTCAAGGACATTTTTCTTTGAAAGGTACTATATAAATGCAAGTTGTCGTCACAAGTCTCTTTACAGCAATGAAGCACTTTTGAAGTGTAGTCACTGTTGTAATGTTGGAAACGTGGCAGCCAACTTGCGCACAGCAAGCTCCCACAAACAGCAATGCGATAATGACCAAATAATCTGTATTGGTAGGGTTGGGTTGAGGGATGAATGTTGGTCAGGACACTGGGAAAACTCCTAGCTCTTCTTTGGAAAAAATTGCCATGGGACCTTTTATGCCCACCTGAACAGGCAGACAGGGTCTCAGTTTAATGTCTCATCTGAAAGACAGCACCTCTGACAATACTGGTCTTCCTCAGTACCGCACTGAAGTGTCAGCTTAGATCAGGTCCTAGAGTAGGGCTTGAACTCACAGCTTTCTGATTCAAAAGATACAAGTGCTACTTACGGGCCAAGTTAACACTTCCGAAAAGTGCCGTGCTACATATGTCACAGTGTCAGCTGTGGCTCAGTGGGTAGCACTCTCAACTCGGAGTCAGAGGGTTGTGGATTGAAGTCCCACTTCAGAGACTGGAGCACAAAATCCAGGCTGACACTTCAGTGCAGTACTGAGGGAGTACTGAGGAGTAGGCCATACGGCCCCTCGAACCTGCTCCACCATTCAATAAGATCATGGCTGATCTTTTACCTCAATTCCACTTTCCCACTCTATCCTCATATCCCCTGATTCCCTTAGTGTCCAAAAATCGATCGCTTTCAGTCTTGAATATACTCAACAACTGAGCATCCACAGCCCTCTGAGGTAGAGAATTCCAAAAATTCACAACCCTCTGAGTGAAGAAATTTTTCCTCATTATCGGTCCTAAATGGCCGGCCCCTTATCCTGGGACCATGGGCCATTAGTTCTAGACTCTCCAGTCCCCGTCTGCCCTCTCAGGTGGATGTAAAAGATCCCATGGCACTATTCGAAAGAAGAGCGGGGAGTTCTCCTCGGTGTCCTAGCCAACATCACTAATAAATAATCTGGTCATTTATCACATTGCTGTTTGTGGGATCTTGCCGTGCGCAAACTGGTTGCCACGTTTCCCTCCATTATAACAGTGACTTCAAAAGTCCTTCATTGGCT
Source organism: Heptranchias perlo (assembly GCF_035084215.1). Lineage (NCBI taxonomy): Eukaryota > Metazoa > Chordata > Chondrichthyes > Hexanchiformes > Hexanchidae > Heptranchias > Heptranchias perlo. The sequence goes on from NC_090343.1 coordinate 5,719,922, forward strand.
GTAAAGCGCTTTGGGACATCCTGAGGTTGTGAAAGGCGCTATATGATGCAAGTCTTTCTTTTTTCTCTTTATATCGAGTTGACTGGTTAAAAGAACTTTGAAGGAGTGGGAGAAGAGGGAACACACTTCAACCCCTGAATGAGTGGTGGGGCAAAACGTTCCTCTTTAAACAGAACACTCATTAACTACAGTGCACTGGAGCAATATGATTTATTTTAATTTTGCAACCGAGTGGAAGAGCCAGGTCCATTTCTAGGACATCAAGGGTGAAGAGAGTAAGACAAGGCAAATCGGGAACTAGGGGTGAGGTGACATCAAGCCTAGTTTTAAAAGCCCATATTAAAAGGAGCATGGGGAGACTGTGGGTGGGAAGAAATTTCTGTTTTGAAATCTTGGGAAAGAACGAGTTACAGGAAGAGATGATGCAATGAGTCTCGAGTTCAGAAGCACTGAAATGGTCTTATCTAGTCCAGTATGTTCTTATATAATACAATGACAATGGTGACAAATCTAATCAGGTTTGCTATTGTGGTTCTGGGCTGAAGATTTGCAGTTGATCTCTATGTAAAATACCAAATGTGAGACTTCCTGACCTTTCTTTAGGTATGGGGAGTGAGGAGAGTGGGATTACCCTGGATGTCTCAGTGGAGATAAACAACAGCACAGACTCGATGGGCCAACGGCCTCTTTCTGTGCTGTAACAATCTATGGAGGTTGTACTGGAGTTTATTTCAAGCTTAGAAGGGGGGATAAAAAAGGAAAGTTCTGAGGGGCATAGCAGTACTGATGAGAGAAAGGTTGCTGCAGGGAGAGGAAAACGTTGACCGGTAGAGGTGAGAATACCGAGTCGCTCGGACAAAGAAGATCCCAGATTCAGCGTCTGGCCTATGCTGGGGTTAGAAGATCTCAGTGAGGGCACTACAACTGGCTTCAGTGCTCCAGGCTGGGATAGAGGGGAAAACCGGCCAGCACTTCCATTCCTGCGAGTCCTTCTGGAAAATGCAAGGATAAGGTTGGGCTTAATTATGATGGCCCCCCCCCCTCCCACCATGGTTAAATAGCATGGTGATACTTAGTGGGTAGCCAACTGTGGAGCCACAAACTCCCAACAGTAAGCAACTATGGGGGTGGGGGGGGGTAGGGGGTGGAAGGTGGGCTGTGGAAACCGGGAGATACAAAACAAAAAGGGAGGAATGAGAGCTTTTACAATTTGTTAATATGAATTTTCAGTTCTCTGGAACGCTCTTAATTTCACTCACTGGCCACAACCAGGAAAAAGATCCCAAGGGTGAATTAACTTATGTCACACAACGTCATTCTTTAACTTTATATGCAAGAGAAAAAACATAATTAGTGGGGGTGATACAAATAACGTCAACTGATAATTCATGAGTAACAGTAGTGACGTAACAAGTTACTGTCACGATGGAATAACCACAGTAGCACACCCACCAACACTGACTGGCTTCATTCTATTCCTTGCACTGTACAAAGCTAAAAACAAATCAATGACATCTAGTTTTAAAAAAAAATCCTTGAAGTAGTTTGGGTTTGCAATCTTGCAGCCATCACCCAAATGTCATTCTTTATGTACGAGCCTGTGTTAGCAGAATATTCAATGTCCACACCCACTAAGATCAGTGAACTCATCACAGACCAGGGAAACTGCAATACTGTACTTCAAAAACTACACGCTGCCGTACTGATACAAGTGACCTCAACAACGCAGCATTCACGATAAACTCTCGGAAGCAATCTATGCTGACACGGCTCCATTCTTTGGACTTTGATTCATTAACTGTGCATAGGACACTGCTCAGCTGAATTTACTTGCTGGTTACCATATTGGCTGCATGTTTTCAAACTGAGGTAGTGGAAGATGGTGAGATATCATGCCAAACCCCTACTACTTCAAGTATTTAGCAACTGGAAGAACCTGAGTTTTGGGTGCAGACTATATTTAGGTTAATTGTTTTCCCGGGGGAAGAAAAATCAAGGTTCGGGCTACCACATACATGCTGAGATGGTCTAGGTGTGTCAATACTTAGTGTGCTGGAAGTCATCAGTTACTTCACTGATTCCTGTTCTTTTGATGTTGGGGGTCAGAAGAGGGGAAGATGCACACAGTTACAAACAAGCAAATTTGAACATCCTAGAAAAATACTGGATCGGTATTTTAAACAATCCTTGCTCGGTTGTAGTGTGGAGGCAGCATCACTAATGAGGTAAATAGCTTTTTAAATAAGCTTAGGTACAGTTTACACATATACAGAACAGACTGATCTGAAGATATACTGTATTATTCATTTGTTACTAACATTAATATTCCATTTGCTGTGAAGTGTAAACGGAACACTGCTCACTCAAATTGCAGCAGTTGTACTCCCAACTGTACTCTGGGCAATAGTAACTTGCCATTCACCTTTAGTTTTCAGGTGGTCAATCATTTGGGTTTATGTAGGTAATGAATTATTTTATCAGGTCTATTGCCTGTGACTCCCCAGGAGTACTTAGATCCAAACATGAGAACCAAACAATCCTTCCACTCAACCCATACAATTCCTTTCAAAACACAAATAGCTCTAAGCATGCCTTGCACACACTTGAAAAGCACTCAGTAGACTGGAAACTCACTTAATTACTTACATATTACAAGATTGCAGAGTCAATACTCTGCATTTCAACATTAAATACATCTCCAATACTACAGAGGCAAGATCACTTCAGCCAGTTATTATTTAATATCCCAAAGTATCCTCATTATGGGACAATGCCTCAGTGCAAACTTCTTAAATGAATTATATTTTTCCTAATAAAACAAGACAGCAGAACAACTTGCATTTATGTTGCCTATTTAAAAGTAGAAAAACCACCCCAAAGTGCTTAACAGAGGTGTAATAATAATATTTTTAAAAAAAATTCAATGCCAAATCAAAGAAGGAGCTATTAGGAGGGGTGACCAAAAGCTTGGTCAAAGAGATGCGTTCTAAGCAGTATCATAAAGGAGGAGAGGGGAGCATGGACAAGAGGCCAGAATCAGAGGCAGAGGGACTGTGGGAGGTTACAGAGATAGCGAAGGGGCAAGACTATGAAGGAATTTAAACACGAAGATGAGAATATTAAATCTGAGGCTTCGTTGGCGGGGGGGGGTTAGGCCCAACAGCCAACATAGGTCAGCAAGGACTGAGGTGATGGGTGAGTGGGACTTGCGTGGGTTAGGATATGGGCAGCAGAGTGCTGGATGAGCTAAAGTTTGTATGCTGGCCAGGAGAGCACTGGAACGGCCAAAAGCAAAATACTGCAGATGCTGGAAACACTCAGCTGGTCAGGCCGCATCGGTGGAGGGAGAAACAAAGCTAAGGCTTAAGGTTGATGACCTTTTGTGAGAATTGAAATGTTAACTCCCTCCCTCCCTCTCCCTACAGACGCTGCCTGAGCTGCTGAGTGTGTCCAGCATTTTCCGGTTTTACTCGAATAGCCAAGTCTGGAAGTGACAAAGGCATGGAGTGAACAGTGATGCTACTGTACACTTCTCTTAATAGACTTTAAAATAACAAGTGCGATTAACCTGGATGACCCTGTCCCTTTAACCAGCCAGGAATACCAACACAATGTGTCACAGAGGGGTGGAGGCTGAATTTTCCCTAGAAGCATTCGGTCTCTAAAGAGAAGCCTTCAGGAAACCCAAGCACCCGCAATGTATATATGTAAGCATGCATAGTGCTTCAATGAATTATTTTCAAGTTCAAACACTATCTTTTGTGTCACTCTAGGGGACTCAAGGAACATGGGGATCGGGCGGGAAAGTGGAGTTGATGCCAAAGATCAACCATGATGTTATTGAACGGCGCAGCAGGCTCGAGGGGCTGTATGGCCTGCTCCTATCTCTTATGTTTCTTCAATAAGATAATAGCTGATCATCGACCTCAACTCCACTTTCCCACCCAACCCCCATATTCCTACCGAGTCTAAAAATCTATCTATCTCAGCCTTGAACATATTCAATGACTCAGCATCCAAAGCCCTCTGGGGTAGAGAATTGCAAAGATTCACAACCCTCAGTGAAGAAATTCCTCCTTATCTCAGTCTTAAATGGCCGACCCCTTATCCTGAGACTATGCCCCCTAGTTCTAGACTATCCAGCCATGGGAAACAACCTCTCAGCATCTATCCTGTCAAGCCCCCTCAGAATCTTACATGTTTGAATGAGATCATCTCTCATTCTTCTAAACTCCGGAGAGTTTAGAAGACTCAATCTCTCCTCATAAGACAACGCTCTCATTCCAGGAATCAATCTAGTGAACCTTCACTGCACTGCCTCCAAGACAAGTATATCCTTCCTTAGATAAGGAGACCAAAACTGTACACAGTACTCCAGGTGAGGTCTCACCGAAACCCTGTACAATTGTAGTAAGATTTCCTTACTCTTGTACTCTTGCAATAAAGGCCAACATGCCATTTGCCTTCCTAATTGCTTGCTGTACCTGCATGCTAACTTTTTGTGTCTCTTGTACGAGGACACCCAGATCTCTCTCAACACCAACGTTTCTCACCATTTTTCTATTCTGTTCTGTTTTTCTATTCTTCCTGCCAAAGTGAATAACCTCACATTTCCCCACATTATACTCCATCTGCCACCTTCTTACCCACTCAACTAACCTGTCTATGTCCCTTTGCCGACTCTTTGTGTCCTCCTCACAGCTTACTTTCCCACCTAGCTTTGTACCGTCAGCAAACTTGGATACATTACACTCTGTTCCATTCATCTAAGTCATTAATATATATTGTAAATAGCTGAGGCCCAAGCACTGATCCTTGTGGCACCCCACTAGTTGTAGCCAGCCAACCTTAAAATGACCTGTTTATCCCTCTCTGTTTTCTGTCTGTTAACCAATCCTCCATCCATGCTAATATATTACCCCCAATCCCATGAGCCCTTATCTTGCTTAACAACCTTTTATGTGGCACTTTATTGAAAACCTTTTGAAAATCCAAATATACAACATCAACTGGTTCCCCTTTATCTATCCTGCTAGTTACATCCTCAAAAAAACTAATAAATTTGTCAAACCGATTTCCCTTTCATAAAACCCCGTTGACTCTGCCTAATCATATTCTTATGTTTCTTAACCACACGACAGGCAGAACTGCAACAGCAAGTTGTGTTTGAACCATGGGATCTAGTTAAAAATAGAAACTGGTGCCCACTCACTATTAACTCAGGCAGGTACTGCTGAAATTCAGCCTCATAGCACTTGCCCAAAGAGCATCTGCTCACAAGGCTGACCACTGAATCAAGGATAAGTCTGTTGCACTAATGACGTCGCAAGCTGAATTTCAGCCACATTCCTCCCATCATCTAGAAAGCTTCAGTCATTGAAATAAAAACAGGTCACAGGGAAGAGAGAGAAAAGGTTGGTGCAGATTTTGCACCCACAAAACACTCTTTTCGGATGAGGTTCCAATGAGTATGTTAAATCTGAGGCTTACTTTAAAAGAGATTTTTGTCGGATAACTTGCAGCACAAAGATTATGATTCATATGGTTCTAAGACATGTGGAAAGCATACACCCATTACCCACATAGTTATATTAAGCTGCAGACTGGCCAGATGTATTACGAGCAGACAATATTCCCCCTCTCACTCTTCATTCCTAAAACAATGACAGAAGGAACTTTGATAGAGAAAACGGTTGCGCAAATATCCCAGGAAGGGTCCGTCTTCTCTCATCAAAGGGAAGAACGTGCACGTAACATTGCAATTTAATTTGCTTTTGAACAAAATCAGCATTTCATGATTAGAACACAATGTAATCACTTATGTAAATAAGCATTGCAGTCAATTGCACACAGCAAATTCCCACAAACAACAATGAGATAAACAACCAATTAATCTGTTTTTTTTAAAAAAAGGTGATGAGAAATAAATGATGGGCGGGACACATGAGAAAACTCCCGCCCAACTTATGGTCTGCTTGTCTGGAAAATTCCAAAAATATATACTTTACAAAAAAACCTCTAGTGTCAAAACTGTAGTCTGTTTTTTTTGCACAATTGTGATGTTGGTGGTTCCAGCAGCATTTTGGTATCACATCGTCACCCGGGAGATCGGAAACTTCTTCCAAACATCCTATAGTAATACAGCCCATTACCAGCCGGGGTACCGAGCCCACCCAGAGTGCCATTTTTGTCTCGTTTCTATTTATTGCGTCATGTGGATGGGAGCTGCAGTAGTACAGTGGAAAATTTATATCACACTTTGCATATTATAGATGTTGGATTCAGAAACCATTTTTTTTTGTGAAATTAAAAACATGTCATTCATAAAAAAAACTTCTCCAGCTGAGGAATTATATCAAAGTCTATGGATGCTGGGGGTCAATGGAAATTTTCAAGACCGAGATCAATAGATTTTTGTTGGGTAAGGGTATCGATAATATGGGGCTGCGGCAGGTAAATGGAGTTGAGGCGATCAGCCATGATCAAATTGAATGGCGGAGCAGGCTCGAAGGGCTGAATGGCCCACTCCTGTTCCTTCCTGCAAGGGGGCTGGAGTGTGAATTATGAAGTACGACAACTTCTTGAAACACCCAAGAGGGTCTGTTCCTGGATTATTTATAGGAATATATTTCTATCTTTCTCAGGTGGAATTTTAGAGAATGCCAAGGAAGATGAAAGTACAAAGATGAATAATGTTGCATATCGAGACATACTCTGGAGTTTTATTTGGTTTACCTTGGGGCAGGGGGGAAAAGTGGGGAAATCAGCCAGGTTAAATGTGCTGGTCGGAATTCACAGCAATAGATTTTACAGAGCCTGTGAAAGGAACGGGCCTGATGGGCCAAATGGCCTTTTCTCCTTCCATCTGTTCTGTTTTGGGGAAGTGATTTGGTGCTGCAGGACAGCCATGAATTTCCACAGAGTATAGCTCGATTTGCTACCCAGAGTATCACAATTTTGCATAAGTGGTCTGAAAGACAGTGGAGCTACCAGCGTCTGGGGGGATCCCTTGACCTGGATGTGGCACCTATATCTAATGGAATTTTTACATTTCTTTATGAAGAATGTGACTTTTTAAGGTTTTGCTAATCACTTATTTTCTTTTGCATCTTAAGGATTATTTTTATCTTCATTCCTCTTATTTTAATTTGACCCACTCTAGTTCGATTGATCATTTTAATTGGGCATATTCTACTTTGATTTTTATCTTGATGCTTTTATAAGTTTTTAATCTTAAATTTTAGTGCAATTTTACTTTACAATGTTTCATTTTAATTATAATCTAGATTTGATTGTAGCTTTTTTAAAAAATTAGGTTTTAAAAATTTTTAAATTTTCATTGTGCATTATGTACAATTGTTTTATTAAAATGAGTTGTTTTATGTACAAATGTAATTTTAAGATGTGAGTTTTGTTTTATGTACAATTGTGTTATTAAAGTGAGGTTTATTTTAATGTATAACTGTAATTTTATTAAAATGAGTTGTTTTATGTACAAATGTAATTTTATTAAAATGAGAGTTTTGTTTTATGTACAATTGTAATTTTATTGTTTCAATTGATGATATTTTCTTTTATTGATGATATTTTATCGGTACCTCTCTTGTTTTTCGTGCCGTGCTTCTTGGCTGTGATCAGTTCCTGGTCGATCTTCTTCTCCAGAAACTCCTGCTTCTTTGTCAGCATCTCCTCGGTCTCCCGCAGCCGCTGGATGGCCTCCTGCGGGGTCGGCCCTTTGCCCGCCTTCCCCGCCGTCCCGAACAGCTTGCCGAACACGCTCATCCTCCGAGCCGTGCGATGACACTCCCCACCCCGCCCGGCTTGTAATTTACTCGCGGCCCTCCGGCTCCGGGCTGGGCTGGGCTGGGCTGCCTGTCCGTCCGCCTCTCCCGGGGTTATCGCTCGCTGCTAACCGAGGATCCCCCCCACCCGCCGCCGCCGCCGCCGCCGCCGCCACACACACTCCGCTCGACAACAGCCACAGCCCAGGCCCCAACGCACGTCTCCGTCACTAGGGCGTGCCCCGTGACGCAATGACGGTGGGAGCGTCTTAAAGGCAGGGAACACTCTCCTTATGACGATGTGACGACAAATATTCTTTAAAAGGCAATGGTGTAAGTCTTGTAAAAGCGAAGGGGCTACTGCAATAAATGAATGAATGAGTGAATCAATAAATTTTCAATCAATCAAGAAATAAATAAAGAACTTGCATTTATATAGCGTCTTTCACAACCTTTTTTGGAGTGCAGTCACTGCCACGACACCACACAACCCTGCCACGGCAACCTCTGCAAGACATGCCAGATCATCGACACGGATACCACCATCACACGAGAGGACACCACCCACCAGGTGCACGGTTCATACTCCTGTGACTCGGCCAACGTTGTCTACCTCATACGTTGCAGGAAAGGATGCCCCGGAGCATGGTACATTGGCGAGACCATGCAGACGCTGCGACAACGGATGAACGGACACCGCGCAACAATCGCCAGACAGGAGGGTTCCCTCCCAGTCGGGGGAACACTTTAGCAGTCAGGGACGTTCAGCCACCGATCTTCGGGTGGGCGTTCTCCGGGGCGGCCTTCAAGGCACACGACGGCGCGGGATCGTCGAGCAGAAATTGATAGCCAAGTTCCGCACCCATGAGGACGGCCTCAACCGTCTTGGGTTCATGTCACGCTACACGTAACCCCACAAGCAAAGGGAAAAAAAGGTTATCTGTTTTTAATATTCTCTCTCTCTCTCTCCCTCTGCCATTTGGGTCTCTTTCTCTCTGTCTGTATAATTTGACACAATGTATATTCAGTGTACTGGGACGTACTGTTCTCCGTGGCTAATCTGTCTGAACACCAATGACACCTTTTGATTGGTGTGATGGTGTCCCAGCCTAATATAAGATATGCGATTTGAGAACCTTTCACTCGTTCACCTGACCAAGGGGATAATCTCCGAAAGCTTGTGATTTTAAAATAAATTTGTTGGACTATAACCTGGTGTTGTAAGATTCCTTACATTTGTCCACCCCAGTCCATCACCGGCATCTCCACATCATCACTGCTGTAATGCAGGAAACGCAGCAGCCAATTTGCGCACAGCAAGCTCCCACAAACAGCAATGTGATAAATGACCAGATAATCTGTTTTTGTGATGTTGGTTGAAGGATAATTATTGGCCAGGACACCAAGAACTCCGAACTAGTGCCACGGGATCTCTTACATAGAATTTTACATCACAGATACAGGCCATTCAGCCCAACAACAACTTGCATTTATATAGTGACTTCAATAGTAAAACGTTAAAGGTGGAGCGATGAAAATTGGGGATGCGCAAATGGTCAGAATTGGAGGAACGCAGAGATCTCAGAGGATTAAAGGGCTGGAGGAAGTTACAGAGATAGGGAGGGGCGAGGCAGTGGAGGGATTTGAAAACAAGGACGAGAATTTTAAATTCGAGGCGTTCCCGGACCAGCAGCCAAAGTAGGTCAGTGAGCACAGGGTTGATGGGTGAATGGGACTTGGTGCGAGTTAGGATACGGGCAGCAGAATTTTGGATGAGCTCAAGTTTATGGAGGGCGGAAGGTGGGAGACCAGGCTGGAGAGCATTGGAATAGTCGAGTCTGGAGGTAACAAAAGCATGGATGAGGGTTTCAGCAGCAGATGAGCTGAGGCAGGGGCGGAGACGGGCGATGTTACAGAGGTGGAAGTAGGCAGTTTTGGTGATGGAGCGGATATGGAGTTGGAAGCTCATCTCGGGGTCAAATAGGACGCCAAGGTTGCGAACGGTCTGGTTTAGCCTCAGACAGTGACCAGGGAGAGGGATGGAGTCGGTGGCTAGGGAACGGTTTGTAGGGGGGACCAAAGACAATGGCTTCGGTCTTCCCAATATTTAGTTGGAGGAGACGTTTGCTCATCCAGTACTGGATGTCGGACAAGCAGCGTGACAAATGAGGGACAGTGAAGGTGTTGAGAGACTTGCATTTATATAGCGTCTTTCACAACCTCAGGACGTCCTAAAGTGCTTCACAGCCAATTAAATACTTTTGAAGTGTAGTCACTGTTGTAATGTAGGAAACACGGCACTCAATTTGTACACAGCAAGGTCCCACAAACAGCAATGTGATAAATTACCAGATAATCTGTTTTAATGATGTTAGTTGAGGGATAAATATGGGCCAGGATACCGAGAACTCCGAAATAGTGCCATGGGATCTCTTACATAAAATTTTACATCACAGAAACAGGCCATTCGGCCCAACAACAACAACTTGCATTTATATAGTGACTTTAACGTAGTAAAACGTCCCAAAGCTCATCTCGGGGATAAATAGGGTGCCAAGGTTGCGAACGATCTAGTTCAGCCTCAGACAGTGGTCAGGGAGAGGGATGGCTAGGGAACGGAGTTTGTGACTCCAAAGACGATGGCTTCGGTTTTCCCAATAATTAGTTGGAGGAAATTTCTGCTCATCCAATCGGACAAGCAGTGTGACAAATCAGGAGCGGGGGGGTGGGGGGAGTCGAGAGAGGTGGCGGTGAGGTAGAGCTGGGTGACGTCAGCGTACATGTGGTACCTGATATTGTGTTTTCGGATAATGTCGCCGAGGGACAGCATATAGATGAGAAATAGGAGGGGGCCAAGGGTAGATCCTTGGGAGACTCTAAGGTAACGGTGCGGGAGTGGGAAGAGAAGCCATTGCAGGTGATTCTCTGGCTACGACTGGAGAGATGAGTGGAACCAGGCGAGTGCAGTCCCACCCAGCTGGACGACGGAGGAGAGGTGTTGGAGGAGGATGGTGTGGTCAACCGTGTCAAAGGTTGCAGACAGTTCGAGAAGGATGAGGAGGGATAGTTTATCAAGGTCACAGTCACATAGGATGTCGTTTGTGACTTTGATTAAGTCCGTTTCAGTGATGTAGCAGGGATGGAAACCTGATTGGAGGGATTCAAATATGGAGTTGTGGGAAAGATGGCCACAGATCTGGGAGGCGACAACACGGTCAAGGACTTTGGAGAGGAAAGGAAAGTTGGAGACGGGGCGGTAGTTTGCAAGGACAAAAGGGTCAAAGGTGGTTTTTTTGGGGAGGGGGATGCAGATTTGAAGGAGAGGGGGAAAATACCTGAGGTGTGGGAACCGTCAACAATATCAGCTAACATGGGGGCCAGGAAGGGAAGTTGTGTGGTCAGTAGTTTGGTGGGGTTAGGGTTAAGGGAGCAGGAGGTGTGTCTCATGGTTAAGATGAGCTCGGAGAGGGCATGAGGGGAGACAGGAGAGAAACTAGAGAAAGATGCAAGTTCAGGGTTAGGGCAGGGGAAACCTTAGGGGCAGTATGGCTTGGTGGGCTAAGGGAAGGGAGGGAAGTGAGGGAAGGGAGGGAAGTGAGGGAAGGGAGGGAAGTGAGGGAAGGGGGGGAAGAGGCGAGGCAGTTGAGTGGAATCTGACTCAGACGAGATTGATACCACTGAGCCACAGCTGACACCAATGTATGGAAAGCACTGAATACTTTGCCACAAGGAGTGGTTGAGGCAAAGACCACTGTGCCTTTTAAGGGAAAATTGGATAAATATTTGAAGCAGAAATACAGGGCTCTGGGGAGGGAGAAGGGCAGTGTGATTAGTTTTGGATTGCTTTGGCATAGACAGCACAAACACAATGGCACTCGTCTATGCTGTAAAATCCTAGTGTTCGAAACATATAGCAGCATAACTCTCCCATTCTAACATACTAGGATAAATATTGCCAAATTATTCCAAATATTTGACACTCCTTGAATAAGGAAGTTCCTGAAAAAGTAATTTTGAAGGTTTATCAATTTCAACAGGTCATTGCATAGAGGTCAGTAGATAGTTTTGGATGAAGAATTCCTCCAGCCCATTTGATCCCGTCTTTCCAGGCTATAAGCTCTAGCATTCTTCCCGTGACTGGTTTACCATCCACCCAAACCTGAAGGCAGGGAGGGACCGAGTTTACACCCCATCTGAAGTGCAGCACCTCTGACAATGCATTTTCCCTCAGTACCGCACTGCTGCGTCACTTTAGATGTAATCTTGAAGCCCTGGTGTTGGGCTCAAACCCACAATCTTCTAACCCAGTAAGCAAGGTGGCTACCAACTAAGTCAAGCTCATAAAGATCAGGAACGAAATATTAAGAAGCCTTGAGCAAGATGTGAGGTTGCCGCAGGGTGACTGTAATGTTTGTCTACATAACAACTGTCACCACATGCCAAAAGCAATTCATTATACAAAGGTGCAATTCAATTCAGAGATTTCCACTACCATTTGTAATAAAAAGTGCTTCCTGATTTCACTCTGATGTAACCTAGATCGAATTTTATTATGGCCCTTGTTCTGGATTCCCCCACCAGAGGAAATAGTTTCTCTGTATCTACCCAATCGAGCCCCTTTATCGTTTTAAACATCTCGATTAGGTCATCCCTCAATCTTCTAAACTCAAGGGAAGACAAGCCAAGTTTATGCAATCTGTCTTCATAATTTAACCCTTTAACCCTGGTATCATTCTGGTGAATCTGTGCTGTACCCTCTCCAATAGCAATATATCTTTCCTGAGGTTTGTTGCCCAAAACAAGGAGCTATAGATGGGGTCTGACCAAGGCTCTGAACAACTGAAACATCACTTCCTCTCCTTTGTATTCCAGGCCTCTTGAGAGAAAGGCCAATGTTCCATTAGCGGTTCTATTTTTTTTGTACCTGTGCACCAGCTTTTACTGATTTATTGCTCCTCGGCAACATCATCCGAAAACACGTCAGATTCCCCATGTATGCTGACGACACCCAGCTCTACCTCACCCCAACCCTCCACCGTCTCTCATTTGAGAAATTTCCTCCAATTAAAAATTGGGAAGACCGAAGCCATTGTCTTCAGTCCTCGCCACAAACTCTGTTCCCTGGTCACCGCCTCCATCCCTCTCCCTGGCCACTGTCTGAGACTGAACCACACTGTTTGCAACCTTGGCGCCCTATTTGACCCTGAGATGAGCTTCCGACCAAATATCCACTCCATCACCAAGACCGCCTACTTCCACCTCCGTAACATCGCGCCTCTCAACGCCTGCCTCAGCTCACCTGCTGCTGAAACCCCCATCCATGCCTTCGTTACCTCCAGACTCCACTATTCCTGGCCAGCATCCCGTTTTCAACCCTCTGTAAAACTCATCACAAACTCAGCTGCCCGTATCCTAACTTGCACCAAGTCCTGTTCACTCATCACCCCTGTGCTCCCTGACGTACATTGGCTCCCGGTCCAGCACCGCCCCAAATTTAAAATTCTCATCTTTGTGTACCCCTGATTTTCATTGCTCCATTGGCAGCCATGCCTTCAGCTGTCTAGGCCTCAAGCACCAGAATTCCCTCCCTAAACCTCTCCGCCTCTCCTCCTATAAGACGCTCCTTAAATCCTACCTCTTTGACTAAAGCTTTTGGTCACCATTCCTAATATCTTCTTACGTGGCTCATTGTCAAATCCTGTCTGCTAACACTCCTGTGATGCACCTTGGGATGTTTCACTACATTAAAGGCACTATATAAATACAAGTTGCCGTTGTTGTATACATAGACCTCCAAATCCCTTTGTTCCTCCACAGTTCCTAGTTTCACATCATTAAAAAAAACATTCCGTTAGATTATCTGGTCATTTATTGCATCGCTGTTTGTGGGACCTTGCTGTGCGCAAACTGGCTGCTGCATTTCCTACATTACAACAGTGACGACACTTCAAAAAGTACTTCATTGGCTGTGAAGTTCTTTGGGATTCCTGAGGTCGTGAAAGGAGTTATATAAATGCAAGTTCCTTTCTTTCTCTGATCCAAAGTGGATGACCTCACTTTCCCCACACCGAACTCCAGCTGCCACAGCTTTGCTTACTCACTTCATAGGTCTACGACCCTTCCTGCTCCCATCTTCGGGAAGCAAATGATTTGAGAGAAAATAGTTTTGTTTGAAAAAGTTGTCTTTTATTTGTGGTTCGAACTCCATCCCACATTGCGGCCGAGTCCAGAAATAATAAAATCAGTCCTCGATTTCCAAGTTGACGTTTTATCGTTGCTCTATGTAAAGGATGACCAGAACCAAAAAAAGATAACGCAGCATGTTAATACCAGTTCTCTTTGTCGTGATCTCGCGGTGATCTTTTTATTTATATATATATATGTATGTATATAAAAAAGTCTTTGCTATAGCAGGAAAGTCCAGTGTCTTGTTTATTCCGAGGCTTGGATGTAAACTGGAACCTCAAGCATGGTGACGCCTTGGCTGGGCGGCAGGTCAGACAGACTGGCGCTGCCCGAGACGGCCAACCTGTGCCGGCCCGCGCTCTCGGCGCCGCTTGCTTCCTCCGACTCCGACAGGACTATCACCCGCTGCTCCTCCTCCTCCACCTCCTCCTCGCCCTCTGGCCTCGCCCGCCGGTCTTCGGCCTCCCCCCTCTGCCCGGCCCCCAAAGCCGCCCGGCTCCCGACGGAAGCCCTCTTGGGTCGGCACGGGCCCCTGCGGGCGCCGCAGCGCCTCTTCCTGGCCTGCCGCTCGTCCCCTCGGCCGGCGAACAACCCGCACCGGTGCTGCTTGAGGTACTTCTCCCGGGTGAAGCCTTTGCCGCACGGGCCGCAGCGGATGGTGTAGGTGTCGGTGTGGGAGTGCTGGTGCTCCATCATGTGGGCCCGCCGGCTGAAGCTCTTGCTGCAGTACTGGCACTTGTAGGGTTTGATTCCTGAAACCAATCAAAAAAAAAAATAAAAAGCCAATAAGAGAACACCCACCGATACAAGGGGGCAATCCCAAAATGTAATAACCCCCTCCCAACCATTCACAAATCATTCAAAGTAGCAACGCAGGTTAACAAGGCTATAGAGAATCACATCCAGTCTACAGCACAGAAACAGGCCATTCAGCTCAACTGGTCCATGGCAGTGTTTACACTCCCCACGAGCCTCCTCCCACTCTACATCTGCATATCCTTCTATTCCTTTCTCCCTCGTGTGTTTATCCGGCTTCCCCTTAAATGCATCGCTGCTATTCGCCTCAACTACTCCTTGTGGTAGCGAGTTCCACATTCTAACCACTCTCTGGGTAAAGAAGTTTCTCCTGAATTCCCTATTGGATTTATTAGTGACTATCTTATATTTACGGCCCCTAGTTCTGGTCTCCCCCACAAGTGGAAACATTTTTACGTCTACCCTATCAAACCCTTTCATAATTTTAAAGAGAAAAGAGCCCCAGTCTGTTCAGTCTTTAAAGGCCATTAAAATGCAAACAAAATACTGGGGTTCATTTCTAAAGGAATAGAATAGAAAAGCAGAGAAGTTATGTTAAACTTGTATAGAACCTTGGTTAGGCCACACTTGGAGTGTTGTGCACAGTTCTGGTCTCCATATTACAAAAAAGATATAGAGACACTGGAGAAGGTGCAAAAAAGATTTACAAGGATGATAAGAACATAGGAAGAGGAGTTGCCATTCAGCCCCTCGAGCCTGTTCCGCCATTGAATGAGAGAGCAATCTTTGAAATAACTATCTAATTAATCCCACTCTCCCCCCATAGCACTGTAATTTTATTTCCTTTTCAAGTATTTATCCAATTCCCTTGTGAAAGTTAGTATTGAATCAAGTCCTTCCATTTTGACTGATCTCAATCCCGCCTACTTGGCTTCTCACCCAATCAATGCACCCGACTGTGTATCTCTTCCTCCCCTCCCCTCTCTCCTAAAGCTGGCGATTTATGCTGGGACACATTTCTATCTTCTCCACTTATCCTTTGGTGGCACAACCAAGTGTCTATTCTTTACGTCTTAAGCCTAGACAGCGAGTGTCGGCAGACAATTTGACCACGGACAGCATCACGGACGAAACCCAGTCTTGTTGTCACCCGACTGCAGTTTCCAGCAGAGATTTAGCAATCTAGAGCAGGGACCTTGGCCGATTTGTCTTCTCCCTAGCCTGAGCCGCTGGGGACAATTACAGTCCCCATACCGCTTTACACGCGGAGGGGAAAGAAACACCTTAACTGAGGTCCCACAGCAAGAAGTTCCATCTCAATAAAGGGATGGCAAAATGAGGAGACACTTGGGACTGCAGGAGATACAGAGGGGAACAGAATATTTATACGGATCATCCTGGCCCATTTAGAGCAAGATTCTTTGTTATGTTGATTTCTGAGCAGCATCGAACAGGGTCATGGGTCATCTGGGATCAGGGTCAGACGTTTAGTGTCACACATCCCTTCTCGAACCATAACAGGGAGGTTAGAGAAGGGACCTGTGACACTGGCACACATGACGACAAAAAATAAATCGATTATTTTTTAAAAAAAGGTTTTAGATTGTGAAAAGCAAACAATCAATGCCGTCTCCTCACTTACCTGAGTGTGCAATTATATGAGCCTTGAGTTTGTCAGGTCTATTGAATTCTTTTGTACAACCCGAGTGTACCCTGTGAATGATACAAAGCGGAGGGACTGGTCCCAATCATTCATACACCAACGACAACTTGCAATTATATAGCGCCTTTAACGTAGTAAAACGTCCCAAGGCGCTTCACAGGAGCGATTATCAAACAAACATTTGACGACGAGCCACATAAGGAGATATTAGGACAGGTGATCAAAAGCTTGGTCAAAGAGGTAGGTTTTAAGGAGCGTCTTAAAGGAGGAAAGAGAGGTAGAGAGACGGAGAGGTTTAGGGAGGGAATTCCAGAGCTTAGGGTCTAGGCAGCTGAAGGCATGGCCGCCAATGGTGGAACGATTAAAATCAGGCATGCGCAAGAAGCCAGGATTAGAGGAGCACAGAGATCTCGGAGGGTTGTACAGCTGGAGGTGGTTACAGAGATAGGGAGGGGCGAGGCCACAGAGGGATTTGAAAACAAGGATGAGATTTTTAAAATTTAGGCGTTGCCAGACTGGGAGCCAATGTAGGTCAGTGAGAACACGGGTGATGGGTGAACGGGACTTGATGCGAGTCAGGATACGGGGCAGCAGAGTTTTGGATGAGCTCACGTTTAGAGGGTGGAAGGTGGGAGGCCGGCCAGGAGAGCATTGGAATAGTCGAGTCTGGAGGTAACAAAGGCATGGGCGAGGGTTTCAGCAGCAGGTAAATTGAAACATACCGATATTAAAATTCAATAGCTAAGAACAGCAATTATTGTTGACCAATCTCTTGAGATGCTTGGCATCAGAATGTCTACCATACAAACATCGTCACTGGGTCAAAATCCTGGAACTCCCTAACTAACAGCACTGTGGGAGAACCTTCACCACACGGACTGCAGCGGTTCAAGAAGGCGGCTCACCACCACCTTCTCGAGGGGCAATTAGGGATGGGCAATAAATGCCGGCCTCGCCAGCGACGCCCACATCCCGTGAACGAATAACAAAAAACATTAATAATAAATATTATGCAGTTAACTTGTTATTAAATGAGTAGCTGCTCTCTTCTGAGGGACTCTCTCTCTTTTCGTGCAGTTATTCTCCTCCGGCTGGTCCTCTCCCGAACCAAGCACCTCCTTCGAGTGGAGGGACGGGTCAGTCTATCACTGAGCCACGGCCGATCCAGACCAGCTGCCAATGAGATGCGGCCAACAGTAGGCCCGAGTGTAGACTCTTACTGAAGAGAAGCTGGGGGGGGGGGGGGGGGGAGGGGGAAGAGGAAATCAAACCAACGACCCACCACACAGGAGGGTAGTGTCAGCGACGGACAAATCTAGTGCTCCTCAGCAAACCCATGAGGCTGTCCTCGAGAGTCTGGAGGCATCATTGTACTGAGATGGGACCTGACCCTCTAAGGGCCCATTTGTATAGAGGTGAGGACTGTCCACGGAGCGTGCTACATGGATAGAACATACAAACAATGGCGGACAGGGAAAGACTCTCTGGTCCATCCAGCCTGTCAACTGCGATGCCTTGTCCATCACAACATAAACACCCTGTGAATGATACAAAGCGGAGGGACTGGTCCCAATCATTCATACACCAACGACAACTTGCAATTATATAGCGCCTTTAACGTAGTAAAACGTCCCAAGGCGCTTCACAGGAGCGATTATCAAACAAACATTTGACGACGAGCCACATAAGGAGATATTAGGACAGGTGATCAAAAGCTTGGTCAAAGAAGTAGGTTTTAAGGAGCGTCTTAAAGGAGGAAAGAGAGGTAGAGAGACGGAGAGGTTTAGGGAGGGAATTCCAGAGCTTAGGGTCTACCCACCCGAAAGTCATGTGATCTCCTGGGTGAGGCAGAAAAAAAGATTTTAAAAACCCCAGGCCAATTAGGGGGAGAATTAAAAAAAAATCTGGAAAATTGCTCCTCAATCCCCCTAAGGCGATCAGAACCAGGAGACCACTCTGGCCCTGATTAACATCACGCATTACCCACACCCATTGTTTGAGGCTTAACGTTCCATGCTCAGCTCGAGAATACGGAAATGTCAAAAGTTATTCCAGCGATCGCGCGAATTTCTAAACAATGATTTGCCCCTTCCCCAGCAGGGATCCCTTGGGAGAGGATGCAGAGGAGATTTACTAGAATTGTACCAGGGATGAGGAGTTTCACTTACGTGGAGAGACTGGA
The DNA here is from genome assembly GCF_035084215.1 of Heptranchias perlo. Lineage (NCBI taxonomy): Eukaryota > Metazoa > Chordata > Chondrichthyes > Hexanchiformes > Hexanchidae > Heptranchias > Heptranchias perlo. The sequence continues at coordinate 5,738,490 of NC_090343.1, forward strand.
GAAGCTGGGGTTGTTCTCCTTAGGACAGAGAAGGTTAAGGGGAGATTTAATAGTGTTGTTCAAAATTCTGAAGGGTTTTGATAGAGTAAATAAGGAGGAACGGTTTCCAGAGACAGAAGGGTCGGTAACCAGAGGACACAGATTTAAGATCATTGGCAAAAAAATCAGAGAGGAGATTTTTTTTTTTAAAAGCGTAGCGAGTCATGATGATCTGGAATGCGCTGTCTGAAAGGGTGTTGGAAGCAGATTCAATAGTAACTTTCAAAAGGGAATTGGAAAAGGAAACATTTACAGGCCAATGGAAATAGAGCAGGCAAGTGGGCCTAATTGGATAGCTCTTTCAAAGAGCCAGCACAGGCACAATGGGCCGAATGGCCTCCACTGTGCTGCAAGGTGATTTTATGAAACCTACCTGAAAGGGCACTTGAATTTCTTGATGGGGTCATGTGTCAGCATGTGCCTCTTCACTTTATCCTTGCGATTGAACGCTGCTGAACACAGCGAGCATTTGAATGGTTTTTCACCTGTCCAAAAAAAATAAATTGCTATCAGCGGGGTCTTAAAGAAATTTAGTAAAAACGAGCAAAGACCATTCAAGCCCAAGAGTCCGCAACAGACCCCGAACAAGGTGCAAGATCCCTCGAATTTATCCGGTCAAATGGTGGTGTCTTCCACTCTGGGCTCTGGTTCTTAACCTAAGTTGCTCAAAATCTGATCACAGTACCAGATAACCAGAGACAAATCATGCAGGAGGTATTTTCCCTGATCAGCAAAACCAATCGAGAAAAAGACTCCAGGGCATCCATTTATCACTGCAACCCCAGTATTTAATCCTGATAGTGACATTTTCACAGTCTATAGAATCTTAAAGCACAGGAGGCGGCCATTCGGCCCATCGTGCATGTGCCAGCACTTTGAAAGAGTTATCCAATTAGTCCCACTCCCCCATTGCCCTACAAATTTTTCCAGTATTTATCCAATTCCTTTTTGAAAGTTATTACTGAATCTGCTTCCACCACATTTTCAGGCAGCGCATTCCAGATCACAACAACTCGCTGTGTAAAATAAGTTCTCCTCATCTCACCCTCTGCTTCTTTTGCCAATTATCTTAAATCTGTGTCCTCTGGTTGCTGACCCTCCTGCCGGTGGAAACAGTTAAACCACTGTGTTTAGGACAGTATTTGATCTATTCCAACACTTCCATAACTCAATATGTGACCAGCTTCTTTTAAGGAGTTAACTCTTTTGTTAATTCTAACCCCACGTGAGGTTCATTAATTCTGTACTCATGCTCTCCAGCGTTGTGACAATGGTTTGTGTTATGTAACCTGGCTACAGTATTTTAATTTCCTGCATCATCTCCTCCCTCCATGACTACACCAACCCTCCAGTTCACCTGGTCATATCTGATAACACGTACAATAATATCCAGGGAACGGTGAGTCAGCCTTGGACTTTACATTGGGTTTGGACTGATTGATACAAGCTCATCAACAACAACTTGCATTAATGTAGCGTTTTTAATGTAGTAAAACGTCCCAAGGCGCTTCACAGGAGCGTAATCAGAGAAAATTTGACACCGAGCCCCCAAGGAGACATTAGGACAGGTGACCAAAAGCTTGGTCAAAGAGGTAGATTTAAGGACCGTCTTAAAAGGAGGAGAGAGGGAGGAGAGGCGAGAGGTTTAGGGAGGGAATTCCAGAACTTAGGCCTAGACAGCTAAAAGTACGTCCGCCAATGGCGGGGCGAAGGGAATGGGGGTTGCACAAGAGGCCAGAATTGGAGGAATACAGAATTCAATGAGGGCTGTAGGAGGTTACAGAGATAGGGAAGGGCGAGGCCATGGAGGGATTTGAAAACAAGGATGAGAAAACTGGGTACTGACCCCCCCGGAAAGTTAATGAATAGAGTACAAGTCTGAAAGAATCACGCTGAAGCTGTATGGGGGGGGGGTCAAGTACCAGGTTCAGTTCTAGTCAACGAGGCTCAAAGGAAACATGTGACCCCCTGGAATCTGTGCAGAGCAGTGTCACGAGGCCAATCCCTAGTGTCAGAGGATCGAGTTGTAAAGAAAGGGTCTTCAGTCTTGAAAGGAGATGAATGAGAGGGCAACTAAGAGATATAGAAGATACTAAGTGGCATAGAAAATGGGGACTGTAACCTAGTGGTTATGGTACTGGACTAGAGTTCAAATCCCACCATTTAATTCATTAAATCTGGTGATTAGTGGGCTGGCACCAGATAATCTAACCATTAAAGCTGCCAGATTGTCACAAAAATCCAACTGGTTCATGAATGTCCTGCAGGGAAGGAAACCTGCCACTTCTATCTGCTCTGGGGCTGACTATGTGGGTAGTCCTATTACAGAGCTGACACAAGCACAATGGGCTGAATGGCCTCCTTCCATGCTGTAAAATTCTATGAAAACTAGAAAAAGAGATAAAATGGAAGTGTCTTGAGGCTTTTCCATCATCATCAAACATGTTTTGTTTGAAAAAATTCCCTTCATTTCCCCCCTCCTGTTCCCTCCTCTCCTGGGATTCCCTCTCCTGATGACTCATGCTAGAACGCGGTCCCACAGATGCCTCATTACTTTACCACCGTGGCCCTTTGTTATGTGTGCGCATCAGCGGACTATTCAGTGGTGGAGACCATCGCAGCTGGCTCTGATCCTACCCACACCAAACATCCAAAGTCATGGACTGTCCAGTGGAAGTCACTAGAGGTCTATCAGGAGTGGGAACCCTGGCTGATTTCCCCTCCTGCCCCTTGGCGGTGGGAGCAGATTCAATTGTAACTTTCAAAAGGGAATTGGATAAATACTTGAAGGGAAAAAATTTGCAGGGCTACGGGGAAAAAGCAGGGGAGTGGGACTAATTGGATAGCTCTTTCAAAAGAGCCGGCACAGGCACGATGGACCGAATGGCCTCCTCCTGTGCTGTAACATTCTATGATATATAAACAGGTAATTTGAGCACCTATGGGAGTTATAAATATTAATTAATATAATATACATAGTGAACACTCCCTTCATTGCTTTATCTCTTGGGCTTTGCAATTGCAATCAGAAATTTCTCATCCTAAAGGTATTGCAATTTTATTGTTCTTTTATATAAAAACGTATCCTGTGTTATCTTGAGTCCACACCTTACAGATTTTTATTACAGCCACTGAACTAATAGACACTGCAAAACTTATTAATCCATCTAATTTTTGCCCCTTTTAGTCGTGAAACTCTTTCACACTGCATTTTTAAAAAATTCTGTAAAGGCAAATTAAATAGAAGAGAATTTGCATTTATATAGCGCCTTTCACAACCTCACAACGTCCCAGAGTGCTTTACTTGTAGTCACTGTTGTAATGTAGGAAGCACTGCAGCCAATTTGCGCACAGCAAGGTCTCACAAACAGCGATGATAAATGACCAGATAACCTGTTTTAGTGATGTTGGTTGAGGGATAAATATTGGCCAGGACACCAGGGAGAACTCCCCTGCTCTTCTTCGAAATAGTGCCATGGGATCTTTTATGCTCCACCTGAGACTGCAGAAAGGGCCTCGGTTTAAACGTCTCAGTTGAAAGACGGCACCTCCGACAGAGCAGCGCTCCCTCGGTACTGGCATCGGGGGTGTCGGCCAGGATTACGTGTTCAAGTCTTTGGAGTTGGACTTGAACCCACCACCTGACTCAAGGCAAGTGTGCTTCCCCCCGAGCCATGGCTGACATTTAAAGGCATGGATAAATCAGACACCCGAAGAATCAGCAATTTTAGAAAAGACCAGGAAACACTGTAAAGCATTCCCTTCACTGCTGCTGCTCCCTGTAGACTTGACCAAATGTTGCCATCAACCTAAAGACCCATAATCCATGCCTAGCACTTTTTATTTGGAATTCAGTCGGTAAGTTCACCATCTGGTGCGGAGCAGAGCCTGGCTGGTTTGAGCCCGGATCTCAGGGAGGGCGACGGTAACAATACAATCAGTCTCTCGATCCTGGGGGCTGGGAAGGAGCTGGGCAGCCTTCCCTGGAAAACTGCATGCATGCATGTGGGGGAGGGAGAAAAAGAGTTAGGCAGGGCTGCGATGCCCCCCGCCCCTCCCCACAGGGGTCAACTAGCCTGCCGATACTCACTGTCTGAGATCGCACATGAAGATTGGGTCATTTGAGTGAGGTACAGGAGGGAGGCATACACCTCTACAGCTGTTCACCAGCAACAGTCAGCACCTTCAGGAGAGAAATCGGAGCAAACAAACCTTTAGTGTCAACTTTTCGAACCGTACTCTCTTCAATCAATAAGGGTGAACCCCCCTCTCCCTCCCAATCGCCGATACGATTATCGATTACTCTTAACGAAGAGGAAAACCCTGGTGTTCCAGAGGTTCCAACGGGTGCAGGAAGGATTAGCATGATCGCCAATGGAGGTGCACAGCAAGAAAATTAACACAAAAACCCACGGACTTTTAATATATTAACGAGAAGCAACTTTAAACTTGAGAGTATCTTAATTCAGGGTTCAACAGGCACCGTGATATTTGACATCTTCTCCACAGCCTTTAGGAAACTCCAACCCCATCCCTCCGCCCACCCCAAGCTGCAAGATTTACACTGATATCTAAACAAACACGTCAGCCGTGGCTCAGTGGGCTGCACTCTCGCCCGAGTCAGAAGATCGTGGGTTCAAGCCCCATTCCAGTGACTACGCTTTGGGACGTCCCGAGGATGTGAAAGGTGCTATATAAATGCAAGTATGTTCTTTTTTTTATCCCCTCACACAACTGGAAGGCTGGGCACATGAAACACTCAAAGCATAATTTCTTTGAATTAGGAGATCTGGCATGGGTTTTTGAAACCAATTTGGTGTACGGTGGTGTAGTGGTTACGTTGCTGGAGCAGTATTCCTGAGCGCTGGGCTAATAATCCAGAGATTGTGAGTTCAAATCCCACCACGGCAGTTTGAGAATTTTAATTCGGTTTTAATAATCTGGAAATAAAAAGCAGGCACAGGGCGCGATGGTGTTAAGGTGATTTGCCCTCTGTACACGGTGAGCAGTAAAACCGAAATATTTTTAAAAAACAGGGAAAAAGAACAAGAAAAACTGGCTCTCCTAACTGTTGTCAGTTGTATCCAAAATCTCATCACTAAGGGAACCGCTCTTTAACGGGGTGTGAACAGCTGACTGAAACTCTACTTGAAGATCTGACTTTGCCGGAAATCAGTAGAACCTTTTAAATGGGTCAGTACATGGTAAGATCTTACTGAACTGCCTGAAATAGTCGGCATGCTTAATACGTTATAAGCATCGCCTTTGTCACTGACGCCTATGGTGATGACGAATGGTTAGTGCCATTTCTCCGAAGGGGGGGACGGCGGGGGAGAGAGGGGGACGGGATCAGTATAAATGACCATGAAGCTGTAGGGCTCTCGTAAAAAAAAACCCAACTGGTGAACCCCCCAGGTGTCTCTGTTCCTGCATCCCCTTTTGAGCTTAGCTCAACATCACACCAGAAGAAATTATAGGTTTAAAAAAAAACTACAGGGGTCACTAGGATTAAGAACTAGTAAATCAAGACTGCCAGAAGCTATAACGGGAAGTAACAGGATGGTCCAAAGGTTACAAATGCTTGTGTGAGAATAATGCTGCAATGTAAATTTACAACTGCTCCCAGTTAGTGTCCATAAGGCAGATTCGAGATCAGAAGGCCGATCCTTCCTTCTGTACATTGCAAAGTGAGGTTGGGATCAACTTTTTTATAAAAAAAAGTTTATTCAGGGAAGTTGATCAGTGTAAAATCTCACAGCTAATGAGTTAGTTTAATACTACAAACCGAGTCTGACACCAATCAGTAACTGTACAGGGTGATGAAGTGCGTTTTGTGGATGCATCTTCTGTGTTTCATTCGATGAGGGGTGCTGGAGCAAAGAATACTTCTCCACTTTTGTCTGTGTCGATCACGAAGCCACAGAGCTGCCCAGGTGCAGAACAAAGCTTCCGTTCCACTGCTCCGACAATGACCTTTAACCCCTTACCTCAGGAACGTGCGGAGTTGCGTTAGATGAGGTTGGATGGGTGAGACATTTTCAGCCGCCTCTCGATCCCGAGTGAGTTTGCGTTGGCGCTACCAGTTCTCACAGGGCCATGAGTTCCGATTGACCCAAGCACTGTCCACGTGGGACCCCAACACCAGGCCGATGAAGGAGAACTTCATCCCTTCAGCCCCAGCCGAACGGACAGCCTCACCATCACCCAAGGGTGGGAATCTCTTATATCGATCAGAAACCTACCACATGGCTTTGATTCCAGATAGTCATCAACACCACAATGGAAATACCAACAGCAACTTGCATTTACGTAGCACCTTTAACGTAGCAAAAACGTCCCACGGCGCTTCACAGGGGCGATCGGACAAAACGTGACAACAAGCCACACAAGGAGACGTTAGCTTGCTCTAACCGGTAGGTTTTAAGGAGCGTCTTAAAGGAGGAGAGGTAGAAAGGCATTGAGGTTTAGGGAGGGAATTCCAGAGCTCAGAGCCGAGGCAGCTGAAGGCACGGCCGCCAACGGTGGAGTGAAGAAAATCGGGGATACGCAAGAGGCCAGAAATGGAGGAGCGCAGGGATCTCGGAGGGTTGTCGGGCTGGAGGAGGTTACAGAGATAGGGAGGGGAGAGGCCACGGAGGGATTTGAAAACAAGGATAAGAATTTTAAAATCGAGGCGTTGCCGGACCGGGAGCCAATGTGGGTCAGCGAGGTGATGGGTGAACGGGACTCGATTTCAACGCTCTCCTGGCCGGCCTCCCACCTACCACCCTCTGTAAACTTCAGCTCGTCCAGGTAGGGCCCTAACACCTGGCAGATGAAGGAGAACTTCATCCCTTTGGCCCTGGCTGGATTTGAATCCAAGTCTCAGACGGAAGGACAGCCTCACCGTCACGCAATTCCCTCGAGAGTGGGAATCTCTTACGTTGAGGCGAGCTGAGGCAGGGACGGGGACGGGCGATATTAGGGGGGGTGAAAGTAGGCGAGTGAAGGATCAGGAACGACGACGACAGGCGCAGGCTCGTTACCCCAGGGTGCCGTCTAATCCACCGAGCAAAGCATCACGTTCTATAAAAACGACAGACCGAAAAGTTAAATTAAATTGGCACAGGAAGAAGTGCCATTGCTTACCGGAATGAATGAGGAGGTGAAGTTTGAGATAGTGCTCAGTTTTGAATGACTTTTTACAGATCTGGCACTTGAACACGCCCCCTCCACCGTGCACCGGAAGGTGTCTCCGCAGGTACCTTTCGCTGGGGAAGACCTGCGAACGGAGGAAGACGGGAACACATACAGGTTTGAAAAGTACCAGAGAAAGTAAGAGCACCCGCTGGACCCCAGCTCTGACCACCATTCAGTGAGAACAAGGTGGCAATCACTGGGTTATTCACTGAGTCGTGGCTGTATTTTAAAACTCTCCGAATGTCCAAGGACCCTCACCAGCAGGGCCACCTCACTCAGCGGGTAGCACTCTCGCCTCTAACCACCTCCCCTTGACATTCAACGGCATTACCATCGCCGAATCCCCCACCATCAACATCCTGGGGGTCACCATTGACCAGAAACTTAACTGGACCAGCCATATAAATAACGTGGCTACGAGAGCAGGTCAGAGGCTGGGTATTCTGCGGCGAGTGACTCACCTCCTGACTCCCCAAAGTCTTTCCACCATCTACAAGGCACAAGTCAGGAGTGTGATGGAATACTCTCCACTTGCCTGGATGAGTGCAGCTCCAACAACACTCAAGAAGCTCGACACCATCCAAGATAAAGCAGCCCGCTTGATTGGCACCCCATCCACCACCCTAAACATTCACTCCCTTCACCACCGGCGCACTGTGGCTGCAGTGTGCACCATCCACAGGATGCACTGCAGCAACTCGCCAAGGCTTCTTCGACAGCACCTCCCAAACCCGCGACCTCTACCACCTAGATGGACAAGGGCAGCAGGCGCATGGGAACAACACCACCTGCACGTTCCCCTCCAAGTCACACACCATCCCGACTTGGAAATATATCGCCGTTCCTTCATCGTCGCTGGGTCAAAATCCTGGAACTCCCTTCCTAACAGCACTGTGGGAGAACCGTCACCACACGGACTGCAGCGGTTCAAGAAGGCTGCTCACCACCACCTTCTCGAGGGCAATTAGGGATGGGCAATAAATGCCGGCCTTGTCAGCGACGCCCACATCCCGTGAACTAATAAAAAAAAATCAGAAGGTCGTGGGTTCAAGTCCCACTCCAGAGACTTGAGCACAAAATCTAGGCTGACAGTTCCAGTGCAGTACTGAGGGAGAGCTGTATTGTTAGAGGTGCCTTCTTTCAGATGAAACGTTAAGCCGAGGCCCTGTCTGCCCTCTCAGGTGGACATAAAAGATCCCGTGACACTATTTCGAAGAAGAGCAGGGGAGTTCTCCCCGCTGCACAGGCCAATATTTATGCTTCAACCAAGATCACTAAAAAATTATCTGGTCATTTATCTCATTGCTGTTTGTGGGATCTTGCTGTGCGAAAATTGACTGCCACGTTTCCTACATTACAACAGTGATTACACTTCAGAAGTACTTCATCGGCTGTAAAGCGCTTTTGGACCTCCTGAGGTTGTGAAAGGCGCTATATAAATGCAAGTCTCTCTTTCTTTCTTATTGCAGTGGTAATGTACCATTAAATGACATTTACCCCACACCTTACTTTTCAGCACTAAAAGTCACAGGTTCTTCATCACTAATCTGCTAACCTGGCTTTCTAGCACTCACTTGGGCATACAGAAAGAAATGAACTTGCATTTATTTTGCGCCTTTCACAACCTCAGGACGTCCTAAAGTGCTTTACAGCCAATGAATTATTTTTTTGAAGTGTCGTCACTGTTGGAATGTAGGAAGCAAACATGAACATTTTGGATTTTGCCTGATTACCTCTGCGGATCGGGGAGCGTTTATAGGGACAGTGAACGGGAGGAGTATATCCTACGATGAGGTGGGGTTGTGGGCCATATGTTTTACTTTCCTCGTTCCACGTTCTGTTAAGCAAACAGGTTTTTTATCAATGTTACAAATTTTACCAGATTAGAGGGTAAGAGAGACAGCTCTCTGTGCATCGGGGTGAATGAGGTGTGAAATCCAGTGCAAAACGATACAGGACACAGCCTCTGGAATACATTGCTGGCTGGCGTGGTGGGTGCTGACTCTCTGTAGTCTTCAAGAGGGAGTTGGCTCGGTTCCTGACTGGGGCAGAGGTCACATCATATAGAAGGTAAATGCCTTTATAGAGAACATTTGGTCAGTGTGATCTCCAGGACTGCTTTCGATTGTCTGAGTGGAGTGGGGGGGGGGGTCGGAGAGGAATTTTCCAGGGTATTCTTTCCCTCATTGGCCCTGGGTTTTTTCCTCTTTTATTTTTGCCTTTCCCGGGAGGGAAGAAGTGTTTAGTCATGACGCCTCGGTCACCGTGGGGTGGGGCAGGTTTGATGGACCCAGCTGGTCTTTCCCTGCCAGTCAATTTCGTCTGTTCGTAGGACTGAAAGTGGTAACCGCCAGACAAAGTTCCCTCGACAGGTGCGTTAACGGGAAATGTTTGCCAGGTGGAGCCCGGATGAGCAAAGTCCCGTCACGTTGGCTGCACAAGCCCATTAAGGGCCAGTGGTTAGATGGCGGTTCACACTGAGTGTGAGGATAGAGAGACAGCACCACGCCTGGACTCACCTTCTGGCAGTGTGGACAGGGGTAGTTGTGAGACGCTGTCTGAAGGTGATGTTCAAGGGCCTCGGGCGTGGAATATTTACTTAAACACCTCGAACACCTGGAAGCGAAAAAAAAATTAAGAGGAATTAAGCTTTCCGATGCAAGGATTAATTTTGTTTTGAAAAAATAAATAGTGGTTTGTTTGGTTGGTAAGTGTCGCTCACTGTGGGACTCGGGCATACAGATCAGGACAGGTCAGGTCAGGTCCCAGTCCGTGTGGAGGTGACTGTCCTCAGCCAGGGAATTCGTCATGGTGCCTCTGGACCAGGAAGGGGAGAAATCTACCGACCTTTACTGAAAAATAATTCGGAGGCGAACGTCTCATTCGTGTGCTGACACCGCCAATAAGATGATAGATATGGAGGAGAAAGGCCATTCAACCTATCCAGCCTCATCTAACAACAACAATTTGCATTTATATAGTACCTTTAATGTAGTAAAACATCCCATGACGCTTCACAGGAGCGATCGGACAAAATGTGACACCGAGCCACATAAGAAGATAATTCTATGTAATATTAGGACAGGCGATCAAAAGCTTGCTCACAGATGTAGGTTTTAAGGAACGTCTTAAAGGAGGAGAGAGAAAGGCCGAGAGGTTTAGGGAGGGAATTCCAGAGCTCAGGTCCTAGGCAGCTGAAGGCACGGCCGCCAACGGTGGAGCCATTAAAATCAGGGATGCGCAAGAGGCCAGAATGGGAGCAGCACAGGGATCTCAGATGGTTTTAGGGCTGCAGGAGGTTAGGGAGGGGGCGAGGCCATGGAGGAATTTGAAAACAAGGATGAGAATTTTAAAATGGAGGCATTGCCGGATCAGGAGCCAAAGTTGGTCAGCGAGCACAGAAGAGCAACCATACAGTTTCCTGCCCATTTGTTTCTAAAAAGGTTTTTGTCTCCGTTACTCCAAAGTCTACTCCGTGGGCTGATGACTGTTAACAATTTCCTGCCATGCCTAATTTTGCTTTTTGCTTGTTTGAATCTGTGTTTCCTTCTTTTGCTGTCACAGGCTAATTTGAAGCAATTCTTTCAATGCCATTTACTTTATAAGCCTCTGTATGAGGTCTCCTCTCAGTTGCCTCCTTTCAAGATGGAAAAGCCAAAGTTACTTTGGCTCAGTGAAGAAATATTGACCGGGATACTGGGGAGAACTCCCCTGCTCTTCTTCGAAGTAGTGGCCGTGGGATCTTTTACGTCCACCTGAGAGGGCGGACGGGGCCTCGGTTTAACATCCCAGCCGAAAGACGGCATCTCTGACAGTGCAGCACTCCCTCAGTACTGCACTGAGAGTGCCAGCTGAGATTTTGTGCTCAAGTCTCTGGAGTGGGGACTCGAACCCACGACTTTCTGACTCATGAGGCGAGAGAGAGAGAGAGCTACCCACTGAGTCACGGCTGACATTAAGAGAGGATTAGGAGCATGAAACGGTGGGGTAAATCTCAACTCCAACACAGTCTGTGGGGCGGAGAAGAGTTTGCAGGATGTGACCTGGGGCGTATGATTTATGAGACACTTCCCGTGACCTGGCTGGCTGGATGTTTCTGGAGGCAGGGAGCAATCGCTGGAACCCATCTCAAAAAAAAGATAACATTTCTACACAAAATGATGCAACTGACAATCAGACAGAACAGCCGCTTCACCTGTAAAAAGTGGGACCTTTCTTGGGCGCTTGTTGAGGGTACAGGCTGTGTGAATACTGGTGAACCCCCAACTCGTAAAGCGACGGGAAGATCTTACTACAGAGGTGGCAGCGGTACGTTATCTCATCATCGTGGTTCTTGATGTGCTCGACAAACTCCTCCAGCTTCACAAAGGTCTGAGTACAGTTCTTCACCACACATTTATACACCTGAGAGGGCGGCAAGTCGTAAAAATTAAAACAGGCCCAGGACCTCGGCAACGTACGTTCTCTCCCAACGCCCAAAGAACGATGTCGTGGGTTCATTGGAACAGGAGGAGGCCATTCAGCCCCTCGAGCCTGTTCCGCTATTCAGTGAGATCATTGGCTGGTCTGTATCTTAACTCCAACTACCCGCCTTGGTTCCGTGACCCTTAATACCCTCGTCCAACAAAAATCCATCAATCTCAGTTTAGAAATTTTCAATTGACCCCCAACCTCAACAGCTTTTTTTTGGGGAGAGTTTACCAGATTTCCACTCCCCTTTGTGTGAAGATTTACTTTTAATAGGAACTGTAGAGGAGCAGAGAGATTCAGGGGTTCAAGAACAGAAATCATTAAAAACTAGTGGACAGATGCATAAAATAATTTAAAAGGTTAATGGAATGTTGGCCTTTATCTCAAGGGGGCTGGAATACAAAAGGGGTGGGGGTTATGTTACAGTTTATATAAAGCTCTGGTTAGACCCCAAGTGGAGACTGCGTTCAATTCTGGGCACCGCACCTTAAGGAGGATATATTGGCCTTGGAGGGGAGATTCACCAAAATAACACTGGGGCTAAAAGGGTTAAATTATGAGGACAGGTTGCATAAACTGGGCTTGTATTCTTTCGTGTAAAGAAGATTAAGGGGTGATCTAATTGAGGCGTTTAAAATAATCAAAGGAGTTGATAGGGTAGGTAGAGAGAAACTATTTCCTCTGGTGGGAGAGTCCAGAACAAGGGGGCATAACCTTAAAATTAGAGCCAGGCCGTTCAAGGGTGATGTCAGGAAGCACTTCTTCACACAAAGGGGAGTGGAAATCTGGAACTCTCTCCCTCGAAAAGCTGTTGAGGCTGGGGGTCAATTGCAAATTTCAAAACTGAGATTGATCGATTTTTGTTAGGGTGAGGTTATTAAGGGATACGGAACCAAGGCGGGTAGATGGAGTTAAGATACAGATCAGCCATGAGCTTACTGAATGACGGAACAGGCTCGAAGGGCTGAATGGTCCACTCCTGCTTCTGAGCTCCATGGACCACGTGCGATTGGACTGACCCACCAGAACTGCACACCCACCCGTCTGAACGTTACTATCGAATCTGCTTCCACCGCCCTTTCAAGGTGGGCAACCTGTGGGGAGCGGGGGCGGGGGGGGTTACCTGTTGGTTCTTGTGCTGGATCATGTGCGACTTGAGCTGGAAGTAAGTGATGAATTTACACGGGCAAAACTGGCACTGGTACGAGCTGTCGATCACCACCATCTGCTTCGTCTCCCCGCTGCCGTCTCCCGGGTGACCGTCTGAGTTCTGGTGCGGATGCTGAGCAGCGCCGTCCGACAATTCTGCTTCAAGTGTAAACCACAGGGAGGAGATTAAAAAAAAGAACACAAGAGTCCGTTAAAAGACATCTGACAACCACCTCATCCGAGGCGCTTCCAATTGTGGGTGCGCCCCAGTGTCGGTATCAGGTGTTCCTAGGTCAGGGATAGCGCAGGTTAGATGCAAAGGGAAGCTCCGTCTACCCCAGCACAGCTGCAATCTCAGGAGACTGTCCTACACGTCCCAGCGCGACACCACACCAGCCATCCCACGGCTTTCTGGTGAGATTGCCAATTAGCACCAATTCGGTGCTGTAACTAAGATCTGGAACGAGAGTGCGGATAAAGCCCATTTCACGTAGAACCCTTACCAGCAGGTAGGTTAGACTGTCCCCCCCAACAGCCCGAGCTGATTTGAGCCCCAGGTCCCAGAGGCGAATGGACATTGTCTAAACCCAGTGTGTCGCCCAGCCTCCAACAGTACAGTCGTTCAGCTTCAGAATGTAAGAACTAACCTGCACTTATATAGCACCTATCACATCCTCAAGGACATTTTTCTTTGAAAGGTGCTATATAAATGCAAGTTATTGTTGTCACAAGATGCTTTACAGCCAATGAAGTACTTTTGAAGTGCAGTTACTGTTGTAATTTAGGAAATGCAGTAGACAATTTGCGCACAGCAAGGTCCCACAAACAGCAATGAGATAATGACCAGATAATCTGTTTTTTTTTATATAAGAGATGTTGGTTGAGGGATAAATATTGACCAGGACACCGGGAGAACTCCCCTGCTGTCCTTCGGATAGTGCCACAGGATCTTTTACATTCATCGGCGAGGGCAGACAGGGCCTCGGTTTAACGTCTCATCCCAAAGATGGCACCTCCGACAGTGCAGCCCTCCCTCAGTACTGGCACTGGAGCGTCAGCCTGGATAATGTGTGGGAAGATCTGGATCCATTTCCTAGTGGGAACGGGTGTAACTGCACAAAACTGATTCGACATTAACTGGGCAATCTCCATCAGAAGCCACAGGAGGGCTGGTGTGGGAAATGGAAATGAATGTCTCACACCGAGCAGGAAGAAGTGCTGATCTGAGGTCGGACAGAGTAAGGGGAGCTTTAATACAAAGAATTAATTTACAGCACAGGAACAGGCCATTCGGCCCAACTGGTCTATGCCGGTGTTTATGCTCCACACGAGTCTCCTCCTACCCTGCTTCATCTCACTCTATCAGCATATCCTTCTATTCCTTTCTCCCTCATGTTTATCTGGCTTCCCCTTAAATGAATCTATACTATTCACCTCAACTACTCCTTGTGGTAGTGAGTTCCACATTCTCACCACTATTGGATTTATTAGTGACTATCTTATATTTATGGTCCCTAGTTCTGGTCTCCCCAACAAGTGGAATCATTTTCTCTACGTCTACCCTAACAAACCCTTTCATAATCTTAAAGACCTCGATCAGATCACCTCTCGGTCTTTTTTCTAGAGAAAAGAGTCCCAGCCTGTCCAGTCTTTCCTGACAGGCATAACCTCTCAGTTCTGGTGTCATCCTTGTAAATCCTTTGAATTCCTAATTGGATTTATTAGTGACTATCTTATATTGGTGACCCCTTAGTTTTGGACTCTCCCCCTCACCCATTATAAGCTGCATCTGGCCGTACTATAACTGAACTGGGAGCCTGGGAAACATTCCGTTCTCCGAGATCAACACACAAAAGAGTTTGAAAAGAGCTCCAGTTGAGAGCAGAACGGCCCCAACACACGTACAAATGACACCGACCAGGCAGACGCGCAACTGACCTGCGACCTCGCTCACACCCGGGTCCCCCGTGTCTTCCGAGTTCACCGTCACCACCTGCATGGAGACAGAGGAGCGCGAGACCCCTGCGGGCCACACCTTGTGGGTCTGCATGTGCTTCTTGACGTTGGATTTCTGGGCAAAGGCTCGGCCGCAAACAATGCACTGGAACGGCTTTTCCCCCGTGTGGCTGCGAAGAAAAAGGGAAACGCAGAGTCGGTCAGAGGGCAACCAGGAAGACGAGAGATTACACAGCGTTCCAACTTAAAACAGTTCAACGGACTTCGTCACAATCAACCAAAAGGGAACATCGCAACTTGGGGGAGTGAAATTTAGAGTTGGGGGGATGCCCGTTCTATTAACTACTTGGAAGTCCGCCCTTTAACACACCCTTACACACGTTAAACAGAACCCCGCGATGTTGTGGTAAAAGGAACTTGTATTTATATAGTGCCTTTCACCACCTCAGGATGTCCTAAAGTGCTTTACCGCCAATTAAATACTTTTGAAATGTAGTCACTGTTGTAATGGTTTGTGTGGTTGGTGTGTGTGTGTGTGTGTGTGTGTGTGTGTATGTGTGCGTGCGTGTATATGTGCATGTGCGTGTGTATGTGCGTGTGTGCGTGTGTGTATATGCGTGCGTGCGTGCGTGCGCGTGCGTGCGTGCGTGTGCGTGTGTGTGTGCGTGTGTGTGTGTGCGTGCGTGTGCGCGTGTGTGTGTGCGCGTGTGTGTGCGTGTGTGTGTGCGTGTGCGTGTGTGTGTGCGTGTGTGTGTGCGTGTGTGTGTGCGTGTGTGTGTGCGTGTGTGCGTGTGTGTGCGTGTGCGTGTGTGTGTGCGTGTGTGTGCGTGTGCGTGTGTGCGTGTGTGTGTGCGCGTGTGTGTGCGTGTGCGTGTGTGTGTGCGTGTGTGTGTGCGTGTGCGTGTGTGTGTGCGTGTGTGTGTGCGTGTGTGTGTGTGTGTGCGTGTGTGTGTGTGCGTGTGTGTGTGCGTGTGTGTGTGCGTGTGTGTGTGTGTGTGTGCGTGCGTGTATATGTGTGCGTGCGTGTGTGTGCGTGCGTGCGTGCGTGCGTGCGTGCGTGTGTGTGTGCGTGTGTGCGTGCGTGGGAGAGGAAGGGATAAATATTCCACCTTCTGTCTTGGAGATCAGGGAGTATTAATGCAGAAGTATTCCTCAGGGAATTAAATGGTGCATTGTCTACAATGGGGCAATTATATAAATAGAGTAGGCCCCAGGGACAGGCTTGCCTCTTAACATACACAACCTGATATTGGGTGGGGGGCAGTATTGATACTGTAACAGTATCTTTGGTCAATACTGCCAGCTTTGCTAAACCGTCACAAATCACTGGTTAGGCCTCAGCTGGAGTATTGTGTCCAATTCTGGGCACCGCACTTCAGGAATGATGTCAAGGCCTTAGAGAGGGTGCGGAGGAGATTTACCAGAATGGTACCGGGGATGAGGGACTTCAGTTACTTGGAGAGACTGGAGAAGCCGGGGTTGTTCTCCTTAGAGCAGAGTAAGGTTAAGGGGAGATTTAATAGAGGTGTTCAAAATCATGAGGGGGTTTAAATAGAGTAAACAGGAAGAAACTTTTTCCACTGGCAGGAGGGTCGGTAACCAGAGGAGACAGGTAATTGGCAAAAGAACCAGAGGGGAAATGAGGAGAATTTTTTTTTTTTTACACAGTGAGTTGTTATGATCTGGAACGCGCTGCCTGAAAGGGCGGTGGAAGCAGATTCAATTATAACTTTCAAAAGGGAATTGGATTAATTACTTGAAAAGGAAAGATTTGCAGGGCTATGGGGAAAGAGCAGGGAGAGAGGAACTAAATGGACAGCTCTTTCAGAGAGCCGGTACAGGCACAATGGCCTCCTTCTGCGCTGCAAGATACGAGACACCAATCAGGAGAGGAGAGGCAGGCGGCCAGTTGCTGTCTGTCCCTTGGACTGTGTCCCATCAGGAAACCAACTCTCCTACCTTCTAATGTGCTGCTGGAGATCAAAATTCTTCCCAAACATCTTGTCGCAGTAGCTACATTTCAGCTTTTGCAATTTCCCTTTTCCTGAAACACAAAAGAAAAAACGTTTGTGACGCTCACTCGGATTTCCATTTTCTATCTCTCTCCTTTCTGCCGATTTTCATCCTTTATTTTTTGGGCCGCGTAGAACGTTTCGAGGAGGGCCTACGAGACAACTCTTCACCGGAAGGACCTCCCGGAGCACAAAGCCCGGAATTTGCTCCAAAAATAACAGAGAGCCGAACAGCGCTCTCCGTTCCTTCAGGGCAAATGGAAGAGCAACTTCCGGTGAGCATGAATTCGCAGCGTGACCTGAAAATCTGGAAGTTGCTCAACCAGATGCCCAGCTCGTCCAAAAGCCGCGTGGGACGGACAGCTCGCAGGTGAAATGAATGAAGCTGCTGCACCGCCTAGCTGGAAACAAACTAAACTGCTCAGAAAAAGGGTTGTTTAGGTCTAAACTAACTTTTAACATAAGCCGTGATGACCGCCAAACAACCACTCTGGTGCTGAAAATTAACTTTTAAAAATGTGGGGAGTCTCATTCCTCCCGATTTTAATTGCTGTTGGACGTTTAAGAAATAATTTTACATTTTTTTTTAAACTGTCTCTTTTATCGCTGCTTTTAATTCAATATTTATTTTGCTTTCTCTAACTGATTTTACATTGAATTTACTGTTGTAGCTTTCACTTCCTGGTTCTGTGTCTGCGTGGCTTGTCAGGGATGCTTCAGTTGATTGGTTTTGGGGAGAGAGAGAGAGATTCTTCCTCCAACTCACAGCTCACTGATCCCCGGGGGAGGACGCTGCACTTTTAGCAGCTCACCATTAGAGGACGTTCCCGCACGAAAGCCCGTGGGTCGTTTGTGGGTGAGTTTAAATCTGATGGGCAGCAGCCTTTGTGCGTCCGCCACTCAGAGCAAATTCTGGGCCAACGGGTCCTGTCGCAACCACTGCTCCCCTAACGCTGTACGAGAGACAGCGACGGGCGCACCTCGATGGGGACCACCTTTGATGCTCCCTCATACCCGCGCACCCCCACCCCACCGTGACTCTGCTACACTCACGTCGACCCTCGTCCCCCCCTCCCCCAGACAGGTACACAAACCACCCTCCAAGCACCTCACCCAAATGGCCATTCTACACGGTGAACGTCATTAGGCTATTCAACCATGGGAGGTATCACAGCTTAGCCCAATCCTGTCCTCGGTGAGGGGTGGGGGCGTTACTGACAATCAGGAGCAGGAATTCTGGCTGATTTTCCTTTGCCCCATCACCTCAAACCCAGAGGCACAAAAAGGTCCCAATCACTGCACCAACTGACACACTGAGGGGGAGATTTTAATTCAACCCCCCCAGCAATTGGGTGGGGGGAGTGGGAGAGACTGACCTGCTGGCCTCCCTCCCCGAGCCCAATTTTAACGCAGGGACACGCACCCGAATCCGGCCGGGATCTTGATGACATCATCGGGACCCAGCAACTATTTTAACGTTGGCCTGGGGGGGGTGGGCAGGAGAGAAGAGAGGCTGGGAATTCCCACCAGGCCAGAGACTAATCACCGGGAGGAAAGGAAGGGGGACCCTCCAGGTTAAGGGTATTTTGTCCCTCTGTGGGACCCCAGAGGATCTGGAGGCCTTTACAAGGGAAAGTGTACGTAGGCCTCCACTTCCCCGCGCCCCCCGGACTCTCCTCTCCTCCCCCAAACCACTGACCGCCCGTTTACCCCCTGACCTCGGGCCCAACTCGCAGACTCTGAGCCGCCCGATATTAACGGCCAGGCATCTGCTGCCCGACCATTTTGGAGGAGAAGTCGGCCAGCGGCCTGCTCAGGAGGTCCGGCCATTCACTAGGCTGCTTCCCTGCCAGGGGGTTAAAATCCCCTCGCCCTCCATAACTCAGCAAGGACCAAGGGGGGAAAATCGAACCCCCTCTATGGCTCGGTTCCACAACAGGCATTACTCTGACCCATATCCGTGTTCTGTGGACACGATGGAGATCTACATGGAGATCTTCCAGAATTCACTAGATTCTGGAAAGGTCCCAGTGGATTGGAAAACCACAAACGTAACACCCCTATTCAAGAAGGGAGTGAGACAGAAAGCAGGTAACTATAGACTAGTTAGCCTAACATCTGTCATTGGGAAAATGCTACATTCCATTATTAAGGAAGTAGTAGCAGGACATTTGGAGACTCATAATACAATCAAGGAGAGTCAACATGGTTTTATGAAGGGGAAATCGTGTCTGACAAATTTATTAGGGCTTTTTGAGGAAGTAACGGGCAGGGTGGATAAAGGGGAACCAATGGATGCAGTATATTTGGATTTCCAAAAGGCATTCGATATTATCTTAATATTAAGATAATTAATATTATCTTAATCAGCATAAGAATACTGCACAAGATAAGAGCTCATGGTGTTGGGGTTAATATACTGGCATGGATAGAGGATTGGCTAACTAACAGAAAACAAAGAGTCGGGATAAAAGGGTCATTTTCAAAATGGCAATCTGTAACTAGTGGGGTGCCGCAGGGCTCAGTGCTGGGGCCTGAACTATTTACAATATATATCAATGACTTGGACGAAGGAACAGAGTGTAATGTGGCCAAATTTGCTGATGATACAAAGATAGGTGGAAAAGCAAGTTGCAAGGAGGACACAAAGTGTCTGCAAAGGGATATTGACAGGAAAAGCGAAAATTTGGCAGCTGGAATATAATGTGGGAAAATGTGAAGTCATCCACTTTGGGAGGAAAAATAAAAAAAGCAAAATATTATTTGAATGGAGAAATGCTACAAAATGCGGTGGTACAGAGGGATCTGGGTGTCCTCGTACATGAAACACAAAAAGTCAACATACAGGTGCAGCAGGTAATCCGGAAGGCAAATGGAATATTGGCCTTTATTTCTAGGGGGATGGAGTATAAAAGCAGGGAAGTCATGCTACAACTGTACAGGGTGCTGGTGAGACCACACCTGGAGTACTGCGTACAGTTCTGATGCCCTTATTTAAGGAAGGACATACTTGCATTGGAGGCAGTTCAGAGAAGGTTCCCGAGGTTGATTCCGGGTATGGAAGGGTTGTCTAATGAGGAAAGATTAAACAGGTTGGGTCTATACTCATTGGAGTTCAGAAGAATGAGAGGAGATCTTATTGAAACATAAAAGATTCTGACAGGACTCGATAGGGTAGATGCTGAGAGGACGTTACCCCTCATGGGGGAATCTAAAACTAGGGGGCATAGTCTCAGAATAAGGGGTCGCCCGTTTAAGACGGAAATGAGAAGGAATTTCTTCTCCCAGAGGGTCGTGAATCTTTGGAATTCTTTACCCCAAAAAGCTGTGGAGGCTGAGTCATCGAATACACTCAAGGCTGAGTTAGACAAATTTTTGATCAGCAAGGGAGTCAAAGGATATGGAGAAAAGGCGGGAAAGTGGAGTTGAGGTAAAAATCAGATCAGCCATGATCCCATTGAATGGCGGAGCAGGCTCGAGGGGCCGAATGGCCCACTCCTGCTCCTATCTCTCATGGTCTTATGAAACTCCCTCCCCCACACCCCCCCACCAATTCTGGTGAGAGTCACAAAGGTCCTCCTCACTGGTGAAGGAAATTCTACTCAATGTACGATTACGGTTGAGAAAGGCATGGATGTTAGGGAACTTGGGGAAATAAATAGTGATGTCTTGAGGAGTGTACATATTACAGAGAGGGAGGTGCTGGAAGTCTTAACGCGCATCAAGGTAGATAAATCTCCGGGACCTGATGAAATGTATCCCAGGACGTTATGAGAGATTAGGGAGGAAATTGCGGGTCCCCTAGCAGAGATATTTGAATCATCGACATCTACAGGTGAGGTGTCTGAAGATTGGAGGGTAGCAAATGTTGTGCCTTTGTTTAAGAAGGGTGGCAGGGAAAAGCCTGGGAACTACAGACCGGTGAGCCTGACATCTGTAGTGGGTAAGTTGTTAGAGGGTATTCTGAGGGACAGGATCTACAGGCATTTGGAGAGGCAGGGACTGATTAGGAACAGTCAGCATGGTTTTGTGAGAGGAAAATCATGTCTCATGAATTTGATTGAGTTTTTTGAAGGGGTAACCAAGAAGATAGATGAGGGCTGTGCAGTAGACGTGGTCTACATGGACTTTAGCAAAGCCTTTGACAAGGTACCGCATGGTAGGTTGTTACATAAGGTTAAATCTCACGGGATCCAAGGTGAGGTAGCCAATTGGATACAAAATTGGATTGACGGCAGAAGACAGAGGGTGGTTGTAGAGGGTTGTTTTTCAAACTGGAGGCCTGTGACCAGCGGTGTGCCTCAGGGATCGGTGCTGGGTCCGCTGTTATTTGTTATTTATATTAATGATTTGGATGAGAATTTAGGAGGCATGGTTAGTAAGTTTGCAGATGACACCAAGATTGGTGGCATTGTGGACAGTGAAGAAGGTTATCTGGGATTGCAACGGGATCTTGATAAATTGGGCCAGTGGGCCAATGAATGGCAGATGGAGTTTAATTTAGATAAATGTGAGGTGATGCATTTTGGTAGATCGAATCGGGCCAGGACCTACTCCGTTAATGGTAGGGCGTTGGGGAGAGTTATAGAACAAAGAGATCTAGGAGTACAGGTTCATAGCTCCTTGAAAGTGGAGTCACAGGTGGATAGGGTGGTGAAGAAGGCATTCCGCATGCTTGGTTTCATTGGTCAGAACATTGAATACAGGAGTTGGGATGTCTTGTTGAAGTTGTACAAGACATCAGTAAGGCCACACTTGGAATACTGTGTACAGTTCTGGTCACCCTATTATAGAAAGGATATTATTAAACTAGAAAGAGTGCAGAAAAGATTTACTAGGATGCTACCGGGACTTGATGGTTTGACTTATAGGGAGAGGTTGGATAGACTGAGACTTTTTTCCCTGGAGAGTAGGAGGTTAAGGGGTGATCTTATAGAAGTCTATAAAATAATGAGGGGCATAGATAAGGTAGATAGTCAAAATCTTTTCCCAAAGGTAGGGGAGTCTATAACGAGGGGGCATAGATTTAAGGTGAGAGGGGAGAGATACAAAAGGGTCCAGAGGGGCAATCTTTTCACTCAAAGGGTGGTGAGTGTCTGGAACGAGCTGCCAGAGGCAGTAGTAGAGGCGGGTACAATTTTGTCTTTTAAAAAGCATTTGGACAGTTACATGGGTAAGATGGGTATAGAGGGATATGGGCCAAGTGCAGGCAATTGGGACTAGCTTAGTGGTATAAACTGGGCGACATGGACATGTTGGGCCGAAGGGCCTGTTTCCATGTTGTAAACTTCTATGATTCTATGAATGGCCGGGAAGATCAACTTTTTTTTGTAGAATATGTTGCAGGTCCTGATAGAAAGACTTAACATTTATAAAACGCCTTCCACCACCTCAGCACGTCTCAAACTACTTTACAGCCAATGAAGTACTTTTTGAAGTATAGTCACTGTTGTAATGAAGGAAACACAGCAGCCTATTTGCGCACAGCAAGATCCCACAAACAGCAATGTGGTAAATGTGATAAATACTGGCCAGGTCACCAGCGAGAGCTCCCTTGCTCTTAGAATCTCAGAATGGTTATAGCACAGAATGAGGCCATTTGGCCCATCGAGCCCGTGCCGGCTCTTTGTCACAGCAATCCAGTTAGTCCCATTCCCCCACTCTTTCCCCGCAGCCCTGCAAATGTTTTCCCTTCAAGTATTTATCCAATTCCCTTTTGAAAGCCATGATTGAATCTGCTTCCACCGCCCTTTCAGGCAGCGCATTCCAGATCATAACTACTCGCTGTGTCAAAAAAATTTTTCCTCATGTCGCCTTAAATCTGTCTCCTCTGGTTCTCCACCCTTCCACCAATGGGAAGAGTTTCTCTTTATTTACTTTATCTTCATGATTTTGAACACTTCTATCAAATCTCCCCTTAACCTTCCCTGCTCTAAAGGAGAACAATCCCAGTTTCTCCAGTCTCTCCACATAACTGAAGTCGCTCATCCCTGGTACCATTCTAGTAAATCTCCTCTGCACCCTCTCTAAGACCTTCACATCCTTCCTAAAGTGCGGTGCCCAGAATTGGACACAATACTCCAGTTGTGGCCGAACCAGTGTTTTATAAAGGTTCATCATAACTTCCTTGCTTTTGCCTTTATTTATAAAGCCCAGGATCCCGTATGCTTTTTTTTAAAACCGCTTTCTCAACCTGTCCTGCCACCTTCAAAGATTTGTGGACATATACCCCCAGGTCTCTCTGCTCCTGCACCCCCTTTAGAATTGTATCTTCTTTGAAC
This sequence comes from Heptranchias perlo, assembly GCF_035084215.1. NCBI lineage: Eukaryota > Metazoa > Chordata > Chondrichthyes > Hexanchiformes > Hexanchidae > Heptranchias > Heptranchias perlo. The sequence continues at coordinate 5,761,576 of NC_090343.1, forward strand.
CAGTGCCGTGGGATCTTTTAAGTCCACCTGAGAGGGCAGACGGGGCCTCGATTTAACGTCTCATCCGAAAGACGGCACCTCCGGCAGTGCGGCACTCCCTCAGCACTGGCACTGGGAGTGTCGGCCTGGATTACGTGCTCAAGTGTCTGGAGTGGGACTTGAACCCACGACCTTCTGACTCAGGAGGCTAGAGTAATAAAGGAAGGTCTCCTCCCAGCTTGCGTTTGACCCTCTTACCTTCCTGAAGGCCCATAGCGTCTTTGGAGTGCCTGTTCTTCCCGCTGTCGGAATCGAAGCCAGTGAGATCGCTGGAGCCGGGGTTGAGGGCCGAGCTGGTGACGATGCTGCTGGTTTTCGCTTTGAAGCCTTGCTTCCCCGGGCTGTACACAGGCGGAGTGGTGAAAGGCGAGCTCTCCACACACTGGCTCGGAACCTGGAGACCCGGCACAAAGGGCAGTGACTGGAGACGAGAGCGAGGCCCGCTGACAGAGTACGCGGACTACAACCGTGGGCGGACAGTCCCAGGTTCAAACGCACCGGCTCGGTTCCACACCACACGAGCCTCCTCCCTCCCGACTTCATCTCACCCGATCAGCATGTCCTTCTATTCCTTTCTCCCTCGTGTGTTTATCCAGATTCCCCTTAAATGAATCTATGCTATTCGCCTCAACTACTCCTTGTAGCGAGTTCCACATTCTCACCACTCTCCGGGTAAAGAAGTTTCTCCTAAATTCCTTACTGGATTTATTGGTGACTTATCTTATATTTATGGCCCCTAGTGCTGGTCTTCCCCACAAGTGGAAACATTTTCTCTATGTTTACCTATCAAACCCCTTCATTATCCTAAAGACCTCTCTCAGGTCACCTCTCAGCCTTCTATTTTCTAGGGAAAAGAGCCCCAGCCTGTTCAATCTTTCCTGATTAAGTATATCCTCACAGTTCTGGTATCATCATTGTAAATCTTTTTTTGCACCTTCTCTAGTGCCTCTATATCCTTTTTGTAAACAATTTTACAACACCAAGTTATAGTCCAGCAATTTTATTTTAAATTCACAAGCTTTCGGAGGCTACCCCCTTCGTCAGGTGAACGATGTGAAATACAAATTTCTTTCACCTGACGAAGGAGGAAGCCTCCGAAAGCTTGTGAATTTAAAATAAAATTGCTGGACTATAACTTGGTGTTGTAAAATTGTTTACAATTGTCAACCCCAGTCCATCACCGGCATCTCCACATCATATATCCTTTTTATAATATGGAGACCAGAACTGCGCACAGTGCTCGCAAGTGTGGTCTAACCAAAGTTCTATAACATAACTTCTCTGCTTTTCAATTCTATCCCTCTAGAAATGAACCTCAGTGCTTGGTTTGCTTTTTTTTTAAAAAAATGGCCTTATTAACCTGCGTCGCTACTGTTAGTGATTTGTTTTTCTCCATCCCCAGATCCCTCTGCCCAGAGCAATCGCAAACTAACTCTCCGCCTCGGTCTCTCCCCACAGCCCTATAGGTTCCTCTGCTTGAAATACAAATTTCTTTGACGTGCAATGTGAGTGCATTTTTTTTTTAATATATATATTAATCCTTGGGATAGTTATTGTAACGAAAAGCCTCGATGGGGCCACATCACTGGATGTTCCCCCGCAACACTGGAGTCTTGTGTTGGGTGTCAGCTAAGCAGCCCCCCCCTCCCGCTGACTATCCAATTCCGAGCTTGAGGGGGGGAAACACATACAGGATACAAGCGTCACAACATCCTGTCACGTTTTTGCCCCGTCACGTCCGCCATTAACCCCACCTTCATACAATCAAATCATAGAATCATACAGCACAGAGGGAGGCCATTCGGCCCATCGAGCCTGTGCCATCTAAAAAAAAAAATCAAGGCAGCCGCGGTGCCTCAAGCTGCTTGCGCGCGCGATTGATCGATCGGTACCTGTATCTGTTGGAAGTGCTGCATTGCCAGCGACTGCCCCTCGGAGGACGAGTTCCCGTTCATCGGGGCCAGCGTGCTGTAGATCTGCACCACTGCGTTCCCGTTGGAGCTGGGCTGAACTTGCGGAGTCATGGTGGGGGGTGCAGGTGGGGGCGGGGGAATGTACGAGCTCCCCGGGTGCATGTTGTGACTGCTCTACAGAACACAGTGAAAACACACAGAGGAAAACTAATTGATTATTTTTTAAACGACACAACCTTCAATCTCTCCCGACTTTGTCTCACAAAAAAATTGGAGGAGTTTTCACAGGGAAATCGCCCAGAAGAGGACCCCGTCTCCCGTCCTGGTAGCAGCGACGATAATGGAGGTGTTGCAATCGATCTCCATCAATTAGTCTCCAACAGACCCAGACATGAGGTGAGGAAAACCCCCAGTGGTGGAGAGCTTTGGGAACCATAGGTCCAAAAGTCACCTGATCCCCCCCAATCATGCTACACTCACCACATGTCATGTCTCAAATTACTCGTATACTGTATCCCAAAATGCTATTTTCTGAATGGATACAGAAGGTTAAGAGGTGACTTGATTGGGGTTTTTAGGATTTTGAAAGGAATTGATAGGGTGGATAGAAAGAAACTTTTTACCGCTGGTGGGGGGAGTCTAGGACAAGGGGACATAACCTTAAAATCAGAGCCAGGCCATTCAGGGGAGAAATTAGGAAACATTCCTTCACACAAAGGGTGGTAGAAGTGTGGGACTCTCTCCCACAAAAGGCAGTAGACGCTCAATTAATAATTTTAAATCTGAGACTGATAGATTTTTGCCAGCCAAGGGTATTAAGGGATATGGAGCCAAGGTGGGTAAATGGAATTAGGATACAGATCAGCCATGATCTCATTGAATGGCGGAACAGGCTCAAGGGGCTGAATGGCCTCCTCCTGTTCCTATCTGATTTGCATTCGAATGAATTGATATTGACTGTTTCCACCGTCTCCCGGGGGAGCCTGGTCCATAGATTAAGAACATAAGAAATAGGAGCAGGAGCAGGCCATTCGGCCCTTCGAGCCTGTTCCGCCATTCAATAAGATCATGGCTGATCTTTGACCTCAACTGCTCCTTCCCGCCCGATCCCCATTTCCCTTGATTCCCTTAGTGTCCAAAGATCTATCGATCTCAGTCTTGAATATACTCAACGAATGAGCATCCACAGTCCTCTGGGGTAGAGAATTCCAAAGATTCACAACCCTCTGAGTGAAGAAATTCCTCCTCATCTCGGTCCTAAATGGCCGACCTCTTATCCTGAGACTATGTCCCCTAGTTCTAGACTCTCCAGCCATGGGTAACAACCTCTCAGCATCTACCCTGTCAAGCCCTCTAGGAATTTTATACGTTTATTATATGATTTCGCTCAGTGAAACACAGTGCTTCGCACTTGGGAGATCCCAATTCTGCCCCACCCAATCTCCTTCCGCTCTCCAGACATCATGTCCCCCACCTCGCACCCCCCCTCATCCTAATCCCAGAGGAACTGAGTCCAACAGTCGCCCTCCATCTGCTGAGAACCGTGAATTCCATGGATCTCTGCACCCACCCCCCTCCACAAAACCACTGTGAATTCTGGGTGTAAACCCCCCCTCCCCCCCCCCCGGGATATTGGGGCTCGAGGGCGGTGCCCCCCTGTGGAACGTACCTGCACGGGCGGCTGCATGGCCGTCATGGTCTGATCGAGGGAGGTAAAGGCAGACATGGCAGACATGAGCACGTCGTCGCTCACGATGATGTTTCCTTGGACCAGTGCCTGGGTTAGCGGGGAGTGAGGCACGGTGATATACGTGGACACTTGCTGGACGACAGGGAGGGGGGGGGGGGGGGGGGGGAGGGGAAAAGAAAAGGAGAGATCCAGTTAACGTTCCCGGTCTCTAGGACTCGATCAAACGCCCGGGTATCGCTTGCAACATCAGCATGCCGTCACTCAGCAACTAGTCAACCTCTCCCACGCACAAAGAGCTCTGTGGCGCACCTTCTCATCACCCCGCTCACTTACTCTGAAGCTCAAACTCTGTTCCCTCTGACTCCGCCCACACACACACAAACTGAAATGAGCTGAACGAAAGGCAGAACTTGTATTTATATAGCGACTTTCACCACCGCAGGACGTCCCAAAACACTTTACAGCCAATTAAGTAGTTTTGAAGTGTAGTCACTGTCGTAATGTAGGAAACGGAGCAGACAATTTCCGCACAGCAAGATCCCACAAAAGCAAATGTGATAATGGCCAGACCATGTGTTTTTTTTTTAATGATGTTGGTTGAAGGATCAATATTGGCCAGGACACCGGGGAGAACTCTCCTTCTCTTCTTCGAATAGTGGCCATGGAATTTTTTACGTCCACCTGAGAGGGGCAGACGGGGCCTCGGTTTAACATTTCATCCGAAAGACGGCACCTCCGACAGTGCAGCGCTCTCTCAGTACTGGCACTGGGAGTGTCAGCCTGGATTTTGTGCTCGAGTCTCTGGAGTGGGACTTGAACCCACGACCTTCTGACTCAGAGGCGAGAGAGTGCTGCCCACAGAGCCACGGACGGCCCCTAGTTATAAACCAAGCCACCAAGAGGAGAAGAAAACCGAACGTCTAACTCTCCTCAAACAAGCCAAAACCCCCCCCCCCGGCAGTCACTAGATCAGAGTCGCCCCCTCCCCCTCCCCCTCCTCCTCCTCTCCCACCCCCTCCTCCTCTCCCACCCCCTCCTCCTCTCCCACCCCCTCCTCCTCTCCCACCCCCTCCTCCTCTCCCACCCCCTCCTCCTCTCCCACCCCCTCCTCCTCTCCCACCCCCTACTTTACCTGGCGACTGACCGGCTGAGGCTGCTGCACTGTGGTCATGGCAGGGCCGGAGGTGTAGGCGTTGCTAGGCGCCAAGGAGACGGAGGCGAGCGATGGGATGTTGCCCTGACACTGCTCACGCTTGTGAGAAATGAAGGCCTGCAGCGAATTGAACTGTTTCTTGCACTTTCCGCAGAGAAACACGTCGTCCTCATCTGTGTACGAGAGAGAGAATTCATCACAACTTCAATGTTTTTTCTTTTTAAATCACCCGTTTCTCCCGTGGACGGCGGAGGAGGAGGGAGGGGGGGGTCCGTGGAGGCCGTCAATCGGCCGCCCGTTTTCATTTTAATTTCTGCGGACAGGCACCCGATTGGCTCCATCGACCGCAGGCCAGTTTCACCCTCGCTGACTCACGCTGGGTTTTGATCCCAGGACATCCCTCCCTCTACCCCCCCCCCCCCCCCCCCGCTCCGCTGCAGCCCCCTCCCCCCGGCCCCACTACCCTCCTCTCCCCCCACTACCATCCCCTATCCTCCTCCATCCACTCCCCGGCCCCACCTCCTCCCCTCCTCCGTCCAACCCCCCTCCCCTCCTCCGTCCACAAACCACCCCCCACTCCCCCCTCGCCTCCTTCCCTGGGCCCCACCCCCTCCCCCTCCCCCTCCACCTCCACCTCCATCCACCCCCTCCCCAGCCTGCTCCCTCCCTCCCTTCCTCGTCCCCCCTCCGCTCCCCCAATCAAGCGTTCAGACCTGGGAGGTTGATGAGCCAACATTCGAATCATTTTCACACATCGAACCTGCTCCAACCTTCCAGAGTCCAAAAGCCCCTCGGGCCAGTGTTTTATTTTAAGATTCATTCTCGGCGTGTGGGTGTCGCTGGCGAGGCCGGCATTTATTGCCCATCCGTCCCTGGCAGCCCCGGGAACGGAGTGGTTTGCGAGGGGCCATTTCAGAAGGCCGTTCAGAGTCAACCACGTCGGGCCTGGAATCCCTGATACCCGGGTAAAGGACGGCAGGTTTCTTTCCCCTTAAAAGGGGGGCTGCCAAGAGCTCGGCTCAAACCTACACAACTCACCCATGGTTGGTTGTATGTTGTTGTTGGTCACTCCGTGTCCTGATGGGTCGGTGACAGCTCCCTGACTGTCCAACAGGGACTGAACCGCCAGCACAGTCTGGTTGTCCATTCCTGTGAAGAAATAGAAAAGAACATTCAAAACGGTGGAAGGAGTCAACTTAAAACTTTGCCTCTGGATGGCGCCACTGACCCCTATTCGAGGGGGGCGCAGGACGAGGGGGGGGGCGCAGGACGAGGGGGGTGTTAGTGGTTCAGAAGGGGAAAAACTTCAACAACAACTTGCATTTATATAGCGCCTTTAATGTCGTAAAACGTCCCAAGACGCTTCACAGGAGCGATTATCAAACAAAATTTGACATATTTGAGATATTAGGACAGATGACCAAAAGCTTGGTCAAAGAGGTAGGGATCATGTTAGAGGAGGAGACAGAAGTGGAGAGGTAATTCCAGACATTAGGGCCCAGGTGGTTTTAATACGTTAAAGGCGCAATATAAATGCAAGTAGTTGTGGTTGTTTTGATCTGCGATTGGCCGCCCCATCTCTGACCCTCTGGTACAGAGAACACTTTGGGACCCCCCCCCGAGGAACTCGTCCCGTGATTATTTTACGGGAGTTCGCTCTCAAGTGAAAATGGCCACAGCCAATCACCCAGCCTCACCAAGTACCGCGGAGATAAACCACAAAACTGAGCTTCTTCAAGGCTGCAATTTTTTTTCAATATCCATTGCTTGTCGAGCAGTGACACTGGTGTCAGCTGTGCCTCAGTGGGTAGGACTCTCACCTTTGAGTCAAAAGGTTGATTGGAGTGGGACTTAAACCAGAGACTTGAGCACAAATTCTAGGCTGACACTCCAAGTGCCAGTACTGAGGTGCCGGCTTTCTGATGAGACGTTAAACCGAGGTCCCGTCTGCCCTGTCAGATGGACGTAAAAGATCCCGTGGCCACTATTTCCAATAAGAGCAGGGGAGTTCTCCCCAGTGTCCTGGCCAATATTTATCTCTCAACCAACATCACAAACAAATTATCTGGTCATTCTCACACTGCTGTTTGTGGGATCTTGCTGTGTGCAAACTGGCTGTTGCGTTTGCTACATTAGGACAAGTGACTACACTTCAAATAAAAAGATACTTAATTGGCTGTAAAGCGCTTTGGGACACCCTGCGGTTGTAAAAGGCGCTATATAAATGCAAGTCTTTCTCTACCTTTCAATTTTGCACCTTCCTTGCTCCATTTAATTTTTTTTTAGATGTATTCAGGGATTTGATAGTGTACTGGTTACGTTACTGGACTCGTAATTCAGAGAACAGGAGTTCAAATCCCACCATGGCAGTTTGAGAACGTGAACTCAGTTTTTAAAAAATTTGGTAACGGTAAAAGTGACCGTGAAGCTGTCAGATTGTCGTAAAAAAACCCAACTGATTCACTAATGTCCTTTAGGGAAGGAAACCTGCCGTCCTTACCCGGTCTGGCCTCCGTCGAGAGATTGGGCCGGAACTTGCTGGAAAAACAACAGTGTGTTAATGAAGCAGGCCGTCATTAATGTGCAAATCGGCCGGCAGGTTCAGGGGATGAAGAGATTCTCCGTGAGTTGTGACTCTCCAGAACCTGCTGGTCGATTTACACCATTTGCTTCACACAAAAGGCATCGCGCCCTCAACCTCCCCGTTATTTATAAGAGCTTGCTGGATTTGCACATTAACTGCCCATAAAACTCACCGCAGAAAGTTAGGGCTGGTGATTAAGAAGTAAGTACCTTTTTAGCAACATGATAATTGTTAATGCAATGCCAATCGATCTCTCTGGCCCAGAAGGAGAACAATTTAAACTGTTCAATCTCATTCCTTCAGGTAGTCAATTCCTGTTAGAGATTTTAAAAATGTCAAATTTTTAATTTAATCTTAAGAACATAAGAAATAGGAGCAGGAGTAGGCCAATCGGCCCCTCGAGCCTGCTCTGCCATTCAACAAGATCATGGCTGATCTGATCCTAACCTCAAATCTAAATTCATGTCCAATTTCCTGCCCGCTCCCCGTAACCCCTAATTCCCTTTACTTCTAGGAAACTGTCTATTTCTGTTTTAAATTTATTCAATGATGTAGCTTCCACAGCTTCCTGGGGCAGCAAATTCCACAGACCTACTACCCTCTGAGTGAAGAAGTTTCTCCTCATCTCAGTTTTGAAAGAGCAGCCCCTTATCCTGAGATTATGCCCCCTCGTTCTAGTTTCACCCATCCTTGGGAACATCCTTACCGCATCCACCCGATCAAGCCCCTTCACAATCTTATATGTTTCAATAAGATCGCCTCTCATTCTTCTGAACTCCAATGAATAGAGCCCCAATCTACTTTTCCTTTCTGTCTGTCTGTCTTCTCTCTCTCTTAATCCAGTCTTTCTTTCCCACTCTTTATTTCTCTTTTCATTACCTGATTTGACTCTAATTCACACTATTTCCTTCTCCGTCGTTCCTCTGTATCTTTCTCAATCCTTAAATCTCATCGGTTAAGGAGACAGACAGTTGGTCCCATCGTTCACTAAGGTCCCAGATTCTCCGTTATCAGCTCGCACTTCCAGCAAGTTACGGGGCAAAAAAATTGAGCTGAAGGGTGGAGGAAAAAGTCGAACTAACGGGGCTCGTCGCGAGATGTCCCAATCCAGCAAGATCTGGCCTAACCACGTTTCAGGTCTTGACCCTTTTGTCAGAACGAGCAAAAAGATCCAACAAAGATGTTCTACACCCCAAGGGGGTCCTCCCCAAAAAACATTAACCAATCTCTTGATTTACAGTCTCTCATCGACCTATCGCATGGTTCTGGCACCTTGTTTTTATTGCCGATTTCCCTCTTTACCTCTCAGTGAATTTGACATCAAATTCCATTTTAACAAGACACAAGTCATTCCATAACCCTGCACTGTGACCAAGATCTGACACATTGCTGTATCAATTTGCACATCTCACAATAATCTGAGCAATTCATGTATGAAAGTGTATTCATTTTGTTTTTAAATGCAGCATTGCAATGATATCCACGCAGTGAGCAGAAAGAGCTGAGGCTCTTCCTCCTTTTTAAAAAGCCTCTCTGGCTTTTCCAACAAGCCCGGACCCTCCTGCCATCTTTCTTCACTTCCATTTCCTCTGGAAGCTGCTGTTCCAGAGCTTCTCCCCCCGGAAAACTGCTCGGCTCCAACCTGGAAACGGCGCCTCTTCCCCGGCAGCATTATTATTAAAAAAAAAAGACAATCTATATTGGATTGGGAGTGGGGGGGGGGCGGAAAAACAAAATTGCAGAACAATAGTTTCCTGATATTTGTTCTGCTCAGAGACATTGCAATAAAATAATAACAATAATGTTGCATGCAAGAAGGGGAAAGGATTCAAATGCAAAATGCAATGGATGGGGGTGAAGGGTAAATTATGAAAGGGGAAGGAGGTTAATATTGCATTTTACTACCTGCCAACGCCTCGAAAATTGCTTGCGCCATCTTGGAGCTCCTCTGTTGTGTTTGAGGCTAGGACGATGGGAAATGGGGAGGGCAAAAAAAACCCCCCCGCTGAAAGGAGCCGCGCGTCCACCAGAGGGAGCTGTCGCCCACGGAACAGCCGGGGCTGCACTGGGTCAGGGTTCCCGGCAGGGGGCGCTCGTCTCCCCACCCCACCACTGAGTTTTAAAACTCGAGTGAGTTTGGAGAGAAACTTTTATTGTATTCGTCTTTGTTTTGCCAATGGACGGAACATAATTTCAGATTCCCCAAAAAATAACAATCAGGATCCCCTTTCCCCCACTCCCCCCCACCCCCACACACTGTTCCCAACCCTAACTGACCCCAGAACCAAGGGCCAAAGAAGCTGCCTGGGACCCCACTCAACCTGCATCACTCCCAGTCCATGCAACCTGATACAGAGATACATTCTCCATCGACCCCTCCCTCCCCTCACCCCACACTTGTGCAGGCAGGATGTGCAGTGACTTCATACACTATGTAAAGAGTGTAGACTCTCATAAAATATATGTGATTCAAATACCTGCATGGCCTCGGCTGTCCCTATCTCTGTAACCTCCTCCAGCCCTCCAACCCTCCGAGATCTCTGTGTTCTCCAACTCTGGCCTCTTGAGCATCCTTCACTTCTTTTGCCCCACCATTGACGGCCGTGCCTTCAGTCGTCTAGGCCTAAGCTCTGGAATCCCCTCCTTAAACCTCCCCACCTCTCTGTCCTCCTTTAAGACGCTCCTTAAAACCTACCTCTTTGGTCACCTGTGCTAATATCCCCTTCTGTGGCTCAGTGTCAAATTTTCTCTGATAACGCTCCTGTGAATTGCCTTGGGGCATTTACTACGTTAAAGGCGCTATATAAATGCAAGTTGTTGTTGTTGATTGTATACATAAAATAAATTGGCTGCTGTGTTTCCTACATTACGACAGTGACTTCACTTCAAAAGTACTTCATTGGTTGTGAAGTGCGAATCTTGCTTAAGACTTGTGAATTTTGTACTTATATATTCTCATCATATGTTCACTGTCCAAGTTAAATAGCCAGCCTACTTCAATTTATCTTTTTCATACAATTTAAATTTAGATGGTAATTTTGTGCTCATCTTGGAAAGGGATGTTAGTACTGGGTAATGGAACTCTTCCAATTTTGGGCACCCAGTGTCAGCATCAAAGAAACTAATATCAAGTACAGCACATAGTAAAGCCTCCTTGACTCTATCCCAACAACATGCCCCAGCCCCAAACACAGAAGAGCACCTCCCACTGCACCAATGCAGTATTTTTCTTCTATTTCCCACTGCAGCCATCAGTGTGTGAGTGAGATTGCCAATTTGTGCCAAGTTACAGCACAGCTTTGTTCTGCAAACCATTGCCCACTAGGAATTGGACTGATGCTGCTCAGACTTATTTCAGTTAGGATCCTTTTAGGCAATAGTCAGAGGAGACTGTCATTACATCAGTCTGGTCTGGATTTGAACTGAGGTCCCAGAGGTCAAAGGCTAGTGGTAAGTCTGAGGAGCAGAAATTCAAGTGTAACTGGTATAGCCATCCATCTTCACACCGAGCGTGACCACATCAAGCAATACCTTCCTTCACTCTCCTCAACCAAAACCACTCATTTTGTGGTTGTGGTGCATTATCTCAGCTTGTCTTCCTCGACCTTTCTGCGGTGTTTGACATGGTTGACCGTGATTGTCCCCTAACCCTTCTCCTCCATCATTTAGCTCCATGGCAGCACAAAATTACTGTCTAAATTTAAATTTAAATTGTATGAAAAAGATAAATTGAAGTAAGCAGGCTACTTAACTTGGACAGTGAACATATGATGAGAGTATATAAGTACAAAATTCACAAGTCTTAAGCAAGATTCACACTTCACACCCAATGAAGTACTTTTCCTACCATCCAAGCAGTGGCTTCTCCTGCCTCCCTTGCATAGCCAAGGCATAGGGTCAGCTCCTACATTAATGCTGATAACACAACCCTACGTCTCCACCACCTGACTTGACCTTTTGACAGCCTCTACACTGTCAGACAATTCGTCCAACATCCATTCTTGGATAAGTTAGAGCTTCCTCCAGCTCAACACTGAGATGACCAAAGCCATTGTCTTTGTCCTCTGTCACAAACTCCAATCCCCTGCCACTATTCCATCTCCTCCCTGATCACTATCTTAGGCTTAATCAGGCGGTTCTCAGCTTTGACCCTGAGTGGAGTTTCATACCCTGTGTCCTCTCCATCACAGAGACTGCTAACTTCTGCCTCAGCCCCTCCATTGCTGAAAATCTGACATGCCTGCATCATCTCCATGCTCAACTACTCCAATGCTACAAGAACATAAGGAATAGGAGCAGGAGTAGGCCATACGGCCCCTTGAGCCTGCTCCGCCATTCAGTAAGTTCATGGCTGAAATTCTACCTCAACTCCACTTTCCCGCCCTATCCCCATATCCCTTGATTCCCTTAGTGTCCAAAAATCTATCAATATCAATATTGAATATACTCAACGACTGAGCATCCAAAGCCCTCTGGGGTAGAGAATTCCAAAGATTCACAACTCTTTGAGTGAAGAAATTTTTCCTCATCTCAGTCCTAAATCCTTTCCTCTGTCCTTGCTGGTCTCCCGACCTCCACCCTTCATAACCTCCAACTCTGCTGCATGTATCCTGTCCCACAGTAAGTGCTGCGCATCCATCATCCCTGTTCCCACTGATGTACACTAGTTCCTAGTCCCATAGTGCATTAAATTTAAAATCCCGATGCTCATCTTCAAATACCTTGCTGACCTTGACCTACCCTATCTCTGCAATTTCCTCCAGCCTTACATCGCCCCCTCTGTTCCACTAACTCCGTTTGTGCATCTTCCTCTCCCTTTGCCCTGCCTTTGGTGGCAGAGCCTTCAGCTGCCTGAGCCGTATTCTCTAAGTCCCTCAAGCTCTCCATCTCACTCTACAAACTTTCGCAAAACCCATCATTTCAACTAAGCTTCTGGTCAGCCATTCCTGGCTCGATGTTGCTTTTCCTATCTGTGAAGTACCTTGGGATGTTACAGGAATTTATTTGGTGTGTACTCTTTCCAGCTCTTGTTTAATATTTCCCACTTTGGCCTAAGGTTCTATTTGCCAGTTTTCCATCCATTTAATATGGACGAGGTCCCTTTTTATCTTGCAATTATTTTTCTTTATTCCCAGTCAAGTACCTTTGCCCTTGTCTTTTACTTTTCCTTTCTATTCTTACGCTGAACCTAATTATATTGTGGTCACTATTTCTCAAATATTCCCCTTCTTTACCTAGGACCAGGTGAAGTAATGCTTCCTTCCTTGTTGGAGTAGCAACAAATTGACTGAGAAAACAGTAATGAACAAACTGCAGAAACCCCTCTCCTTTTTAAACACTAACATTTTCCATATCCTAGACAATTATAACTGTATTGTTAATATACACCTCTCTAATTTGTCTACAAATGTCATCCTTAATTTCCTTTCTATATAATAAAATTGAAGTGTGATTTATTCAGTCACTTGAAACCAGCAGTATTGTCCTTGATGGATCATCCCATAGCAGGAATAGTTTTAATTCCATTAAGTAAATTAATTGATCTTTACTGTTTTGATCATTAGAGTCTTATGAACTTTGGCACTGAATGGTGTAAGAACTATCATTGTCAATACTTTTGTTTTAAGAACAATTGTTACACAAGGTCTTCACGGATTCAGGCATGGTGTCACTCCAAACATTGCAACTACAATGACACCATTATTCAATCCTTTTGCACCAGAATATCAGCAGAATCAAGTTCACATGCTGATGTAATTAATCATTGAGAAAGCATTCAGCCTTCTCAATCATTTCAATGCCTTGAACACGGAGGAGACGGGGCTGTGTAGTGTAAGCCAACCAATGGCTACCTACCATTCAAAGGAACATCCACCTCAAAAATCAACAGAGCAGATCTGTTTCAAGGCTATGAAAGATAATGGACTTGTTTCAAGGCTATGAAGGACGATGGACCCGTTTCAAGGTTATGAAGGATAATGGACTTGTTTCAAGGCTATGAAGGACGATGGACCTGTTTCAAGGCTTTGAAAGATAATGGACCTGTTTCAAGGCAATGAAGGACGATGGACCTGTTTCAAGGCTATGAAGGACGATGGACCTGTTTCAAGGGTATGAAAGATAATGGACCCGTTTCAAGGCTATGAAGGACGATGGACCTGTATCAAGGCTATGAAAGATAATGGACCTGTTTCAAGGCTATGAAGAACGATGGACCTGTTTCAAGGCTATGAAGGATAATGGACCTGTTTCAAGACTTTGAAGGATAATGGACCTGTTTCAAGGCTATGAAAGATAATGGACCTGTTTCAAGGCTATGAAGGATAATGGACCTGTTTCAAGGCTATGAAGGATAATGGACCTGTTTCAAGGCTATGAAGGATAATGGACCTGTTTCAAGGCTTTGAAGAATGATGGACCTGTTTCAAGGCTTTGAAAGATAATGGACCCGTTTCAAGGCTATGAAGGATAATGGACCCGTTTCAAGTCTTTGAAAGATAATGGACCTGCTTCAAGGCTATGAAGGATGATGGACCTGTTTCAAGGCTATGAAAGATAATGGAACTGTTTCAAGGCTATGAAGAACGATGGACGTGTTTCAAGGCTATGAAGGATAATGGACCTGTTTCAATTCTATGAAGGATGATGGACCTGTTTCAAGGCTAAGGTCAATGGACCTGTTTTAAGGCTTTGAATAACGAAACCAGCAGAGGATGAGCCAATTAAGGACATCTTCTGTGCTGTACTATGTTCAGACAACAATATATCCAGTGATGTTACCTACAAAGCACTAACTTGTTCACCATATACAAAGACATTTATGAGGTACTTGCAACAGATGACCTTGTTAAATCAGATTATACTAACATCCCACAGAGGTCAACAGTATTTCAATAACACAAGTGCTTTGTTTAACAATAAATCCTTTCAAGTAATTTATCTGTGCTATGTTATGATTTTGGTTGTGTCTACTCTGCATTTCATGACTACTGACAGCCCTCCAGTACCTTGCCCATTTTTACACGTGTCCAGTGTTTTTATGGGGATGAGGGTGGAGGGGGGAGGAAGTGGGGGGAAATCACAGCGATGTCTGATCCTGTCCATACCTAATGTTCACTTTCGTATAACTATAAAGTAGCGGGTCACTGAATAACGACCAGATGCAGGAATCTTGGCTGCTTTTAAGCCTCCCTAGTCAAGGGGCATTAGGAACAGCAGCACGCCAGCCGTTGCCCTGAATCAGGTTAGCTAATTCAGCAGAGTCCAGGAATTGAACCTGGGGTCTTGAGTGCCACACAAGACAGTACATTTACCAGCTACCCAAGCTATGAAATGATATAATCCAATTAAATTCTTACATTACTGTTAACATCAATTGCTTTAAAATGAGAAAAAAATAATCACGGTTTTTGCATTATCTTTAATCTTTATAAAACACCACAAGGTATTTATCACCATCTTTAATAATATCATACACTTTTTCAAATTGAACATAACCCTTCCATGATACAAGACTAAAAAGTAAAAAAAAATTGGAAAATATGCCTCAGATGCTTGATTCATCAATCTATATGCACATTGCAGTGAAACTGAGACAATAAGTATTAACTTATATTGTGTAAAATAAACATATGGCATAATAAATACAAATAAGGATGACACAGGCTATAGTATTGAGCGACTTCAGATACAGTACAGTTGCTTAACTAAGAACAAATGCCACACATCAAAGAAATTAATTTGTGTGTGAAGCACCTTGAGATATTTTGTAGAGATGTGAGAGGCATTATATTAATGCAAGTTTTTCCTTTTCTTTTTGAAGAACATCACCTGCATTAAAATTGTGAACAAGGTGAAAGCTATTATAACCCAGGTTGCAGTGAGAAACCTTGTTTGCTATAACGGAATAGTGCTCTTATAAATAAAACAGAAACTCAATTCTATAACATTTTGGCTGACAGTACAATTGCATATGTTCTTTTGTAGCAATAAACAGTCGCAGCAGAATATTTATTGCAAGGAACTCCCTGGAACTCTGAAGAGATAAAAAAAATCAAAATGGCATGCCCCATGTACTGAGTAACAGTACCCAGAGGGAGGGGGGTGAGGCGAATGAGATGGGGGTGAGCATGGGCTGTCAGCAGCCTTTTAAGGACTGCTGGTTTGGCTGCAGAAGAGCCTGAAAAACTGAGCGGAATTTCAGAGCGGGGTCGTGAAACAGGCATTAGGCCCCTCGATGGCATATGCAAGAAGCATAATGCCTGTTACAGGTAGCTGCCAGGAACGCCTAAATATTGCCTGAGTCAATATGGCATTGGACGTACTTCAGGCGCGTTCGGGCACAGGACACAGCACCATGAAATTGGTGCTTCTCTCCCCCCCACCACCCCCAGAAACGAGCACAATGGTGTCCAATTGCTCTTCCTATGTCTCCGGATGATGTCACCTAAGGGGCAGCATGTAGATGAGGATCTGAATCCGGAAATATATCACGTCAAGCAGGGTGTGCTTCCCCAGATTAGCTCCTGACGTATGAGAGAGAGGAAAATAGAGTCTGTAAGTGCTGTCCTTAGTCTGTAGTTCTCTTACTTCAACCATTTGCTTTTACATGGGTACAGTAGCACAGTGGTTATGTTACTGGGCTAGTAGTTCAGCAGTCTAGACTAATATTCTGGAATCATGAGTTCAAATCCCACCATGGCAGCTGGGGAATTTAAATTCAATTAATTAATTAAAATCTGGAATTAAAAAAACTAGTATCAGTAATAGTGGCCATGAAACTACCAGATTGTCATAAAAACCCATCTGGGTCACTAATGCCCTGTGGGAAGGAAACCTGCCATCCTTACCCAGTCTGGCCTATATATGACTCCAGACCCACAGCAATGTGGTTGATTCTTAATGGCCTAGCAAGCCACTCAGTTGTTCAAGAAGGTGGCTTACCACAATAAATGCTGGCCTTGCCAGTGATGCCCACATCCCATGAATAAAAGAAAACATCATGGCTCTGAGATGGGATTCCAGGGCAGAAATGTGTCTGTGTTAAAAGATTCTGAAAAGGACTTTATGATTTTGGTTTTGGAAACATTTGAAAGTAGAATGCAAGTCAAACATTGTATTGCAAATGATCTGCTATGTGTCTTTTGTTTCTGAGCAATTATAAACCTTGTAAATAAATTCAATTCCTAGTTTTAGCCTGATAACATGGTGTTTCTGTCTTCTGAAGTGGGCAGGAGTGCATGGTGAACAACCCGTGTAACCTCTGGTGTGAAATATCACAGTAAATGTCTTTCTGATCGCGGTCCTGTCATTGGAAACTGCATTTTGCAGCAAGCACAAAGAGTTGGGAGAAAACCCAAACTGTAAAACTAGACACAGTGATTAAGTCATTTACTGAGCTTTCAATTTATTCACAATGATAATTAAGGTGGCATTCACCTTTAAAATACACGAGAGAATATTCAGCACACTACCCAGTTATAGGAATCAGAATTCTGGAATGACTTGTTTCATCGAACATAATAAAAAACAACAAGTAACAGTTTTCCTAACTTCAGATTGCACTGATCCAGTTCACATTGATCCTAACTCTATTTGGTTCCTATTTTGATTCAGATACACTGATAGTCTTATTTGAACAAATCAAATGATTGTGAATCTCACCACGATACATACACAGTGGTATGATGTGTACCAGTCATTTCGTGTGGAGGTATTGGGGAGGGGTGGGAGGGGGAGTTATAAGTAACATCATTCAAAGTGTCTACAGTTTGTTCATGTGGGTCAAATCTAGATTAAACCCAGATTCCATTCAGAGCTTTCTCTGCAATGGTGAGGTGATCTGATTTCAGCTTTAATAGTGACTTCATTAAATCATTAAATCAAAAACTCAATTCTATAACTTGTTGGCTCACAGTACAATTGCATAATATGTTCTTTTGTAACAACAAACAGTCGCAGCAGAGGGAATCAAGGGATATGGGGATTGGGCAGGAAAGTGGAGTTGAGGTCAAAGATCAGCAATGATCTTATTGAATAGCGGAGCAGGCTCGAGGGGCCATATGGCCTACACCTGCTCCTATTTCTTATCTTCTTATGTTCATGCACAATCAATATTTTCACTTTTTTTTTGTCCAGTTTAGATTAAGAGTGAATTTAGACTCAACAAATCCACCGTTGGGACTAACACTGTCACCAGTTAACCTGGCAGTAAATCTAAAGATTTGATAGTTTGATTTGATTGTTCTCATGACACATTTATCATCAATAGTATTGTACCCTTTTATGATGCCAGGATCAATCTAATTTTGACCATGGGGAAGGGAGGGGGAAAGAGCGAGCGTAGTCACAATATACGCTTTATGCAAATCCAGTAGTACATTTACTGCCCGATTAATCTTTCATAGCATATACAGCAGCATTTTTTCACAAATACAGTGATTGCAATGTGCACAAGTCACCTTCATGATTGCTTTGTTCAAACTCTAGATGGTGCTGCTGCACTCCTGATTTTGCTTAATGAGACTCATCCCAATTTCAAAATGAAAAGCAGTTCACACTCCAAGAGAGGTAGTTCACTTGTACAGATTCACCAAAATAAACCTGTGCAGCCATTCACAATTTTAAGCTCAGATCACCACAATCTTGCCCCCTCCCTCCTGCCATACACTTGAGGGGGGAGGTGATTTTAAAAAAAATTTCAATCCTGATCCAGATTATGAATTTCAATCATCCATATAAGCTCATTTACTGTATGGTAAACACAAGTCCAAACTGGTTTTGATAATCCAAAGTCTATTATATTTCAAAGTACGATATAGCAATTGATTTTCTTGTTAAAATGTTTTAACATGAACATTGATTTAAAAAAATTATTACATGCTATCTTTAAAAATAAAAATGCGTATACTCTTTCATAATTTTTCTCACATTCTTCCTTCTCTGCCACCTGGAGGCTGCATGCCATCATGGATTGTCATAGTTGCTGCTTGCATTCTGAAGTGGCAACATCAAATAAATCAGTGACAGGTAGGAGAGGTGCCCCTTCCCCTCATTGGATACTTGAAACCAGTCAGTGTGGTCATGTGTTGACCACTTCCAGCACAACCAATTCTAACAACAATAGGCTTTTTCATATATAATATATATGTATATATATATATTTGGCTAATTCACAACTACGGTGTTTGGTGACTGTTTCAAATCCTCAAATGTATATAATTGAATAATTTCACTAGTTGGAAACAAGATTTTTTATATACCAATAAACATTAGCAAATTACAGTAAGACATACACTTATGGTCACACTAATTAAACAGCCACCTGCCTTAAAACAGCAATCTGGATCTTTCCTGAAGGTGACCCACTAATTAGGGTTTCACCAAACTGCCCGATATACCAGTACAAACTCCCCCCATTGAAGGGCTGCTGCATTAGAAGAACTGGCTCTGTGCAGTCATTGTTCACGGTCATAAAGGATGATTTTCAGATGACGATTGCCTTTCAATGAAATAAATAGACGCTTTGAGCTCCAAGGAGTAAATAATTCCGAAGAAGCGAATGACATTGGTCTTATCTCATTGATCTTTAACAGCCCGGAATGAAAGATGGGAGCTGTTAGCTTGTTTATAAGTGGATAAAAGATGCTGGGAAGAGACCTTTTCTGTGAGGCTGTCCATCTATGTAGCCATTCTACCAGAAGGAGAAAAAAAGTGGACACGTCATTTAAACCAAGTCAACATGCTGAAAGCTTTGAGAACACTCTATTCCCATTACTAGAAACAAATGATGCTCTGTAATATGCAGGGTGTGCTATTATCCCAAAGTATTTAGCTAATTAAAAATTCTTATTGTGTCAGTTTGGCTCAGCACTCTCATCTCTGAGTCAGAAGGCTGTGGGTTCAAACCCCATACCAGGACTTGAGCACACTATCTAGGCTGACATTTTAATGCAGTACTGAAGGAGTGCTGCAATGTTGGAGATGCAACCATCTAGTTGGAATGCAATTTTTTTTGCTAATTATATGTTCATTGGTTATTTCTATATCGTCCCATCACATCATCAAAACTTCTCACATCTCAGACTTATGTAGATAAACATGGCAGCCATTCTGCGTTAGCAACATCCCATAAACAGCAATGAGAAGATTGATCAGTTAATCTTTGTTTGATGGCGCCAGTTGAGAGGAATGTTGACTAAGACACTGTGGGTGCTAAATTGGGCCGTGTAGCACCCGTTGTTTCAGTGCTACGCGGTCTCTTGAACATTCAAGATGGTACCTTGGCTGCGCGCGCACGTTTCCAGCGTGACGTGCACCGGACGGCATCTTGGCATAGGAGTTAGTGCATGCGCAAATACCAAACGCCGGAAGCATGTAAAGTAGGGAGAAAATGTGTGCAGTGTGCAATGCTGATTTAAAGTGATAGACACCATTTTGGACCTTAATGCTCAATTCAATACAGTCTTAACCATGCACATCTGAATGTGTCTTAGTGTGCCTGGAGGACCCCCCCACCAGCGCTATTTAAAGGGACCATGCAGGATTTACAGGTTAGTTGCTGGATTATTGCTTCTGGCTTCTGGTGGAATAGGAAGTGTTTTTTGAAGCTCCCTATACTTGCTGAGAGTTCCTAGTGTACATTTGAGAGGGGTACTGCCTTACGATTTGGAAAGTTACAACCATGGTTGAACAACATTCCAGGCAACCATGGGTGGTCTGCTAGGACTCTCGCTGGGCATTGGGCACGACTGGGAGCATGCAGAGAGGCCACGCACAGTAGGTTCAAGCTGTGAGGAGAGGAAGGACGAGGAGGCGCAGGGTACTGAGCAGGTGGCCGTATCCAATGAGGGCCTTCTGGGACCAATTCTCTTACCTCAACATGACTGAGGATGATTGTATCTGACGCCTGAGGTTCACCAAGAAAGCTGCGACCGAAATCCATCAACTGGTGCGGCCACAACTGCAGCCTCAGAGCAGGGCAAGGACAGCATTGCCTGTGGCTGTGAAGGTCACCATGGCGCTGAATTTCTATGGCTCAGGATTATTTCAGGCCTCTGCTGGTGACATGTGCAGTGCACTGCTGTGTAAGGGAGGTCACATGTGCACTGTACCAGATAAGGAACTGGCTCATCACCTTCCCTCTGGACAGAGACAAGCAGAACCAGCGAGCACTGGGGTTCGCTCGCATTGCTGGCTTCCCCATGGTGCAGGGTGCCATTGACTGCACGCACATTGCCCTGCGTGCCCGCATATCAACTCGGCCGTCTTTGTCAACTGAAAGGGCTTCCACTCCCTGAATGTGCAGCTGGTGTGCGACCACACGCATCGAGTCATGGAGGTCGATGCCCGCTACTCTGGGAGTAGTCACGACGCCTTCGTCATGCGGCAGTCCAACCTGCCAGCTATCTTTCACCCACCTCGGCAAGTCAAAGGCTGGCTACTGGGTGACAAGGACTATCCCCTCATGCCATGGCTCATGACTCTGGTCAGGAACATGTGCACAGCCCTCCTATAATGAGAGCCATGCTGCCACACGCAACATCGTGGTGCACACCATAGGCTTCCTCCTCCGCTGCCTGGACTGGTCTGGAGGAGCCCTGCAGTACTCCGCTGGGCAGTGGGCAGATTCGTGGTGGTATGCTGCATGCTACACCACCTCACCATCATGAGGGACCAGCCTTTGCCACCAATGATCGGAGAAGACCCTGAGCCAGAGGTGGAGGAGGAGAAGGCTGAGGAGGAGGAGGGGGAGGAGCCGTAAGAGGAAGTGGAGGAAGACAAAAGGGACCACAGGCCTTGTCTGCAAGGGCTCTGCGTGATCGCCTGATTCGTGCTCACTATCAATAATGTCAACTACATCCCCCAGCTCATCTTACACTCCCCACCTTTCCATTCCCACAAGACAATCAAACGCCCTCCATCTGATTGCGCATTGATTTCCCCCTCAGCTCATCGCACAAATAAAAACCACCACCAAATACAAATTCAATGTCACATTTATCAATGAATAAATGAAATTATGGAAACAGAACAGAACTATCCACCCTTGTGCACTGCCTTAGTGCCTGTTGTTCGTGTGCCTTTATCTATCCTGGTGCTCCTATGAGATGCTTCCCCAGTGGCTGGAGCATGGGTGGTGGGAGGCCGCTGGCCTTCAATGAAGAAGCGTGCGGATGGCCTTGGAGGATGGCCTCGAACAGCTCTGGGCCGGGAGGGCCCGGCTTCAGACTGCACCATCTCAACATGGGCTGCAGCAGTCTAGCCTGGCTGGCCGATAGGCAAAAACACGGGCACTGGCAGAGTGGCGGGGTGGGAGGAATGCTGTCATCCTGAGAGAGGACAGCGTGTCCGACAATCATGGCGCCACTGCCACTCTCCCGGGGCGGCGCCTCAACAATTCTAGTGATCAGCTGGAGAATGGATTGCTGGAGTGCTGTGATGCCCTGGAAGCCCCGTTCCACAGTGGACCCTAGAGCCCCGATAGCAGCAGTCTGAGCTTCCATTGCAGCGGTCTGATGCAACCGTATCTTGCAGACCTTTGATGACATTGGTTTGCGCTGCAATGGAAGCTGCGACATTGGCCATCAGACGCTGCATCATGATGGGTTCCACAGGTGCGCTGATGGAGGTGACCACCCATTCCATGTTGGAAAGGATGGGCTCCAAGCTCTGCATAAAGCCCTGTGCCAAGTTGGAGCTGGACTCCTCCATGTCCCTTCTCATTGCGTGCAGGCTTTCTGGCAGGCTTTCCAGTGCCTCAAGCATTTGGTGGTGTATGCCCATCAGCGTCTTCTGTAGCCTGGCCCATCGAAGTCCTCATCTGACTCCTCTGCAGCAGAACTCGTGAGTGACCTCGCCCTCCGGTGAGCTGGCACCTGCAGTATCCGTTACCCCCGCCCAGGCTCCTGCGCACTTGTGGCCGTTGTTTCACCACATGCAGATCCTCCCTCTAAATGACGCGCAGTGTCAATCTCTGAGCAAGTGTCAGATCGAGTGACGGTGTGGCTTCAGTGTCCCCCTCCTCTTCCTCCTCGGACGGTGCCACCACACGTTCTTGGGTATCTGCAATGATAAAGGGAAACAGGTTGAGTTGTGGAGTGGGGAGAGGAGCAAGTAAGATGTGCGTGCCGACAGCATCTGCAGCACATGAGTTAGAAAAGATTATGGGAGTAGGGAGATGTGGGAAAGGAGAAGGAGCATTAGATATGCAGAGACCCCCTTCATCAGGACCTTTGGCACGGCATGTTGTCACGGCTGCAGCGTCGGCCCGCCCAACGATCCGAAGCACTGACTCCTCTAGCGGGGTAAGGATGTGTAAGCGTCCCCATCTACCCTCAGGTCTCTCCTGCTGCTGGCTGTTATGTGCCACCTACTCCTGCAAGACAGAGAACAGTGCAAGGTGCGTGGGTGATGTGCCTGTCGTGGTCGAATAGTTGTCGATGTGTGTGACCTGTGAATGGTAGTTGTGTGGCCTGCAAGTGTGGTACTATGTGCTAGTGAGATGCAGCATGCCAAGTGCAGCATTGCGTATGGATGGGCAGTGTTTGTTGGTGGTTGGGTGATGGGGGGGGGGGGGGGGGTGGAGCAGTGATGCAGTTGGTAGGATGTGCCACTTGACATTTGCAATCACTCACCTTGACCACTCCCGTGGTGCCATGCTCCTGGCGTTCACTTCCTGCACCACAGCAGTCTGGAAGGTCTCCTGCCACCCTGTGATTATATGTTGGCTCTCCTTTCGTCCACCCCTTCCATCAGGGCCTCCAGTGCATCATCCGAGAAACGTGGGGCCCTCTCTCGCGCCAGTCCTGCCATCCTTGCGGCCATCTTTCCCTCCTCCTAGAGGACTGTGCATGTCCCATTTAAAATGTGCAGCTGCACCTTTAAGAGGTGCAGGCTGTTGATGACGTGCACGCCCCATTTTGGGCTTCCTCATTCTCCGGTAGCAGTAGCGCTGGCAGCACGGAGATATCGTGGTAAGTAACAGGCAGCTTGAAATTCACGTGCTGCCTGCGTAGGGGCCATTGGGGTTGTAGCGGATCACGATATCCACGTCCGAAAATGGGCCCTATCGAATTTTTCCCCCTATGAGAATTCCCTGCTACTCTTTGAATTAGCATGGGAATGTCAACTTTCATCTGAATAGGCAGACTAAACCTCAGTACTATACAAATAATGACTCTTCTGACAATGCAATACTCTCTCAGTACTGCACTTGACTATCAGCCTAGATTATGTACTCAACTCCTTGTGTGGGACTTGTACCCACTACCTCTGATTCAGAGTAGCTACTAACTGAGCCACACTGACATATCCATAATAAAGTGAGTGTGAATTCATGCCCGATATGATTCATTTATTGTGAACAGCAGTATGGATTACAAGTAATTACAGAAAGGTGAAGTACACTGGAGTAATGAACATGCCCTTTCTTTTGTCTCAGGTGTAGCCGTAACTGTTTTCCAGCCAAAGCGCTCAACTTTTCCTGCAAAACTGTTCTATTTTTGATGGTAATCTTGAGCCATAATTGAAAACATGAGCAAATGTAAGTTTTAGTTGTATGTTGCCAAGTGCAACTTGTGCCTGGGAATGAAGGGAAAGAAAAGACTTTTGGAGAGTATGGAGGATTGTACTATTGACATTTGTTTTAGACAATAGATAGCCTCACCAATTCACATACACCATGCGCTCCTCTGATTCCCATTACCCACTAATATGTTAATATTTAAGGTGGGGCACTAATCTTGGCCCTGTGGAAACCACACTGCCATCTCAGAGATCATGTACTTCATCTGTACTGAGCTTTAAATAATGGATGTCTCTCAAACAGCATCCAAAACAAAAATTATTTCAAATGTTGCTGATTCTATGGAACTACTCATGCTGATCTCAGCTGAGCAGCAGTTTGCTGACTTCTGCATTGTACAACAATGAAGAGGATGAGAAAGGAATTATTCATTTCCATGCAAAGGGTCAAGTGCAACAAAATAAAGAAAATATAAGCACCAAACAGGCCTAGGACCAGTGAATATCTTTTTAGCACCATAATCATATACTACTGGACAGATACATACCCACCACTCCTGATCTTCCTCTCCGGTAACTACTATTACCTCTCCCTCCATGAATGTAAGTTCATCAGCATGATCTGCTGTGCAGTTGTAAATGGCTCTTCCTTTACGAATTCTGGGTTTTGTCTGTAAAACAAATAATTATAAATCGCTAGACTTTAATTAACTGGTTCTCTCCTTTAGCTTTTTATGCCATCTCCCAACAGCGCTGCTCTCCTCCTTCAGTTGCATCCTGAAGTATTGTGAATTCCTGAGACAGGCCCTGACTTAAGGATAGCAGTGCTGCGGGGATCAGTCCAGTGAACTCCTGCTGACAAAGATGGAAACGACGACTCTGATTTTAAAAAATTCCCACAAACTCACCGAATCAACTGTTTCTATCGGTGGGAGAGATTAACATAGAAAAATAGGAACAGGAATAGGCCATTCAACCCCTCGAGTCTGATCTGCCATTCAATTAGATCCTGGCTGACCTGTACCTCAACTCCATTAATCTGCCTTTGATTCAAATCTCGATACCCTTACCTAATAAAAATCTATCAATCTCATTCTTGAAAATTGTAATTGACCCAGTATCCACAGCCTTTTGAGCGCGTGAGTTCCAAATTTCCACTACCTTTTGTGGGGAAAAAATGCTTCCTAATTTCCTAGATGGCCTAGTACTAATTTTAAGATTATTCCCCCTTGCTCCGGATTGTCCCATCAGACGAATGAGCTTTTCAGTATCTACCCTATTGAATCCATTAATCATTTTAAACACCTCGATTGGATCACCCCTCAACCTTCTAAACTCAAGGGAATAAAAGCCACATTAATGTAACCTGCCCGCATAATTAAACTCTTTAAGCCTTGGTATCATTCTGGTGAATCTGTGCTGTACCCCTTCCAAGGCCAATATATCTTTCCTGAGGATTGGTGCCCAAAACTGAATGCAGTATCCAGACAGGGTTTGACCAAGGCTTTGTACAATGGAACCATTATTTCCTCATTTTGAATTCCCATCCCCTTGTGATAAAGGCCAACATTCCATTAGCTTTTTTGATTATTTTTTGTACCTGTGCACTAGCTTTTAGTGATGTGTGCACATGGACAACAAAATCCCTTTGCTCTTCCACAGCTCCTAGTCTTGTACCATTAAGAAACTATTCCGATTTGTCTTTCTCAGATCCAAAGTGGACGACCTCACACTTCCCCACATTGAGCTCCATCTGTCAGAGTTTTTCCCACTCACTTAGTCTGTCCATGTCCCTTTGTAAGTTCCTCTTCCCATCCACACAACTTACTGTACCTTCTAACTTAGTGGCATCTGCAAACGTGGATATACAACTCTCTATTCCTTCATCCAAGTCATTAATATGTATGGTGAAAAGCTGAGGCCCCAGTACATCTCCCTGGGGAACACCACTTGTCCGCCAATCAGAGAACAAACCCTTTATTCCTACTCTCTGTCTCTCCTACCTCCCAACCAATTATCAACCCATATCACAAGGTTACTTCTAATTCCATGTGCTCTCATTATTTGCTAATAATTGGCAGAATCTTATCAAGTGTTTTCTGGAAGTTTTTTCTTCACATTCTCTTTTTGTACCTCATTACTTTCTTCGTATCCCTTTGTTGCTTTTTATAGCTTTCCCAGTCCACTGGATTTTCACTTTTCCTTGCATTTGTGTGAGCTTTTTCTTTTAGCTTGATGCTGTCTCTTACCTCATTTGTTGACCATGGTTGCTTAACTACACATGTGGAGCCTTTATCTTTTAGGGTATGTACTGGTTTTGTATTGTATCAAAATTGTTTCAATACTTCCTACTGTTTGTCTGTAGGTTTACCCATTAACAGCTCAACCCAATTTACTGTGGTCAATTTATTTCTCATCACTTCAAAGCTTGCCTTACTCAAATTTAAAAACTTGGCTAGTGACTCTACCTTCTCCCTCTCAAATTCAGACGTATTACGGTCACTATTTGCGAGATGTTTCCTAACTGTCAGATTGTTAATTAATTCTACTCATTACTAAATCCAATAAAGCCTGTTCCTTTGTCAGTTCTAAAACATACTGTTCTAGAAAACTGTCCCGAATACATTCTAGAAATTCATTGCCTTTACTACTTGAGCTGTTCTGCTTCTCCCAGTCTATGTGAAAATTAAAATCTCCCATTATAACCACTTTACTTTTGCAACATGCTTCACTATGTATTTATACAGTCCCCACTACATCATTATTATCACAAAGTCTGTAGACATCTCCTACCAGAGTATTATATCCTTTGATGTTCCTTAACCCTACCCATACTGTTTTCACTGCTCAATCACCCTTATTGAAATCCCTTCTTTCTACTGCAGTAATTGTGTCTTTTATCAATATTGCTACTCCCCCATCTTTCCCAATTTCCCTGTCCTTCTTAAAGTTCCTATAGCCTATAATATTTAGCTCCTAATCATTCTCAGGTTATAGCCAGGTCTCTGTAATGGCTACTGCATCACTCCCTTTAAGCTGAATTTGTGCTTCTAACTCACTTGTTTTATTTCTGATGTTACATGCATTCGTGTACAAACCTCTTATCTGGGTATTGGTCCCCACTCTGACCTTTGTGTGAAGAAGTGCTTCCTGACATCACCCCTGATCTGCCTAGCTCTAACTTTAAGCTTATGCCCCCTTGTTCTGGACCCCCCCAGCGGAGAAAATAGTTTCTCGCTATCTACCCTATCAACTTTTTTAATCATCTTAAACACCTCTATTAGATCACCCCTTAATGTTCTATACTCAAGGGAATACTAGCCTAGTCTATGCAATCTGCCCTCATTACTTACCCTTTTAGCCCAGGTATTATTCTGGTGAATCTCCGCTGCACCCCTCCAAGGCCAAAAAATCATTCCTGAGGTGCAGTACCCAGAACTGAACCCAGCACTCCAGACGTGGTCTAACCAGAGCTTTATATACCTAACATATCTTGCACTCCTTTGTACTCCAGCCCCCTTGAGGTAAAGGCCAACAATCCATTAGTCTTTAATATTATTTTTTGTACCTGTGCACTAGCATTTAGTGATTTCTATACTTGGACCCCTAAATCTCTCTGCTCCTCCACAGTTCCTAGCTTCTCACCATTTAGAAAATACTCTGATCTATCTAGCTTAGGTCCAAGTGGATGACCTCACACGTCCCCACATTGAACTCCATCTGCCACAGTTTTGCCCACTCACTTAATCTATCAATGTCCCTTTGCAACTTTCTGCTCCCATCTACACTATTTACTGTGCCGCCTAATTTGGTGTCATCAGCAAGCTTGGATATATGGCTCTTTACTCCTTCATCAAAGTCATTTATAAATATAGTGAAAAGCTCAGGCCCCAGTACAGATCCCTAGGGCACACCTCTGGTCACATACTGCCCATTTGAGTACATCCTATTATCCCTACTCTCTGTGTTCTACCTCCTAACCAATTCCCTACCCATACCCAATAGGTTGCCTCCAATTCCATGCGCTCTCATTTTTGTTAACAGTCTCTTATGTGGAACTTTATCGAATAAGGTAATGGATAAGGTTCTGGAAGTCCATATAAATAACATCTATAGACACTTCCCTATCCACCACGTTAGTTACCTCCTCAAAAAATTCAACTATGTTCGTTAGACATGACTTACCCGTTACAAATCCATGTTGGCTCTCTCTGATCAGTTCGTATTTGCCCAAGTGTTCAATCACTCTGTACCTAATAACAGATTCTAGTAACTTCCTCACAACAGACATTAGACTAATAGGCCTATAATTTCCTAGTTCATCTCTCCTACCCTTCTTAAATAATGGAGTGACATTGGCAATTTTCCAATTCAAAAGGACAATTCTTGAATCAATAGAGTTTTGGAAGATCATGACGAGAGCATCTACAATTTTCTCACCTACTTCTTTTAATATCCTGGGGTGGAAACTGTCAGGTCCTGGAGATCTGTCTATCATTAGTCTCATTATTTTCTCCATTACCACTTCTTAAATTTATATTAAATCTAGTAAGTTCCTCCCCTTGATTTAGTTTTAGTTTTCCACGTATCTTTGGCACTTTATCCTCATCCTCTACTGTGAAGGCCGATACAAAGTAAGTATTTAACAAGTCTGCCATTTCATGATTTTCAATTACAATATGTCCTGCTAGTCTTTTTCTCACACATTTGACTAACAGTGTAGATTTACCCATCCCACCGCTGTAACTAGTTTAAATCTTTCCCCACTGCCCTAGTTATCCTTTCCAGAAGGACACGGGTGCCTCTCTGGTTTAGGTGAAGGGCATCCCATCTGCACAACCTTCCCTGGCCTCAAAAGTGGTCCCAGTATCCCAGGAATCAAACTCTCCCCTCAGCATCATCCTTCCAACCATGTATTGACAATCCTAATCTTTCTCTCCCTGTCTGTTTCAGCGCGGTGCACAGGGAGCAATCCAGAGATATTACTGAGCTTTCCACCCTTTGTAGCATACCAAATGCCTTTGTTGTGATCTATATCCACATACCATATCTATGTTTTCATCTCACTACATTAAACCTGAATATATTTAAATTAAAACATTGCTTGTATTGATTTCAGTTGAATAGCAATGGGGGTAGTACAATTGGCCTTGATTTCTCAGGATGAGATAGCTGAAAAGAAAAAAAAACTCAGCCAGGGTTCCTGCATCTGTCCAATGATCTCTACCAGGCAAAGTATGGCAGTATGGGTAGTGTGGACAGTGTGGCAATGACAGGATCAGATTTGGCTGTGATTCTTCCCCTTCACACCCCTGGTATTCAATATCTAGGCTCATAAAGTGCCATTGGGAACAACAGTTCTGCAGCCAAACCTTGATGTAAGTCACTGCCTTGAAAAAAAGGAGAAAATCGAGCAAAGATTTAAATATACATATTTTTTTTAAAACATTTCAATTTATGTTTAATTTTTGGTGCCTATTCCTTACACATTAAATTCGGACAGTTTTATGCTCGAAAAGAGATATGAAGACAATTAAAATGCATGACGGCAAACAACTTTTTTTCTTAGACACAAATTAAGTTTTAAAGTATTCCAGCACCCTTACAATTACAGTTTTGCCTCATTTGCTGAGCACCAGAATCTAATCTGGACTACACAGCATGAGTCTGTGAATTTAATGGTTTATCCTGACAATGTTCCAAAATTCTGTATCTCTCCCAGCCACATTTGGACTTCACACAGAGATTTGGGAATGCGGTCTTTTTATAATTTTAATTGGAGTGCTGGAAATGTAATTGGGGTTGATGCCATCTCTTTGCAACATATTTGTTAAGGGCTCTATCACTGAGAAGAGCTATCAAGATTAGATACGTCCTAAACAGCTGTTCATGATAGATTTTGTCTGGAATGGGGACAGATTGGAAGAGATTTTTTTTTTGGTTCTGCATTTTTTTTTCTGTTGACAGTTGAGTTATTTTGACCTTATGGTTTAAATATTTGCATTTTGTACTGTTTCCATCTGTTGACAATCTGAATCTGGAATCTCTCAGTCAGAATGCTTGTTTAATATGCTGCTTTTTTCCCTTCCTCTCCCGAAGGTGCTGACTCACGCTGGCATACAGTTCCACAGGCACCAACAGTTTTCCATACATTTCACAGGTGTGTAATCAAGTAGTCTCTTTTTAAACACACACAGAGCACCTCCCTATTTAAAAAAAACTCACTACAAATTTTATCTGGAAAAAGATTTTGAAATTCGTCCTATAGCTTTCTTTCAGATAACTTTGAAAAAACTTATGAGCAGAAACTGCTGAGTAAAATCTTCCATCAGTACAATTGATTGAACGGTACTGATGCATTCTGGGAAATTAGCTACACTGCAAATGCTCAGGCTGCAAAATCCAAATTCACAGTCACATCTCTAGGTAAAAATGTTGGGGTAAATTTTCAACTTTTCTACCTGAGTGGTAACCTGGTGGAGCAATGGAAATTGAAATCAATGGAATGAGAATTGGAAGTTCTATGGAGAATGGGTGATCTGCTCTGCCAGATTACCACCCTGGTGCCAAAATTGAAAATGACACCCATGAAGTCCAAGCTCAGACTTTTAGGAGAGGCTGAAGCCTCAAGTAAGAACTTTAATACCATTAACAGTCACAAAACAATAACAACTTAACTTAATCAAATGTCCCAAGGCGCTTCACAGGAGTATTAACAAACAAAAGATATAAGTTAATGACTAAATTTAATAATCTTATTGTGAAATATGTAATTTCTTTTTAAAAAAATTTTGTTTAAACCCTTATTTTGAACAAAGCAATTTCAGATGCTGACAAAACAAATGGCAATTAAAAAATGTTTCAGGAAGCATTTCGCAAAATCAGCGGCGGCTGCACTCAGGAAAACTAGGCCTACATGCAGCCCAATAGGCAGTCCTTACCGTAACTAACAAGGTAAGTTTTTAACATATACTTACCCTGATTGTGGAGCTGGGGACCCCACAGTCAAAGAACACAGGCCGCTGCTAGTCACTGCGTCCCCACTGATCACTGCTGCTCCCCCCAATCACCACTGCTCCCCCCACCCCCCTGCTACCTCCCCCCGACCTGGTCTCCCCTATTCTCTGACCCGATCGCACCCCCACCCCACCTTTCCTCACCCGGTCACCCACTTTCCCGGTCGCCTCTCTTCCTCACTTACCTGAGGACTGCTGCGACACCAGCAGCGGCTCAATCTTTAATCTTGCTTCGCCGGTTAACATTTCTGCCCCTAATACTGGTCAGGCACAATTCCTGGAGGTGTTTCAGGAGATTTACCCAAGCTTTCATTTATTATGGGTGAACACTGGGTGAGGACAGGATGAAGCAGGGCTATGATCTCTCCATCCATGAGATTAACTTCAATAGACAGAAAATCGTGGGCATCATTGACTTCAATGGAAAAGAAAATCAGGTGGAGCGTAAAATGAACCATAAAATCTTGGAATGTGGCAACTCCTGCTGAAGTACTATGTAACAGGCAACAACAGATGTCACCAAGAGGTTATTCTTTATGAACAGTGAGTATGCTGTTGGTAAGACATTTGATCATAGGGTGGTGAGCCAGAAGTAGCGGAGTTCAAGCAATGCACTGAAATTACGTAATTAAATTACTGCTAGCTGTGTTGTGGGACCCAATGGTGATCAGGCCTATGGCCACTTTTTCTGGCAGTGGTCTGCTGGTTTTAATAAGGTATACAGTTACTAATACTTAACAGAAGACTTTAAATATTCTCACTCTCATTCCTATTCGATTCTCTGCTTACGCATTTCTTTTTGTCTTATTTGATAATCAGTTCAATACTCTGCTTCGTTAATCCACAAAACCTTCAACGTATTAACAAATTAACAGAGGAGTACACCGCTGACCAAGTATTTCCATTTACCAAAGGCAGAGTTATTTTCTTACCACATTCATTTTCCGGGGAAGTGGTATTGGGTTTCCAGGCACAGCGTAAACATCATTATTTGGTTCAGCAAAGAAAGTTCTTAAAGGTGAAGTAGTGGGCCACGGTGACCTCTGGCTGACCTCTGAAACATTTTGGGATTTTTTAGGTATGGAGTAGATTTGCTCAGGTTTCTTCTGAACCACTAAAAAGTAATGCATCAAAGAGATCACAATCTAATAAAGAAATCATTTACTCACGCAATGCTTTCAACTTTTTAATAGAAGCAACAGATTATTGACTGAAATCTATATTTGGAACCTAAGAGTGGATTACAGATACAAGTACAAGTACCCATTGCAAAGTGCTCTGTAATCTGTCCACACTCCCAAAAACATCTGTGTTAATAATTCCCTCTTTAGGCTGCCCATAAGGTTCAATGTTTAAATGTATGGTTCTGAGCCTCACAAACCAAGTTCAATCCCTCATCTGTGCTGAGTTAGATGATCTTAGCCAGGGTAGCAGAAGGGGTGCTCAATTGGTCTCAGCATCCCTGAACTAAGGAGGGGGAAAAATTCGAGAGCCACAATGCTGACTGATTATTATCCAGTGATCCCTCCTACTGGAAAGGGTGCATTTGGATATTGGGTAAGGACAAGGACAAGATTAGGCTTGATTGCAATACCCCGATAGTTGAATAGTATGTTAACAGTCAGCGTCTATGCTCATACATTAAAAATGACCAGTCAGCTGAGTTACCACAGGGGTTCCGATGCCCTTCTCAGGAGAGGATGGAAAATTCTCTGTCATCCGTGCTACATATCATAGTCCTATTTGAAAGAGAAGCCAAGCAAATTTATTCTATGCCACTTTGTAAGTGTAAAGGAAAGTGTGAAACTCAAGGAACTCTGCCACCATTTCTTTCTTTCTCTCTCTCTTAAAAAATATCTAAGATGCAAGTACTGCAGGATACAAAGACAAATTCCCACGTCATGGAAAATGACCAGTAGCAATCTTGCTCAATGTTTGGACATGGTGCAAAGATACTACCTCAAAGCTAAAAAGTTTACAATGATGTGATGTTGTCCTTACCTGTCTCTGGTAACTCTGGGAGAGAATGAAGACCGGGTGATATTTTTGGAGATCCTATGCTGAAATCCAAATGGGAAAAAGTCATTTAATGGATTAAGGGAAATATTACCCATTTTCTACTACTGTTGTGGATTTTAATAGAAAATAAAAATAACTTTCATCACTTTTGTAAACATACCTACATTGTAAAATGCAATCTATGAAAAAGGTCTGTGGAAAACTACCCAACTGTCAGAATTTTAAAACTAAAGCCCAATCTCCCCCTCCTCTGACTGTCACAAGAAATCAAAACTGGCATTTTGAAATTAAATCCTATGTAAATACACAGACATTGTGGAATAACAAAATTCAGCCTAAGGACAACAGGATTATTAACATGTCGCACATTTTTAAAAGTAAACAATAAAATATTTTAAAAAGACAGTAAAACAAGGGAAAATTTAGTGAGTATCTAACCTTGACCTTGGTGAAGAGCTATCCGCTATGATAGCAGGTGGACTAGATGGTGGAGTAGAATCTAAACATTAGAAAATAACAGAGAACATTAGTACATGAAGAAATCTACAGTTTAAACCTTCACATTGATAATATATGCATCAATGATTTCTTTAAAACATTTCTACTGCCAACTCTTTTCACATACAGTCCTCACTGCTTACAGCGGGCACGTTCGTGAGATTGCCAGCTGCCTGCTATACGCGATGTGCGGTATAACAGCCAACGTGTGCTAAAGCAAGTTGCTCTCATTGGGAGTACTGTATTTATCTCTCAGTTGCCCTCACTGGGGGTATTCATCTCAGGCAACTGCCCAGGAGAATTTCTGAATGTGGCGCCTTCTTGAAAGTGTTTTCAAAGAGACGCATTGTAAACAATGAGTTTTGGCTCGTGTCGGAAGGGAGAGTTTGCGGCTCCGATCCGGGCAAACCGGGCAGGTCAGGGACAGGTAAAAAAATCT
Organism: Heptranchias perlo; assembly: GCF_035084215.1. Classification (NCBI taxonomy): domain Eukaryota; kingdom Metazoa; phylum Chordata; class Chondrichthyes; order Hexanchiformes; family Hexanchidae; genus Heptranchias; species Heptranchias perlo. The sequence continues at coordinate 5,795,451 of NC_090343.1, forward strand.
CAGAGAGAAAACCCGCCGGCTCCCAGCAACTTCCTGGCCACAGGAATCTGTAGTGCTGATGTCAATCATTGGCTTACTTTCCAAAAAACATTGGCCTACGAAAATACGAACAATGACGGACAGGAAAAGACCCTCTGGTCCATCCAGCCTACCCCACACAGCCTCCAGCCATTCCTGCCAGAAATAATCGGAGCACTAAAGACTCAATAACCGGCAACTTTGAAATTGACGTTAATGTAAAAGGTTAATGGTTTTCACTTTTTGGCTGACATAAGCGACTGCCGTTTTAAACGCGGACGTTTTAAGTGGTGGGGACCGTATTCCACAAAGCTCCCAAATGTAGCGCTACAATGTGGTAGGGATTTGCTCCTGTGATTTCCCACAAGGCAAATTAACAATCACAGCCAGATACTGTGGCAAGCCTTTGAAAAAGCTGTCTGCCTGAATTAAGGAAAATAATTAGCAAGTTCCCACCCCCCAGGGTGGAAGTGCAGGATTCGTGAAGTTACCCTTATAGGCCGACAGGAAGGCTTTCCTAGACCACTAACTATAGCAGAGATTAGGTCAAATGCAGTCCTCATCATTGAACAAGTTCACATATAACTGAAAGGACTTTTAAGGTTTTTTTTTGGAAGGTGCAGTTCTTACATTGCTATTCAAAGCACTATGAGTTACTGACTATTATAGAAATTGTCACATGCAGTGCCCTTTAAAAAGGATCATAACTACATGGAGGTGTATTTGACTGGGATAATACCAAAACAAATAGAAACCTTTTTTATATAAAAAAGGGAACTCTGGTATAGAATTTAAAATTACATTTTAAGAACATTTAAATAAAATCTGGATTCTTATGATTCCAAAACATTAACCTATATTTTTTCTTTTATAGGCAGACTGACCTGTTGTGCAATTCCAGGGTTTTCTGTTTTTTATTTCATATTTCCAGCATTCTTTTTACCATTAATTAGGTCTTTTTAGGTCTAGGTTTCTTACATGATTCCTTGTTCCAATATTTTGGGGGACCGGAGGATAGAGCATCAGTTTCTGACATTATGGGCTCGATTTTCGGACGTCTGAGTCGGCGGGTTCGTGGTGGGGGGGCTCTGAAAATCGGGGATTCCCGGGGCGTGTCCGGAGCCTGGCTCCAACCCGCTCACTTCCGGGTTCCCCAGTGACGCGCTTAGATGTGCGCGCAGCCCCCGCATGCGGGACTCATGCCGGCAATTAAAGCCGGCGGTACCCCACTTAAACCAATTAAGTGGATAGTTCAGGTCGTTTGCAGACCTGATTTGTAGGATATTTTAGGAGGGGTGGGATTTTCAACTCAACTGAGACTGTTTCCCGTACTGGGGGAAACACTCCCAGTTGAAATGGATGTGTTGCAGACACCAGCCTGTAGCAGCTGCAAAGGTCCATTTGACAGGTTGAGGGGGAGACCCTCACTCATTGCAGGAGGCCACTCTGTCACTTTGGACAAAGTTTGGCCTCCACCACCCTCCTCCGAATAATAAAATTTACAAACTTGCACACTTACCCCGGTGTGCAGACACATTTACCTTCCTTGCGGACCCGCTCAAACGTACATCTTCCGGATGATAGGCTGCCATAGCTGCAGTCATGACCTCCTCGGACCTCCTCATGACGAACAGCATCACCAGCCTCGCCGTCCACCTCTGACACGTGGAGCTCCACAACACAGTGCTGTGACACATCCACCTGCACAGCAGGAGGGAGGGCAACCGCAGAGAGAGATGCGTCGCAGAAGGCACTACCCTCGCCACAGGGTCTACAGACCGAGGCTCAGCTTCCTGGACCTCTCTGAGCAGCAGTGCACACGGAGGCTCAGAGTCACTCGACATGTCGTCATGGACATCTGCAGCTTCCTTCATGCCGAGCTGCTCCTGGCAGTGACACAATAGGTGGCATCAGGTGTGGGTCTTCATGGTGATCCTCAGGAAAGGGCATTATTGCACAAACCAGACAAGATTTGCAAAGACGTGGCAGTAGTGGTGACAATATAATATGTAATGTGAGTTGATCAGAAATCAAATATAAGTTAAAAACCACGACAATCCCTCAAACGCCTTTGTGCATCCCCTTCATGCTCAAATGCTCACGACACGTTTGCCTTACGCTTCCTGCTTCACATATGTGATGCATGCCCTGTGGCTGCAGCACAGGTAGTGGCAGGTTGGGTGAGGCTGACCGTGAAAGAGATGCATGAGAGGGTGAGTATGAGTTAGAGCCATGAGATTGAATGAGGATTGGGTTGAGTGGTAGTGGTGGGATGAGTACTGGCGAGGTGAGTAAGGTAAGATGAGGATGAGCTTTGAGTAGGTGTGAGGAGTGATGTGATAGAGTAGTGTTGGCAGTGCAGAAGGAGATGTGGGGTGGGGGCGGTGATGTGGCAGACAGAGTGTAGGGGAATGAGTAAGTGTACTCACTTCAGCTGACCTATTTAGGTCATTGAAGTGCCTCCTGCACTGTATGCAGATGCGTGATATGTTGGTGCTGCTGGTGACCTCCTCTGCCACCTCGGGCCAGGCCTTTGTGGTGGCAGATGCAGGCCACTTCCCCCCATCCTCCGGGGAGAAGATCTCTGTCCTACTCCTCCTCACCCCATCCAGTAGGACCTGGAGTGAGGCATCATTAAACTTGGGAGCAACCTTCCCCCTGGGCTGCTCCATGCTGTAATTTTGGCTCCTTTCTGCAGCATCAGTCAGTGGAGGTCTGCCCCTTTAAATAGGGCTACTCCAGCTGACAGCCTATGATGCGGCTGCGCAGTCTGCCCGCTGCGCAGCTTTCCAGCGCGAAACCCAGAAGCCAAGGTAAGTGCCTTCAATTAGGCTGCGATCGCGTGCAGAGCACCCCAAATTCACTGGGCATGTTACCCACGCGCCCAATCGACCCCCCACTGCCAACCCGCCTCCATCCTAATATCGAGCCCTATAAAGTTGTAGTACACAAGTTCTCCAGCATAATTGGGAGGATTGGATTATTTTCAGTAAAGAACAGCACATTTGGTTCACTATTTACTCCCAAGTAAATGAATCTCATTCTAAGTTGCTCAAGATACTGGGGGGCACCTGACCATGGTACAGGAGTGATGCTTCCTCTGAATTTACTCTTTAAATCACTAGTATAAATGAAACTGAGAATCACCTGCTCCTTTCAAAAACGTACCAAATGAGGATTGCTTGCGATTCAGCGGGCTATGAGGTACACCTGGCGTGGGTTCAGATAGGGTCCGTTTATGTTTGGTTACCAGCGGAGGTGGGGGTGGTCGTTTCTTAGTTGATGGACTATCAGAGATAAAGGCTGCAGGTCCAGCAGAAGGAGTGAGGACAGGAGGTGGTGGTGGTGGTGGTGGAGGAGGAGGTGGAACACTTGGGGCTACAAAAACAACAAAGTCCACATAAATTAACTCTGAATAAATATTTTATGTAGCTTAGCAATTTTCTAAAATTGAATTGAATTGCAATTCCATTTACTTGAATTGTATCCCTTTCGCCAGTCTCCATAACTGTGTAAGATTACTGAATATTACACTTTGATAAGAGAAGAGTTATTTGAGATTCAAGTATTCCAAGTAATGATGTAATTACAGGAAAAGGACCAGAAATGCACCTCAGACATACATGAATAGTGAAAAATCAGCTAGCAGTGAGTATATATTACAGGCCCTTTTACATATTTAATAGTCATTGCGTTTCAAAAGTAATTGTATGTCAACACACTATGTAATAGCTAATGGTGATGTTAGTTATCAAATTCAAACCTCTGATGGGGATTCTGGGAGGAAGCGGAGGACCCTCTGACGAAGGAGAGAAAGTCTGAGATTCCATACTTCGTGACTGATTGGTCAATCCACAGAACTGGTCACGTCGGCGCTCTCGTGGTATGTAGGAAGAGTCTCTGCTGATGGCCACTGTATTAGGCTTCTCTAGGCTCAGAGAGGCTGTGTGGGCAGGCTGGTAACAGCTGTATGGCCTAAGAGAGCGTTCTTTCTTAACAGGGCCCAGCTGTTTGAACAGAATAACAGAAATCTTATACAATACTAAGAGCTTTAAAAAAAAATAAAAGTTTGAATGTAATAAAATATTTTAAGTGGGCAGGTAACTATTGTGGGTTTGAGCGACCGGGAGAGGGGTTGCGGTGGGGAGAGGGAGAGAAAGACCTGCGCTCAACATTTCAGTAAAGCAAATGTTAAGCAAATGTGCACTACTAACATCAGTCAAAGGTACATTACTGTGTCCTGTTTCTACTAGGCACACTATATAATGGATCTATATACATCCAACTGGAAGTAGTTATTTCCATTTGTGGTCGATTTTGACTTTGTGTGATAGTGTAAAACAGGCTGCCGATTCGCTATCACCTGTTTTACACTAGCACACAAAGTCAAAATCTACCCCAGTATCTTTAAACGGCAGGAATTTTAACTTTTAAAATATTTTATAGCGGACGTAGGGGTAGTTTTTTGCATTTCATAATAAACTCTACAGCTAGCAGATGGAGGAGACTTTCATCTGATCAGTCTGGGCTAGATTTGAATCAAGATTCCTGGGACATTGGGACCGGTTCTGGGGAAGGTGGAACCTGTACAAGCGGGACGGGTTACACCCGAGCAGGACCAGGACCAATGTCCTCGCGGGGGTGTTTGCTAGTGCTGTTGGGGAAGGTTTAAACTAGAGTGGCAGGGGGATGGGAACCTGAGCGGGGAGTCAGAAGGGAATAAAGTTGAGAGCAGCAAAAGAGGGGAAGACCCAGGGGAAATTTACAATACAAATAGTACAAACAGTTGTTCAAGAACAAGTGAAAGGGAAAAGCGTAGAGCAGTGGAAAGAAAGTGTACTTTAGGCACGACAGATAAAATAAAAACAAAAAGGCGTAAGGCGATTAACCCAGCATCAAAGCTAAAGGTCAGGCTAGGGTTTGTGGCCCAACTAAGAGTTCTATATACAAATGCACGGAGTATAAGGAATAAATTAAATGAACTACTGGTTCAAATTCAAATTGGAGGGTATGACATGATAGCTATTACTGAGACTTGGCTGCAGGATGGTCAGGATTGGGAACTAAACATACCAGGTTATAAGGTCTACAGGAGAGATAGGGAAAATGGAAGAGGGGGAGGAGTAGCCTTAATGATTAGAGATGAAATCACTTCAATGATAAAGGGGGATATAACGAGAGGTAAGCAGCCAACAGAGACCTTATGGGTTGAATTGAGAAATAGGAAAGGATCTAAGACTATAGTGGGAGTTGTATATAGGAGCCCTGGCAGCAGCTCTGAAGTGCTAGATTGTATAAATGCAGAGATTAGACAAGCGTGTAAGAAAGGCATAGTGGTCTTAATGGGGGACTTTAACCTTCACATAGATTGGGAAAAGCAGACTAGCAACTGTCAGAAAGGTAGTGAATTTCTTGAGTGTGTCCGGGATAGTTTTCTACAGCAGTATGTCCTAGAGGCAACAAGGGGGCAAGCCATACTAGATTTAGTAATGAGTAATGAACCAGATTTAGTAAATGGCTTAACTGTGGGTGAACATCTATCCAATAGTGATCATAACATGATCGAGTTCAATGTAGTGTTTGAAAGGGAAAAAAGTGAATCAGCTGCTAAGATTCTAGACTTGGGCAAGGCCGATTTCAATGGGATGAGACAGAGACTGTCCACAGTAAACTGGGCAAATCTGTTAATGGGTAAAACGACTGATGATCAGTGGGAAATGTTTAAAGAAACATTTAACATGATACAGAATCGGTTTATACCCCTGAGGGGCAAGAACTCTACTTGCCAAAAAAAACAGCCATGGACAACTAAAGAGGTAAGGGACAGTATAAGACATAAGGAAAGGGCATACAAAAAGGCAAAAAATGGCACAGATCCTGACGAATGGGAAAGATACAAAGATCAACAAAGGGTCACAAAACAGATAGTAAGGGCTACAAAAAGAGAGTATGAAAAGAAACTTGCAAGGGATATCAAAACCAATACGAAGAACTTTTATAGTTATATTAGGAAAAAGAGGGTGGTCAGGAGCAGTGGTGGCCCCTTAAAAACTGAAAGTGGGGATATTGTCATTGACAATGGGGAAATGGCGGACATGTTGAACAATTACTTTGCGTCAGTATTTACAGTAGAAAAAGAGGATAGCATGCCGGAAATCCCAAGAAAACTAATATTGAATCGGGGACAGGGACTCGATAAAATTAACATAAATAAAGCAACAGTAATGAAGAAAATAATAGCACTAAAGAGTGACAAATCCCCAGGACCAGATGGTTTCCATCCCAGGGTTTTAAAGGAAGTAGGTGAGCACATTGCGGATGCCCTAACTATAATCTTTCAAAGTTCTCTAGATTCAGGAACTGTCCCTCTAGATTGGAAAATTGCACATATTCACTCCGCTTTTTAAGAAAGGAGAGAGAGGGAAACCGGGGAATTATAGACCAGTTAGCCTAACATCTGTTGTGGGGAAAATGCTGGAATCTATAATTAAGGATAGGGTGACTGAACACCTCGAGAATTTTCAGATAATCAGAGAGAGCCAGCATGGATTTGTGAAAGGTAGGTCGTGCCTGACAAACTTGATTGAATTTTTTGAAGAGGTGACTAAAGTAGTGGACAGGGGAATGTCAATGGATGTTATTTATATGGACTTCCAGAAGGCAGGTGATAAGGTCCCACATAAGAGACTGTTAGCTAAGTTAGAAGCCCATGGAATCGAGGGAAAAGTACGGACTTGGTTAGGAAGTTGGCTGAGCGAAAGGCGACAGAGAGTAGGGATAATGGGTAGGTATTCACATTGGCAGGATGTGACTAGTGGAGTCCCGCAGGGATCTGTCTTGGGGCCTCAATTATTCACAATATTTATTAACGACTTAGCTGAAGGCATAGAAAGTCTCATATCTAAGTTTGCCGATGACACAAAGATTGGTGGCATTGTAAGCAGTGTGGATGAAAACATAAAATTACAACGCGATATTGATAGATTAGGTGAATGGGCAAAACTGTGGCAAATGGAATTCAACGTAGACAAATGTGAGGTCATCCACTTTGGATCAAAAAGGATAGAACAGGGTACTTTCTAAATGGTAAAAAGTTAAAAACAGTGGATGTCCAAAGGGACTTAGGGGTTCAGATACAGAGGTCATTGAAGTGTCATGAACAGGTGCAGAAAATAATCAAGAAGGCAAATGGAATGTTGGCCTTTATATCTAGAGGACTAGAGTACAAGAGGGCAGGAGTTATGCTGCAGCTATACAAAACCCTGGTTAGACCGCACCTGGAGTACTGTGAGCAGTTCTGGGCACCGCAACTTTGGAAGGACATATTGGCCTTGGAGGGAGTGCAGTGTAGGTTTACTAGAATGATACCCGGACTTCAAGGGTTAAGTTACGAGGAGAGATTACACAAATTGGGGTTGTATTCTCTGGAGTTTAGAAGGTTAAGGGGTGATCTGATCGAAGTTTATAAGTTATTAAGGGGAACAGATAGGGTGGATAGAGAGAAATTATTTCCGCTGGTTGGGGATTTTAGGAGTACGGGGCACAGTCTAAAAATTAGAGCCAGACCTTTCAGGAGCGAGATTAGAAAACATTTCCAAACACAAAGGGTTGTAGAAGTTTGGAACTCTCTTGCGCAAATGGCAATTGATACTAGCTCAATTGCTAAATTTAAATCTGAGATAGATATCTTTTTGGCAACCAAAGGTATTAAGGGATATGGGCCAAAGGCAGGTATATGGAGTTAGATCACAGATCAGCCATGATCTTATCAAATGTCGGAGCAGGCAGGAGGGGCTGAATGGCCTACTCCTGTTCCTATGTTCCTATAAGAGGGCCGAATTTAACTCAGGGTGGGAAACGGAGGTGCGGGGCCCAAAGAGAGATGCAAACCACTGCCCCCCCCCCCCCGCGAAGCGTGAAGCCAGGGAAATTTTAATTTCCAGCCTCATTTGCATGCCCCGACTGACTCCTGCCAAAGCCGTTGGGAATGATGTCACCGTCGGCGGGCAGAAGTCAAAATCGGTGAGGGGTCAGGCCGTCGCCTGGGGCCCATGGAAACGGACCCTGGCAAGGTAAGTACTGACTGGTGTGGTTGGCAAGTCCGTGATTGGGTGAAAGCTCGGGGCAGGGGAGGCCCAAGGTATCCTTGTGTGACCAGGAGGAGCAAGAGTGCTCCTCCTCGCTGACAAGAAACCTTTAAATTTTTTAAAAGATCACTTACCTGGGCCTGGATCCTTACTGTTACCAGCTTTTATGGCAGGCCAGAGACTGTGTGGGTCATAGTTGGTCCCGCTGTTAAAACGGCATACGTGAATTATCTTCACTTAAACTAAAAGCTAATGACGTTAAAATAATTATTTGCAGATAGAATTGGCGGACAGGTGACCTCATATCTCCAAGCTACCAGCCAGATGTGTGGGAGGGGGAGGGGGGGGTTTAAAAGAAATTATAACGTCATAGGGACAAGACACTGCCATTTAAATGAGGTCCCGCTCTCTGGGTGGGCAGTCATCCTGTGTCTGAATTCAGGCAAGTTAAAATGGTCTGGGGAGAGAATGCGTGGGCGGTGGTGGCGGGGGGAAGTGGGGTTAAAATTAGCCCTTAGGTTTCAGAGATGAAAGACGCAGGCTTATCCACTGTATCATCCAGTTCCCTAAAAGTGGATTTTGATTCCAATTTTTGACCCATTGTTGACCAATTTGAATTCACAATTTTCTTTCAATAGAAGATACTCCTGATTTGGAGACCAGAATTTGAATCTTAGTCTTAACATAATTTTATAAATGAGATACAAAAGCTGAGTGTTGCTTGTCTTGACTGAATAATGTATGGGAGGGAGGCCAATACCCATATCAATGAAGAATGCCTCTGGATTAGGTAACCTAACCCTTTGAATTGAAGAACACATATCATGGTTTGAGGGAAAATAAATAAAGCTGCATTTATCAGAAATAAACTAACCTTTTCATCGAGATCATCATCACTCTCATATATATCGTCCTGTCCCAGTCGCCATTCATACTCCACGTTAGTATGTAGATTAAACTGGTTTAATTTTGCCTGAGTCAACTTTAATACAAACAGAGGAAAATTAGGATTATTAAACAGTTAATAATTTTAGAGCATCAAGGAAGTAACAAACTCCCAAAGCACTTTTGCTCCTTCTCTCCTGAAATCAGTGACACAGGCTGAAATGTGGTTCCAGTAATGCAGGAGCCCTTTGTTACCATAGCTAAGTAACTATTCCTGACATGTGCATCTGAACAGCCATTAATGTTGGATTAATTGACTGTGAAGGCCACTGCAGCATGGCTTGGCATCAAATTTGAAGTCTTCCTGGTGTGCAAGACCTCAATATCACATAGTGCATTTACCCACTGAGCCACAAGGGGCTCCAAGCACAATGGGCTCAATTTTAAAAGCAAAGTCCGGGTGCGTTGGGGGCAAAGAAAATCGTGGTTTTTTTTTTGAGCAGGCAGAAATCCCAGCTCTAACACGCTGAAGAAAGCGCACGACCCAGAGCCATCTGGATGCGCGCGCCGTTCCCAAACCCGGATGTCTTGCCAGCAATTAAAGCCGGCGGGACGATATTTAAACCACTAATTCAACTAGTTAAAGTTGTTAAAAAATGAACAAATGTAATTTAGATTGAAGGCAAGCGATTTCAACGCTGCCTCAATGTGTATCCTGTGCTGTGTGAAACACGCCATGGTGAAGGTGTTGTGTTTCAGCCGGTAGCCATTTGGACATTTAAATGCCTGTTTGACAGATGGGGATAAAAGGTGAGTTATTGCAGCTGGGCACTCAGTTCTTTCAGACAAACTTTTGGCTGGGAGATCTTTGTGTTTAGACTGAGATTTCTTGGTTTCCACTCAGAAATGTTCTGTTTACATATATTTACCAACTTTTCGGACACCCTCAAACTGACACCATCAGGATGGGGGGGTGCGATGGCTGCATTCACCAGTACATCTGAGGACAAGGAGCATCACCATCCTCGCCAGGCACGGCATGCACTTCTGTCACTTGTAGCTCCACAACACAATGCTGTGCCACAGGCGCCTGCACAAGAGTACAGAGGGGAATAACAGAGGGAGCGATGTCACAGGAGGCACTACCCTCGTCAGAGGGTCTACAGACCGAGGCTGAGCTTCCTGGACCTCTGTGAGAAGCAGTGCATACGGAGGCTGAGAGCGAGTCGCCAGGTGGTCGCAGACATCTGCAGCCTCCTTCATGCCGAGCTGCTCCTGGCTGGGCCTGACTGCATCTCATTACCCGTCGCTGTTAAAGTGACCACTGCCCACAACTTCATCACTTCCAGATCATTCCAGGGTGCCACCGGTGACATCGCCGTGGTCTCTCAGTTGTCTGCACACATGTGCATAAGGCAGGTCACCGATGGCTTGTATCACAGAGCCTCGCAATACGTCAATTTCCCCATGGACGACCTCAGCCAAACGGAGAGAGCAGTGGGATTGCACTCTGTGGCTGGCTGCCCACGGGTACAGTGCGCAATCGATTGCACGCACATAGCTATCTGAGCACCTCCACACGAGCCAGGACTATTCATCAACAGAAAGGGTTATCACTCCATCAACACTCAGCACGTTTGTGACCACTGCAAAAGATTTCTTCACCTATGCATCAGATTTCCTGGCAGCTGCCACGATTCGTTCATTCTGAGGGAACCAAACATCCCGGGCCTCTTCCACGCACTGAACACCTTTATGGGCTGGCTCTTCGGGATCAAGGGATACCCCCTGCACAAGTGACTCATGGCACCTCTGAGGAACATCATCAGCGAGCAACAGTGTTGATACGACGACAGCCACATCGCCATCAAGTCTATAATTGAACATGCGATAGGGCTGCTCAAGATACGATTTTGGTGCCTCAATTGTTCTGGGGGAGCGCTTCAATACGCACCAGCGAGAATCGGTCGCATTATAGTAGTGTGTTGTGTCCTGCACAACATGGCGCAACAGAGAGGGGTACTGGTTGAGGGGGCCACATCCCCTCATCCACCATCCACATTGAGGAGGAGGACGAACCCATGGGCAGAGCAGTGGCTCATCTGGCTGCTTGTGAGGCCAGGGAGTCACTCATATGTGAACGATTCTCGTAAGATCAGAAAGTGAGAAGAGACCAGTCCTCACACCACCTGGAAAGACCAGCGCCAACACCAGCACTCCCCCCTCCCTCCTTTGCACAAAACAGTCCTGCAACTACACATACACCCATGTAAAGTAACCACTGGGTGGCATCAAGTGTCGCCATTCAGAATGAAGCACATGAAAGGATGCTATCACAAAAGCCAGTCAAGAATGGGCAAGAAGTGGCAGAAGCGGTGGGAATGATAACATTTAATGTGGCTTTAACAAAAAACAAATATAAATGAAAAACATGACAGTCTGTCAGACACCCTTGTGCACACCCTTCGTAATCACAAATCCTTAGACTTTCTCTTCCTTCTTTGTGGTGCATCCCCAGTGGCTGCAGCAGAGGTAGTGGCAGGTTGCTCATGTCCCTGGCCGGACTGCTCAGATGCTTTCTGCCTATGCCCTCTGGGTTTTGGAGACCGTGAGGGCCCCTCCAAAGACTGCTCCACCTCCATCGGTGCAGGGACAAACTCGGCCACCTGTACAGGAGACAGCATTGCGGGTATTGGTTGAGAGGGTGGCAACGGGTGAGACGTGGGAGCGCTTTGAGTGGCATGCCCACTTCCATGTCCCCTTTCGCCATCATCCCTCTCCTGGACCAGGCCCACATCACTTCTACCACCCTGCTGGAAAGCAGTTTGGAGGACATGTATGATGCCTTCGAAGCTCAGTTGTAAAGTTTCTGTCTGTCTGTTTAAGGCGGCAGAATGTTGTTCACCGTGAGTCTGAACGGCCATTGTCAGGGCCTGAATGGACTCATTTGTGAGCCGTGCTTGAAGCTCAACGAGGCTCGCATTCTCTCCATCGCAGACATTCCTGCACTTACCTGCAACACTATCTCAGACATTTCCGCAGTTATGTGCGACACTATCTCAGGCAGTTGCTCACGTCCCTGTGTCACTATCTCAGAGATTCCCTCCCGTACCTGTGACACCATTCCACTAATGCAGGAGGTGGACTCCTCCATCCTCTGGGCTATTGTGGAGAGTGTGCGTGGCACCTGCTCCAGTACCTCGCAAATGTGCTGCTGTCCCTCGATCATTCTCCTTTTAAAGCTTGGTAACCGGGTTCAGCTTCTGCGTCCAGCTGAGCAGAATCTGGAGAGGAGTGCGCCCACCGAACTAACTGACTACTAGAATCCACCGAAGTGTGAGTATCTGCGCTGGTGGATGGCACGCTAAGATGTGACGGTGCACCCTCAGAGGCTGGGAGCTCCTCTGAGGAATCGCGCTCTGCTGTCACTGCGGTCGTTGAAGGGCCTGTAAGGGAACAGAAGGCAATATTAAGCATCGTCACAGATGTGTAATGTTGAGATGAGCATACTGAGGTGTTCAACATGCCAATCATTATTAACAGCAATTCATGTTGTGTGTGATGAATGTTAAAGTTGTGTCACCAGACGTTTGTGGGGTGCCGGCCTCGGCGTCCCCGACGGACAGGCACTCGAGGGTACAGCTGATCTGCAGGGCCTCCTCCTCCGCGTCTGTGAGGACCACTATTTGTTGTGGGCCCACCCCCCTCCAGTTCTCGCCCTCTCGCGTGCATTTTGCATTCTCTTCTCCTAGAAGGGGAGAAAGTACAGATGTGTGAGCGAGTGATGGTGAAGTGGCCAACCGATGAATGCATTGCTTTGGGTGAGGCTGACCATGAAAGAGGTGCATCAAAGGGTGAGTATGAGCCAGAGACATCACATTGAATCAGGAGTGGGGTGAGTGGTAGTGGTGGAGTCATAAATGGGGAGGTGAGGAAGTGTTCAGTAAGTGCAGGTAAGTTGAGGATGAGCCTTAAGTGGGTATGAGGAGTGATGTGATGGAGTAGTCTTGGCAGTGCAGAGTAGGTTGGGTGGGGTGGGGGGGGGGGGGGAGGGCGGTGATGTGTACGACAGAATACAGTGGAATCAGTAAGTGTACTCACTTTTGCTGACCTAGTTAGGTCATTGAAACACTTCCTGCACTGCACCCAATGCGGAATATGTTGCTCCTGCTTGTGACCTCCTCTGCCACCTCGAGCCAGGCCTTCTTGGTGGCAGAGGCAGGGCACTTCCTCCTGTCGGATGGGTAAAATAGTTCCCTCCACCTCCTCACCTCGGCCAGTAGCAGCTGAAGTGAGACATCGCTGAATCTTTGAGCAACCTTGTCCCTGTGCTGCTCCATCGGGTCTTCTTGCTCTTTGCTCCAGCAAAATCCATTGCAGCAATGGCCCTTTAAATCCAGATGCTCCAGCTGACAGCCTGTCTTGCGGGTGTGCAGTCCACCCACCGCGCAGCTTTTAGATGGCAAACCCGGAAACAAGGTTAATGGTCACCAATTAAGTCGCGATCGCGTGGGGAATGGTAAGTTTTTATTGGTTGGGTTTGCCGCGAGCCCACTGAGCCTCCCGTTGCCATCCTGCCGCCCTTTTAAAATTGAGCCCAATAGGTTTTATTTTTTTAAAAAGTCCAAAGTTCCATTTTCAAAATAATCACATGTTGTCAGCTTGCCTCACTTGGTAATAGTCTTGCATCTGGGTCACAATATTGGGGATTTAATTCCCATGCTTGATTTTAATTCCGGACAGCTTTTAGGCAGGTGCGGGTAGCATGGTGAATTGGAAACTCACCCGCTGTTCCAGAAATGAAGCCCAGGAATGGGTGGGAAGTCGACAGGAAGTGGCAGAAATTCACACGGTCCAGAGGCTGCCTGCTGACAAAAGGTAGATGGTGGTACCTGCTTTCATGGCCGTCTTGCCAAGGTCTCGCTTTCGGTAAGGGAACAGTGTGGGGGGGGGGGTGGTGGTTGGGTCCGCAGGAGGGGAGGCCTAAGCTTTCCCTGTGGGCACTGGAGAAGCACACTTGTTTCTCTTGACTCCACAAGGAAAGTAAAAAAAAAGGTGCCTATTTGTGCTCTTCTGGCCCCACATCTTTCTACAGCATCTTTCCCACTCAGGCCACCAGTTAAAAATTCAATCAGATCCCGTGACCTCAGTGGAACACGACATGCATATGTAAAGAAGGACCCTGCCAGCTATGGGCATGTCCTTGCTTCCTGCTCAATAGAGCAGGTTAAAATTTGGAACAGTGAGTTCCTGGAGGCTTTCCAGCAGGTAAGTAAGCTGGGCAATTTTAGCTGCCCACTGTCGAAAACATAAACTTATTATTACCTATTATATACAACGCATTAACTCCAAACACTTATTTATGGTCAGGTATCTCTTTATGCATTTCCACACCACCCACCTGGTTTTTGTCGGGCGAGTAGGGTTAAAATCACCCTGTTTATTTTGGGTCATAATCAAAACTGACAATGCAGTGCAGAACTGAGGGAGTGAAGTCCTTCAGGTGAGACATCAGAATAAGGTTCCATCTTTCAGTTCCCAAGTGGACATCAAGGATCCATAGCATTAATCAAAGAATTTGAGCAGGAATTTCTTTTAGTGCCCTGGCCAACATTCTTCTCTCAACCAATATCACCCAAAGACAGATAAACAGTCTTTCAACTCTTACTTTTTATGGGGCATTGCTCATGCAGAATCACTGCTTCATTTGCCTACAGAAGTAGAGTCACAGCACTTCAAAAAGCAATTCAGTGTGTGGTGTGCTAAGAGGTGTTTCAACATGATAACTTGCTTCATATAAATTCAAGTATTATTTTTATTTATGTTCATCTAGTAAGATGGGTATAGAGGGATATGGGCCAAGTGCAGGAAATTGGGACTAGCTTAGTGGTAAAAACTGGGCGACATGGACATGTTGGGCCGAAGGGCCTGTTTCCATGTTGTAACTTCTATGATTCTATGAATTATAATTGTTTCCATGTCAACTAATTTCAATCAAGGCAATAAATAGGATAAAAAAAACAAATCGTTATTTCAGCCTGTTTATAGGTAGTCAAAAGATCAAATCACCCAACTCAAAGATTGACTAATTCTGGCACTTTCTGATATGGTGTATACATTAAGCCAAAAAATCAAAATAATATCTGCCAAAAACCAGAATCTGCTGATTAGTCTAGGAACTAGTTTCCACAATTTGTCAACACTGAACAGAGGCAACCATTTTAGTCACCAATTCTAATGACTGGCCATTAAAGTTTGTTGTCACATTCCCTGATTTTGCAGGCTAAATAGTAAAGAGACTATCTTGTATCATATCACTGTTCTAAGGAGTGGTTAAAACAAGGAAGCTGATTGATAAACTAATCAACAGCAAACTGATTATTATACAGCTACCTCTTGTGAATAGGGCCATTAAGCCTTTCTTTTTCATTTTGAACTCTTGTCGATTTCTTACCAGCTCTTCACAGTATTGGTATTTCAGTCTCCGAGCAATGTCCATAGCAGTCTCTCCATCTTCGTTTACTGTTTGAGAATCAAACACAAAATTTCATGCAAAGATTTAAGCAGAATTTCCTTAAGTAGAGTTGATCTACGGCTAGTGACTCACCTCCTGACTCCCCAAAGCCTTTCCACCATCTACAAGGCACAAGTCAGGAGTGTGATGGAATACTCTCCACTTGCTTGGATGAGTGCAGCTCCAACAACACTCAAGAAGCTCGACACCATCCAGGACAAAGCAGCCCGCTTGATTGGCATCCCATCCACCACCCTAAACATTCACTCCCTTCACCACCGGCGCACAGTGGCTGCAGTGTGTACCATCCACAGGATGCACTGCAGCAACTCGCCAAGGCTTCTTCGACAGCACCTCCCAAACCCGCGACCTCTACCACCTAGAAGGACAAGAGCAGGAGGTACCTGGGAACAACACCAGCTGCACATTCCCCTCCAAGTCACACACCATCCCGACTTGGAAATATATCGCCGTTCCTTCATCGTCGCTGGATCAAAATCCTGGAACTCCCTTCCTAACAGCACTGTGGGAGAACCTTCACCACATGGACTGCAGCGGTTCAAGAAGGCGACTCACCACCACCTTTTCAAGGGCAATTAGGGATGGGCAATAAATGCTGGCCTCGCCAGTGATGCCCACATCCCATGAACGAATAAAAAAAAATCAACTCTAGATGGCGATCTTTGAGATCCATTAAAAGGAAAAAGATGTATTACAAAGAGAGAGGAAGTTTTATCATGTTTATTAACAAGGAAGCAGTAAATGCTATATATTGCACTAGCAGTCATGGGATCTAAAATTTCAGTTGGGGTTGATGAGAGAGCAGGTGGATTGCCGCTGGCAGCTGGAATTTGGGGCGGAAGCTGTTTCTGTTGGGATTTTGCCCAGTTTCTTTAAGTTTGCCATTTTTCAATGGGAGGGTGGAAGAAGAGAGTGATTCCTCTGCCTGCCTGCCCGCCCCCTTCCCCAATGTCAAAGGTGTTTGGAGGAGTTCTTGGATCTCTGCCCATTATGCCCTTATAAGGCCTCAACTGAGCTCTTGCCACCTGAGAATTGGCGAGAGTACTGTCGAGGCCTTTTGGATCTGGCCTTCAATCATGGCCTTCAAAAGGGAACTGGATAAGTACTTGAAAGGAAAAAATTTGCAAGGCTACGGGGAAATGGTGGGGGAGTGGGACTAGCTGGATTGCTCTTGCATAGAGCCGGCGCGGACTTGATGGGCCGAATGACCTCCTTCCATGCTGTAACCTTTCTATGATTCTATGATTTCAGCAGAAGATTGGTAGAAACCCTCAAGAAATGGCAGAAACTGCTGTTCATGCAGGAGATTGGGCAGTGCATTCCAGATCCAGGCTTTACCCAGAGGAGGCAGAATGGCTCTCTTCGGAGCTGAAGAATTTTGTAACTTATTTTTCCTTTTGATTGGAAGGGCCTTGGGGAATCTCAGGCAGAGCGGCTGAGGGTGGCTCCTCCTTACAAGGAAGAATTGAGGTGGGGTCTGTTAAAGTGCCCTTGCAGGCACTGGTGGCCTGCACCAACCAAGCAAATTACACCGTTCCATTCCCACAATTTGGGATAGGGCTACGTCTTCAGACATAGGTGGCCAGAAGTTCTGTTCTGCTGAACTTGCACCAGTGGAGTGGGACGCTAGGAATTTCAGGCCCATAGTATGTTACCGTGCATGATAGTGAGGGTGGAACATGATACAGCACCTTATGTTCTCATCTCTTATTTTTTCTGTAAGCCATCAGTAACATGGGGTATGATATGTTACACTCTTAGGAGTTTCCCTAATAATTTTCACAATTGTACTCTCTGTAAGGCATGAGATGGGGCAGTTAATGTTTCAGGTGCAGTATTTTTCCATTTTTAACATATATAAACAACTTTTGTTTTTTTTTACAGAACACTTTGAGGCCAGGAATACTCTTATGAAAAGATGACAGTTATGGATGGCCCCCTTATTTTGAGGACCTACACTTGACGTGTCTATCTCAAACATTATATAGTGAAATCATAGAATGTTACACCCCAAGGCCATTCAGCCCATCAAATCAGCGCTGGCACTAGGTCCCTGCATTTCCACGAGATTCTTCCGATCTCCTGCCGTGAACAGCATTTTCTGCCATTTCTTGAGGGTTTCTGCCGATCTTCTGCTGAAGTCATAGAGTCATAGAATCGTAGAAAGGTTACAGCGTGGAAGGAGGTCATTCGTCCCATCGAGTCCGCGCCGGCTCTATTCAAGAGCAATCCAGCTAGTCCCACTTCCCTGCCCTTCCCCTGTAGCCTTGCAAATTTTTTCCTTTCACGTACTTATCCAGTTCCCTTTAGAAGGCCATAATTGACTCTGCCTCCACTGCCCCCTCAGGCAGTGCATTCCAGATCCTAACCACTTGCTGTGTAAAAAAGTTTTTCCTCATGTCACCTTTGGTTCTTTTGCCAATCACCTTAAATCTATGTCCTCTGGTTCTAGACCCTTCCACCAATGGGAACAGTTTCTCTCTATTTACTCTGTCTAGACCCTTCATGATTTTGAATACCTCGATCAGATCCCCTCGCAACCGTCTCTGTTCCAAGAAGAAAAACCCCAGCTTTTCCAGACTATCCATGTAACTGAAGTCCCTCATCCCTGGGATCATTCTAGTAAATATCTTCTGCACCCTCTCTAAGGCCTTCACATCTTTCCCAAAATGCGGCGCCCAGAACTGGATAGAATACACCAGTTGTGGCCGAACCAGTGTTTTATGAAGGTTCATCGTGACTTCCATACTATTGTACTCTATGCCTTTATTTATAAAGCCCAGGATCCCGTATGCTTTTTTAACCGCTTTCTCAACTTGCCCTGCCACCTTCAATGATTTGTGCACATAAACCCCCAGATCTCTCTGTTCCTATGCCCCTTTTAGAGTTGTGCCCTCTCGTTTATATTGCCTTTCCTCATTCTTGCTACCGAAACGTATCATTTCGCAATTTTCTGCGTTAAATTTCATCTGCCACGTATCCGCCCATCCTCTATCCTCCTCACTGTTTACTACCCTTCCAAGTTTTGTGTCATCTGCATATTTTGAAATTGTGCCCTGTACACCCAAGTCCAAGTCATTAATACATATCAAGAAAAGCAGTGGTCCCAGCACTGACCTCTGGGGAACACCACTGTACACCTCCCTCCAGTCTGTAAAACAAATGTTCAGCGCAACTCTCTGTTTCCTGTCCCTTAGCCAATTCTGTATCAATGTTGCTACTGCCCCCTTTATTCCATGGGCCACAATGTTGGTGATAAGCCTTTCGTGCGGCACTTTATCAAACGCCTTTTGAAAGTCCATATACACCACATCAACTGCCTCATCTACCCTCTCTGTTACCTCATCAAAAAACTTTATCAGGTTAGTTAAACACGACTTGCCTTTAACAAATCCGTGCTGGCTTTCCCTAATCAATCCACACTCGTCCAAGTGACTGTTAATTCTGTCTCGGATTATTATTTCTAAAAGTTTCCCCAACACTGAGGTTAAATTGACTGGCCTATAGTTGTATATATAACAGTATTATATATCCTTACACCCTTTTTTGAACAAGGGCGTAGCATTTGCAATTCTCCAGTCCTCTGGCACCACCCCCGTACCTACGAATCTTTGGAAGATTATGGCCAGTACCTCCACAATTTCCACCCTTACTTCCTCCAGCAACCTAGGATGCATCCCATCCGGACCGGGTAACTTATCTACTTTAAGAACAGTCATGGTGGGAAATTAAAAGCAACCCTGCAGAAATTCCAGGCGTAGGCGTAAAGATGGAAAAATGAAAACAGTCACCAGCACCAACATCTCTCACCTTAGTAATTGCAAGATTAACTCCCCTTGGAACTTATTTAATTGAGGGGGGGGGATGGGTTTAGGCCTGTGGCCAGTTCCCGGTCACAAGCAGGATTTCAAATGTTCATATAATTACAAGGCTGTCAAGCTGCAGCCTCAGTTTTCCTCAATGGTTGTAATTTTAGCGTTGTAACTTGCCCTCTCAAATCAACAGATAGAATTTCTGACAGGGAGCAGTGGGATACTAGAAATAATTCACAGACAGGAAGACACAACTCGAATCCAAAGGCTAAGGTAAATTATTCACTTCCTGATATAAAGTGTCAAATTATTTTCCATGTCTTACTTCTCCTAAGTTAGCAATTCGATTTGTAGCATGCGTTTAAGCTATACAACAATAAAATAAATATAAAAATATAATTTTTTTAAAATGCAGCTTGCAGACAGATTTGCTGAAAGTCTTGATACGGAAATCACCCTGCATTGAAATGGGCAGTAATACAACCAAGTCACTGTTTATTTAAGCCCTGCAGTGTTAATCTGGTTCTTCCTGTGCAGATCTTCAGAGCAGGACCAACAGCTTTACAATACATTCCTCCAGTTTTACTAATTGATTTTTCACCTGCCTCTCCATTACTGGAAAAACACAGGCTGAAAAGTCAATCCATATTACTGATCAGAATTTCGCTAATAGAGCAAGTCCTAGTGTAAGAAGATGGAAGGTTTTTTCCTTTAAAACAATCAAAATCTGCAAGAGTTATGCATTCCCTCACATGAACTATATCAAATTAAAAATATTTCCATTCAACTAAATCACTTTTACTCAGTGCACATTTGTAGGACTTTTTTCCTGGTAACTGACTCAGGGGTTGTCTGCTCTGGGCTACGATTCGATCCATTCTTCCTTCTATCAAATTCAATTAAATGTGAGCACACTGACTTGTCAGTCAGCTTCCACAATCAATGCCTTGTTTTATAGTCTGTGGATATATAAATTACCTAACTTGGTCTTCTTCATTCTTTGAGTGAAAGCATTTTCAATATATTGTTGGAGGCTGCTTCTTTTCCTATTGATCCTGGGAAACTAAAGTCAGCAAGCTTGTGCATCAGTTCACTTTGACCCACTGCCGCAGCAACCAACTACTTGATGTGCCCTAGATGGAAAACACCTGTAAGGATGGACGAATGGGGAGGTCATTGTGTGAAGAAGCTTCTATTTAAAGAAAGAAGACCCCATAAGGTAGGTGATTATTCTCTCTATTCCATATTCTCCTCACAAGGCAGTAGCAGAACAAATATAATTTAGCAGGAGGTACTCTTATGCAATGTATTGAAAGTCTTGATGTAGAAGTGCACTGAAACTGGCATTAATAATATCAAGTCACTGGGCCCGATATTAGGAGGGAGGTGGGTTGGCAGCGGGGGGTCGACTGGGCACGTGAGTAACGCGCCCAGTAAAATCGGTGGGTTTGGCACGCGATCGTAAGTAAATTGAAGCCACTTACCTTGGTTCCAGGTTTCGCGCTGGAAAGCTGCGCAGTGGGCGGACTGCGCACCTGCCTCACAGGCTGTCAGCTGGAGGAGCCCTATTTAAAGGGGCAGTCCTCCACTGACTTATACTGCAGAAAATAGCAAAATTACAGCATGGAGCAGCCCAGGTTAAATGATGGTTGCTCCCAGGTTAAATGATGCCTCACTCCAGATCTTACTGGATGGGGTGAGGAGGAGGAGGAGGAGGGAAATCCACCCGGCGGATGGGAGTGGCCTGCATCTGGCACCACGAAGGCCTGGCTCGAGGTGGCAGAGGAGGTCACCAGCACCACCAACATATCACGCACCTGCATACAGTACAGGAGGCTCTTCAATGACCTAAGTAGGTCAACCGAAGTGAGTACTCATTCCCCTACACTCTGTCTGCCACATCACCGCCCCCATCCCACATCTCCTTCTGCACTGCGAAAGGCAAATGTGTCATGAGCAT
Source organism: Heptranchias perlo (assembly GCF_035084215.1). Taxonomy (NCBI): domain Eukaryota; kingdom Metazoa; phylum Chordata; class Chondrichthyes; order Hexanchiformes; family Hexanchidae; genus Heptranchias; species Heptranchias perlo. The sequence continues at coordinate 5,816,748 of NC_090343.1, forward strand.
GAAGGGGATGCACAAGGGTGTTTGAGGGTTTGTCATGGTTTTTACTTATAATTGATTTCTGATCAACTCACATTACATTTTATATTGTCACCACTACTGCCACGTCTTGGCCATTCTTGACTTGCTTGTGCAATAAGGCCCTTTCATGAGGTTCTCCATGAACACCATTGATGCCACCCATTGGGTCACCCTACAGTGGGTGTATGTGTAGTTGCACGACTACTTTGTGCAGGTGACTTGCACAGCACTGTGTTGTGTACCTCCACGTGGCGGAGGTGGACGGCGTGCCTGGCGAGGCTGGTGATGTTGCTCATCCTTCAATGGAGTGATGAATGCAGCTGTGGAACCTCTCCCCCCCCCCCCCCCCACCGCCCCCCATCCTGACGGTGTGAGTGTGAGGAGGTCTGCAAAGTAGGTAAATGTGTTTGGGCAGCAGAGTTTAGGGTATGTTGTAATAATTTTGACTGTGGAGACAACGGTGTGGCAGGCAAAACTTTGTCTGAGGAGTCAGAGTGCCCTGCTGCAATGAATGAGGTATTCCCCCCAACTGTCAAGGAATCCTCTGCATCTCCCAATGGCTGCTGACTGAAACACGTCTGCAATAACAGGGTGTTTCCTACAGCATGGGAAACACGCTGAGGAGAGTCCAAAATCACATCCGTGCTAAAATCTCTTCCCAATGAGGTCTGTCAATGACCTCAAGTACCTCCCTGACTATCTAAACTGTCATCCCGCTGGCTTTAATTGCCAGTGGGAGTCCCGCTTGCGGGGGCTGCGCGCATTCACCGATTCGTGTCATTGGGGAACCCGAAAGTGGGCGGATTGGAGCCGGGCTCCGGACCCGCTCCGGGATTCCCCAATTTTAGGAACCCCTCCACCCGGAACGCACCCACTCGGCCATCCTAATATTGACCCCACTGTGTTTATTTAAGCCCTGCAATGGGGTTGTAAGATTGGCTGGGAGGAGAGATCTGCCAAATACAATGCCAGGTCTAATGAATAATGTTTCATGAACATATGAAGGTTACGACATGTGGTAGCCTTACAAATAATATCAAATGGGATGTGATTGAGAGAGCCCAGGATGTGCTATGGAATGAGTGAAATAGCCCTCAACCTGCCCTCTGGACCTTCTATCCACAAAATACTGACAGTGCAGAATATAATGTCCATTTAGCTATTTTTCTGCAATTCACTAACTCTGCAGCCAAACTAACAATATAAATAATGCAGTTCTCCAGGAAAATAATTTGATATTGAATGTTCACATGGGTTCAAATGAAGAATTAATGTAACACTAAATTAAGTTTCCAATTTGGGCCGAACAGAGGTCTAATAAGCAGAATTTTTAGGATACCAAATAGGTGATCTCTTAATGTGCCAGAAACCAGGGGCTCGAATTTAGCAGGCCTGCGGGTTCCCAGCGGGTGGTCCTCCGGGAGCGTGGTCAACACGCTCGGCGAAATTAGTGGGTTGCCCGCGCGATCGTAGCAGGCAACACACTAATAGGAATCAATTACCTGCTCCTCCGGGGTCCACGGCGCTGGCCTGCGCGTCGGTCGGGCTGCGCATGCGCAGTACGATCTGTCAGCTGGAGGCTCTCTAGTTAAAGGGGCAGTCCTCCACTGACAGATGCTGCAACCAATGGAACAAATTGCAGCATGGAGCAGCCCAGGGGGAAGGCTGCTCCCAGTTTAATGATGCCTCACCCCAGGTATCATCAGATGGGGTGAGGAGGAGGGGGAGGACACAGATCTTCCACCCGGCGGGCGGGAGGAAGCGGCCTGCCTCTGCCACCAAGAAGGCCTGGCTCGAGGTGGCAGAGGGGGTCACCTGCGCCACCAACATATGGCCCACCTGCTTACAGTGCAGGAGGCGCTGCAATGACCGCAGTAGGTCAGCCGCAGTGAGAACACGAAGTCTTTCCCCTACACTCCGTCTGCCACAACACTGCCCCCACCCCACATCTCCTTCGGCACCGCCAACACTATTCTGTCACATCACCCTTCATACCCACTCAAACCCCATCCTCATCTTACCTCCACCTACTCACCTCGCCAGTACTCATCCTGCCACTAACACGCAACCCAATCCTCATACAATCTCATTGCTCCATCCCATACTCACCCTCTCGTGCATCTCCCTCATGGCCAGCCTCACTCAACCTGCCACCACCTGTGCTGCAGCCACAGGGCATGCATCACATATGTGCAGTAGGCAGCGTAAGGCAAACGTGTCGTGAGCATGAAGGGGGTGCACAAGGGTGTCGGAGGGTTTGTCATGGGTGTTACCTATATTGAATTTCAGAGCAACAAACAGCACACATTATATTGACACCACCACTGCCATGTCTCCGCGAATCCTGTCCGTTGTGTCCAATAATGCCCGCTCCTGGGTATCACTATGAGGACCCACCACTGATGACACCCATCGTGTTACTGCAGAGTAGGTGCAGGTGTATTTGCAGGGCTCGTCCGCGCAGACGACTGAGAGACATCGGCGGTGTAGCCGGCTGCTCCCTGGAAGGATGCGGAGGAGAAGGTGTGGAGGGCAGTGGTGACTTTGACAGCGACAGGTAAGCAGTTGGTGCTGGGGCCAGCCAGGAGCAGCTCGGCATGAAAGAGCCTGCAGATCTCCACGACTACATGTCGAGCGAATCTGCGCCTCCCTGTGCACTACTGCTCGGAGAGGTCCGGGGAGCTGCGCCTCGGTCTGTGGACCCTGTGGCGAGGGTAGTGCCCTCTGCGATGCGTCTCTCTCTGCGGTAGCCCTCCCTCCTGCTGTGCAGGTGGGCGTGCAACAACACCGTGTTGGGGGGATCCACGTCTCTGCGGCGGACGGCGTGGACTGCGAGGCTGCTGGGGCTGGTCATGCTCTTCGTCCTCCGAGGGTGTCCACACACCACCCATCTGGCAGGTGTTGGTCTGAGGGGTTGTGCAGGGTAGGTGGGTGGTTCCTCGGACTGGGGCTGCGGTTTCGTGTCGGTCTGTCCTCTGGCTTGGCGGGGGGTGGTGGGGGGCAGGGGTTGCCCTATGTGACGCGGTGGCCTCCTGCGTGGGTGAGGGCTGTCCCCCGTGGAGTGCACCTTGGCACCTGCCACAGGCTGCTGGCTGCAACACGCCTGGTTGGAGAGAGACTGTTTCCCCCAGTGTGTGAAGCTCACTGCCTTGAACCTAAAATCCCACACTTCCTCTTTTGACAGCTGATTCAGCTCATTAACTGACCTCAACAAGCAAGGTAAGTACTCTCAAGTGGAACCCCGCTGGCTTTAATTGCCTGCGGGATTCCCACCAGCGGGGCTTGCGCGTGCAGCCCCGCACGTCAGCGCGGTACCCGGAAGTGGCCGGGATTTCGTCGCGATCCGGTCACGTGACCGGATATCGGAATTTTCCGGGCCCCCCCGCTGGAAACCCGACGCCAAAATCGAGCCCCAGGTGTGGAAATCCAAAATGGCTGCATTATGACCCCAAATAGAACTGGGTTTTAAACCAACTTCGAATAAAAGCTGGAGGTACCCTAAGATATGGGAAACAGCACATAACATAGGGTTAACCAACTCTGTAGAACATCACTTAGTGTTTTTGGGGTTCCTTTACTTTTAAAAAATGTTTTTTTTTTTTTTTAAGAGGGTCAATTTTCCTCACCCACCGAAAGTGGATATCAGGAAATCGTGGATGTGCTGTCCATGAGTTTCTACTCATTAGTTTTAATGGATGGAAATTGTGGGCAGCAGTTAAGGGGCAAAGGACTCTGCTTTCAGTGTGAACTCAGAAAATAACCCCATAGATATATTTGTCTTCTCTGTTTCAGAATCCATTCACAGGTGAGCCCTTGCTTCCTATAGAGAGAGTATTTTCAACTTGCCCAAATATCTGTGTAAATTTGTAGCATGTCCAGAGAACAAACAGAAAACCCTTTTCAGTTTATTTCAGCTACTTGTTTCATCATGTGATCCTCCATGTCTTTGGAAGGTAGCACAATGGGCTCGAATTTAGCAGGCCTGCGGGTTCCCAGCGGGTGGTCCTCCGGCAGCGTGGTCAACACGCTCGGCGAAATTAGTGGGTTGCCCGCGCGATCGTAGCAGGCAACCCACTGATAGGAATCAATTACCTGCTCCTCCGAGGTCCACGGCGCTGGCCTGCGCGTCGGTCGGGCTGCGCATGCGCAGTACGATCTGTCAGCTGGAGGCTCTCTAGTTAAAGGGGCAGTCCTCCACTGACAGATGCTGCAACCAATGGAACAAATTGCAGCATGGAGCAGCCCAGGGGGAAGGCTGCTCCCAGTTTAATGATGCCTCACCCCAGGTATCATCAGATGGGGTGAGGAGGAGGGGGAGGACACAGATCTTCCACCCGGCGGGCGGGAGGAAGCGGCCTGCCTCTGCCACCAAGAAGGCCTGGCTCGAGGTGGCAGAGGGGGTCACCTGCGCCACCAACATATGGCCCACCTACTTACAGTGCAGGAGGCGCTGCAATGACCGCAGTAGGTCAGCCGCAGTGAAAACACGAAGTCTTTCCCCTACACTCCGTCTGCCACAACACTGCCCCCACCCCACATCTCCTTCGGCACCGCCAACACTATTCTGTCACATCACCCTTCATACCCACTCAAACCCCATCCTCATCTTACCTCCACCTACTCACCTCGCCAGTACTCATCCTGCCACTAACACGCAACCCAATCCTCATACAATGTCATGGCTCCATCCCATACTCACCCTCTCGTGCATCTCCCTCACGGCCAGCCTCACTCAACCTGCCACCACCTGTGCTGCAGCCACAGGGCATGCATCACATATGTGCAGTAGGCAGCGTAAGGCAAACGTGTCGTGAGCATGAAGGGGGTGCACAAGGGTGTCGGAGGGTTTGTCATGGGTGTTACCTATATTGAATTTCAGAGCAACAAACAGCACACATTATATTGACACCACCACTGCCATGTCTCCGCGAATCCTGTCCGTTGTGTCCAATAATGCCCGCTCCTGGGTATCACTATGAGGACCCACCACTGATGACACCCATCGTGTTACTGCAGAGTAGGTGCAGGTGTATTTGCAGGGCTCGTCCGCGCAGACGACTGAGAGACATCGGCGGTGTAGCCGGCTGCACCCTGGAAGGATGCGGAGGAGAAGGTGTGGAGGGCAGTGGTGACTTTGACAGCGACAGGTAAGCAGTTGGTGCTGGGGCCAGCCGGGAGCAGCTCGGCATGAAGGAGGCTGCAGATCTCCACGACTACATGTCGTGCGAATCTGCGCCTCCGTGTGCACTGCTGCTCGGAGAGGTCCGGGGAGCTGCGCCTCGGTCTGTGGACCCTGTGGCGAGGGTAGTGCCCTCTGCGATGCGTCTCTCTCTGCGGTAGCCCTCCCTCCTGCTGTGCAGGTGGGCGTGCAACAACACCGTGTTGGGGGGATCCACGTCTCTGCGGCGGACGGCGTGGACTGCGAGGCTGCTGGGGCTGGTCATGCTCTTCGTCCTCCGAGGGTGTCCACACACCACCCATCTGGCAGGTGTTGGTCTGAGGGGTTGTGCAGGGTAGGTGGGTGGTTCCTCGGACTGGGGCTGCGGTTTCGTGTCGGTCTGTCCTCTGGCTTGGCGGGGGGTGGTGGGGGGCAGGGGTTGCCCTATGTGACGCGGTGGCCTCCTGCGTGGGTGAGGGCTGTCCCCCGTGGAGTGCACCTTGGCACCTGCCACAGGCTGCTGGCTGCAACACGCCTGGTTGGAGAGAGACTGTTTCCCCCAGTGTGTGAAGCTCACTGCCTTGAACCTAAAATCCCACACTTCCTCTTTTGACAGCTGATTCAGCTCATTAACTGACCTCAACAAGCAAGGTAAGTACTCTCAAGTGGAACCCCGCTGGCTTTAATTGCCTGCGGGATTCCCACCAGCGGGGCTTGCGCGTGCAGCCCCGCACGTCAGCGCGGTACCCGGAAGTGACCGGGATTTCGGCGCGATCCGGTCACGTGACCGGATATCGGGATTTTCCGGGCCACCCCGCTGTAAACCCGCCGGAATCCCGACGCCAAAATCAAGCCCAATAACACTAAGCTCGACTTTGATTTAGGCATTAACTGCAAAACAAAATTATTAAACATTAAAAGGACAAGCTAATAGCAGCAGTGACAACATATATTTTTACAGTAGTTATTAAGTTTAGTTAGCTCCTTAAGTAATAGAAAAAATATAGACTGCAACTATTGCGATAATTATAATGTAAGCAATATTCTTTTGTAGTAGTTCTTTTCTTTCTCTCGCTGTCTATGGAAGCTATCTGGCTTGACTACTCTTCGAACATCAACTGATTCAAAGATGACAGATTGATAAATACCTTCAAAAATATTTTGGGGGTGGGGGGGTGCAGCCACATTTAAATAGTTGTCTGTTAAATTTTTTAAAAGCTGCCAAAATCAAACACATATTTAAATATATAAATATATAAAATTCTAACAGGACTAGACAGACTAGATGCAGGGAGGATGTTCCTGATGGATGGGGTATCCATAACCAGGGGTCACAGTCTCAGGATACGGAGTATGCCATTTAGAACAGAGATGAGGAGAAATTTCTTCACTCAGAGGGTGGTGAACCTGTGGAATTCTCTACCACAGAAGGCAGTGGAGGCCAAGTCATTAAATATATTCAAGAAGTAGATAGATATATTTCTTAATGCTAAAAGGATCGAGGGATATGGAGAAAAAGCAGGAACAGGGTACTGAGTTAGACAATCAGCCATGATCATTTTGAGTGGTGGAGCAGGCTCGAAGGGCCGAATGGCCTATTCTTGCTCCTATTTTCTATGATTCTATAAATAAATCTCACAAGATGCTTCAATTTATATTGACTGGCTTGGCCTCTCCCTTGGACACCAGGCACAGAGAAACTGACTAAAATCTGTGATAACTGTACCAAGTTAAGACAGAACATGATTTCTGTGAGTGAAGCTTGTTTTTAACCTCTTAACATACAGTGACAGAAATAAACAAGCCATCTAAACCTTGGAGAAAAATGATTCATTTTTGTTACAATCACAACATTAATTTTCACATTAATTTTCACCATTTTCTGTTGTACATCTTGATGGTGCATAGCCCACATGAAGTGATTGTTACCAAAGAAAAGAGGCCCTGTTAAGAAACTGATACCTTTCAATAACTAGGCTGTGAAGTGGAATATCTTTGGATCTGGATAAAAAATTTGATGCCAGCTGGGAGACATTTCTGTAGTTGGGTGTTGGAAGAGTGTTACTGGCAAGGAACAGGATGTCTACAAAAAATGTTTTAAAGGGCCAAACCTGAATTATAAAGACGATGGTCACTGCCTCACAGGACATTTATATTACTGTTACTGTGGGTCAGAGGAAGGTAGAAACACATATAGAAACTTATGTTCGGAAAGGGAAGACTGTCCAGTCCCTAAGTTAATGCTGCCTGTCCTGAGGCAGAAATGAAGGCGTGGATGGTTACTGGAGAGGCAAATAGGTCTACCGTTGAGCTCCTCAATCTTATTTGAGTAATTGACTGCATTCATTGTCAAGCGCCACAAGTTTCAGACTGGAAGTGTCAAGAACTACTAATTGTACGACTGCTTGAAATTCTGTACATCTGTACCAAACCCAAATTATAAAAAAGTTAGCTGTTTGATGCAGAGATACTAGTACAGTCCTCAGATGGTTAAAATATATTCCAATGAATTGAATGTTGCAGTACTTACGAATAGTGGTGTTGGCCTTGGCTCTCAGGAGTAGTTTGAGGCATTCTGTTTTATTGAACAGACAGGAATAATGAACAGCTGTGTTTCCTTTCACGGTCTGCTTGCTGAGGTTCCCACTAGGATAAAAAAATATTAGTCATTCGATTCCTTATAAGTTAACACAGGTCATCTACTCTCACAAAACATCAGATTACACACCCCAGTTTTAACCCCAGCGCCTGACGAGAACGGGGTGCGTGGGGGTTTTAAAAAAAGGCAGTGTGACAGTCATTTCTTACCCAGTATGTGAGAAGCCCAACAAGAGAGGAATCACTGCTGGATCTAGTAATGGGAAATGAACCAGAGCAGATAAGAGAAGTAAGCGTAGGGGAACATCTAAGTAATAGCGATCATAACATAATAAGTTTTAAAATAATGACCGAGAAAGACGTAAGACAAAGACCAAAGTAATAGATTTGAAAAAAGCTAATTTTATGGGGATGAGAATGGAACTAGGGCAGGTAAACTGGAAAAAAATGTTGACAGACAAGGAAATAGAACAGTAGTGGATAATATTCAAAACTGTGATCAATAGAGTTCAGGAGAAATATATTCCTCTAAAAAGCAAGAACAAACTAGCCAATAATGAAACACCATGGATGATAAAGCGATAAGGGTTCATTTCTAAAGGGATAGAATTGAGAAGCAGAGAAGATATGTTAAACTTGTATAGAACCTTGGTTAGACTGCACTTGGAGCATTGTGCACAGTTCTGGTCTCCATATTATAGAAAGGATGTAGAGGCATTGGAGTGGGTGCAAAAAAGATTCACAAGGATGATACCAGAACTGACAGAATATCCATATCAGTAAAGGCTGAACAAACTGGGGCTCTTTTCTCTAGAAAAGAGAAGGCTAAGGGGTGACCTTATAGAGGTCTTTAAGATAATGTTGGGGTTTGATAGGGTAGACATAGAGAAAATGTTTCCACTTGTGGGGGAGATCAAAACTAGAGGTCATAAATATGAAATAGTCACTAATAAATCCAAAAGGGAATTCAGGAGAAACTTCTTTACCCAAAGAGTGGTAAGAATGTGGAACATGCTACCACAAAGAATAGTTGAGGCAAATAGCATAGATGCATTTAAGGGGAAGCTAGATAAGCACATGAGGGAGAAAGGAATAGAAGGGTATCCTGATAGGGATAGACAAAGTAGGGAGGTAGGAGTTTCGTGTGGAATATAAATGCCGGCATAGACCAGTTGGGCCGAATGACCTGTTTCTGTGCTGTAGTTTCAATGCAGCACCGTGATGCACAGTTCTGTGTCCCATTCTGTAGGAAGGATGTTAAGGCAATTGAAGGTGCAGTGTAGATTCACGAGATGCTGTTTTGTATGAGGAAATACAAATATGAAGAAAAACTTGAAAAATTGGGACTGTTTTTCTTAACACAGAGAAAATTAAGTGATGGTTAAGGGGTGATTTGAAAGAGGTATTTAAAATTATGAAGAGATGGGACAGACCAGATAGAAGCAGACTGTTTCCAGTGGCTGAGGCAGACCGAACAAGGGGACATAGATATAGGATTAAATGCAAAGGATTTAGGACAGACAGCAGGAGAATTTTTTTTACACAGAGGTTGTGAGGCTGTCAGAGTGAGTTATTGATGCAGAGACCATGAGCATGATTTTGACTTTAGCAGGTCAGAATGTGCAATTCTGACCTTATTGAATGATAAAAATTTTACTTCCGGGTTTCATGCCCAGAAGCCAGCCTGACTGACAGGCCATAGCTGGGGATCGGAGAGGAGGCAGGGGATGAGAGCTTGTGGGCCGTGGAGGATATCGGGAGATGAGTTGGTGATCGGAGGTAGGGGTCTCAGACATCGAGGGGGAGGGAGGGGGAGGATAGACACGGTGAGGGAGGGCGGACACGTGGGGGAGTCAGACACAGGGTGGGGGTTTGACACCAAAGGGGGGGATGGAGGTTGGACACCAAGGTAGGGGGATGGAGGTTGGACACCGGAGGGGGGGGGGGGGCGGTACCTGACACCGAGGGGGTTTGGGGGTCGGACACCAGAGGTGGGGGGCATCAGACATGGGTGGGGGGGCCCACATCGGGGGTCCGATCGCAGCAGGTAAGCTTGTTGGGCCTGGAGGATACGCTCCTGCTCCTCCTGGGCCACAAGCAGTGCAATAAAGGCACTCACATGATGATTCGGCCCTTCCTGCGCCCTTTTCACTGCCGAGAATCGCAGGGTCCGATCGCAGGGAAGGAAGATTTGCTTGACGGGGAAGCACTCCTTCTCCTCCTGGCCCACAAGCAGTGCTGTAAAGGCACTTACCTGATGGATCAGGCCCTTCATGCCTCCCTTCAGCTGCCGGTTTTCCCAAGGGAAATCCTGCCTACAGGCGTTAAAACTAAAAGTTACGTTAAATTGGAGGCACGAAGCCTCCTTAAAATATTTTAGTGACTGACCCGCCTCCTGAGAGCGGGTTGGTTGCCCCCCCACAACCCGCCTCTGTTAAAACCGGAAATGGGTGGGATGGGGTCGAGTTGCCCATTTTTTTTTAAACCCCTTCCCTACACCTTGTTAGACTGCACCTGGAGTACTGTGAGCAGTTCTGGGCACCGCACCTTCGGAAGGACAGGTTTACTAGAAAGATTCCCGGACTTCAAGGGTTAAATTACGTGGAGAGATAACACAAATTGGGGATGTATTCTCTAGAGTTTAGAAGGTTACGGGGTGATCTGATCGAAGTTTATAAGATATTAAAGGGAACGGATAGGGTGGATAGAGAGAAACTATTTCCGCTGGTTGGGGATTCTAGGAGTAGGGGGCACAGTCTAAAAATTAGAGCCAGACCTTTCAGGAGTGAGATTAGAAAACATTTCTACACACAAAGGGTGGTAGAAGTTTGGAACTCTCTTCCGCAAACGGCAATTGATACTAGCCCAATTGCTAAATTTAAATCTGAGATAGATAGCTTTTTGGCAACCAAAGGTATTAAGGGATATGGGCCAAAGGCAGGTATATGGAGTTAAATCACAGATCAGCCATGATCTTATCAAATGGCAGAGCAGGCACGAGGGGCTGAATGGCCTACTCCTGTTCCTATGTTCCTATGTACACCTACCTTCATGCCAGCAGGCAGCCAAGAACCACCTGATTTTCTGGAGGCCAGCAGCTGCTTCCTGCCCACTTCTCACCTGTTTTGGATAGGAAGTGGACCGGTGGCATGTTAATGAGGCTGGGGAGTTAATTTTCTCCAGCGAGTGCATTTCACACTCACTTACCCCCGCTTGCCTGAAACCTGGAGTTAAAATTGACCCCAGGGAGTCAGAGAGGAATTTCCTAGAGTTGCCCTCAGGTTTTTTTCACATACCCCAGGAGACTGCATAACTAGGCATTGGGGCCACGGTGTACGTTGCTGCACCATGTTTGGATGCAGCACACTTGGTTTATTTGACAGTCTTTTCTGTCCTTCTTTCCATTTGTTCGTATAGTGGGAACTGACTGCTCTGAAAAAATGGATGTGTTCAACAACGATAAAATGATGCAATATCAGAAGGATGTGAAAATATTAAATGAAAAACTTTGATAATAAGCTGCAACAGAATGTGAAATCGGAGATCAACTCAACACTGCCAAATTTGCAGAGCCAGCTGAAGGATAGCAATAAAGAGACCAACTACTGGAAAGGGATGTTCCAGAATAATAGAGAGGAGCTGTGAAATACTAATTAAGAACTGTGCTGGTGAAGATGGAGAAAGAAATATATGATGATTAGTTGCTGGGCTTGCTAGATTACAGAAAGCTAACCTCAATTGACAGTGCGTAAATAGAAACATTTAAAATCAAGAGTAGGCTCAGGCTAAGAAGGAGATGCAGGAGATGGCTGCCATCAAGCAGCAAAAGAAGAGCATTGTTCAACATAAAAAAATTGGGCTCAACTGCACCAAAAGGGAGACTAAATCGAGTGGAGAATCAGAGTGCAAAGCAACACAATCAAGCAGGAAATTTGTCCACAACACATTACAAGGGGCAGGAAATCACCATTTTAATCTTTTCCCAGTTGCATGCGTGATTTCAAGTCAATGAAACACCGAGAAAAGTTAGGGTCGCATGTTAGTATCTCTGGATGTGCTGGTGAAAGCTATACCATACACTAAAAACTGGACTTTTGAGAGATTATTTATTTTAATAAGTACAGACCACAAGAAAACAGACTGCCCACAGAAAAAACAGACAAGTGTCAACCCCACTCCAGTTCCTTGTTAAAGGTACAAATTGAACCAGAATTACACGAACCTTGAAGGGCAATCGTACAGCTGGGGAGAGAAAGTCCTAGTAAGACATCAAGTGCATTTTTTTTGTTGCAAGCAATGGATATTGCTGTACTAAGTGCATTTGCTATCAAATAGTCATTAATAAATCCAATAGGGAATTCAGTAGAAACTTCTTTACCCAAAGAGTGGTAAGAATGTGGAACATGCTACCACAAGGAATAGTTGAAGCAAATAACAGATGCATTTAAGGAAAAGCTAGATAAGCACATGAGGGAGAAAGGAATAAAAGAATATGCTGATAGGGTTAGATGAAGTAGGGAGGGAGGAGGCTCGTGTGCAGCATAAATGCCAGCATGGACCTGTTGGGCTGAATGGCCTGTTTCTGTGCTGTAGTTTCGATGTAACTTGATGACCAGTGTGTCAAAACTGTGAAGATTATAACTTACCAATTTTGCACAAGAAAGTCCACAATGTGCAGGGAGGTGTGATCAGCAAGCTGTACAGCGAGGTGGAGAGCAGTTTCTCCTGGTTCCTGCATATCAGGTGCAGATACACACAGTCAAAATGTTTAAAATAAGGTAGGAGTGCAGCCAGTATCATCACAATTATTAATGAGTTTTAAAAAAATTTCTTTTACTTTTTTTTCTCTCACCAAATGAATCATTTTTGGTGAATTTTCATGCTGATCAAGGTGCAGGATAGCTCTAGGAAATAGAACACTTTCTGATTTAAGGCACTTAGTATCCGCATCAAGTTCACCAGATAGTTGCAAAGTAAAATTCTTTCTGTTTCTTCTATTTCCCACACCAGCTTTACCGTGGCTTCTTTATGATGTGGAGATGCCGGTGATGGACTGGGGTGGACAAATGTAAGGAATCTTACAACACCAGGTTATAGTCCAACAAATTTATTTTAAAATCACAAGCTTTCGGAGATTATCTCCTTCGTCAGATGATTGAATGAAAAGGTTCTCAAATCGCATATCTTATACGATGTTGGGACAGCATCACACCAATCAAAAGGTGTCGTTGTTATTCAAACAAGGGTGTCGTTGACATTCAGCCACCGATCTTCGGGTAAGCGTTCTCCAAGGCGGCCTTCGAGACACACGACAACGCAAAATCGTCGAGCAGAAGTTGATAGCCAAGTTCCGCACCCATGAGGACGGCCTCAACCGGGATCTTGGGTTCATGTCACGCTACACGTAACCCCACCAGCAAAAAGGGGGAAAAAAAATTTATATGTTTTTAAAAATTCTCTCTCTCTCTCTCTCTGCCATTTTAAGTTTCTTTCTGCCTGCCTGTGTAAAAGACACAATGTATATCGAGTGTACTGGGACGTGCTGTTCTCCGTGACTGGCCTGTTTGAATAACAACGACACCTTTTGATTGGTGTGATGCTGTCCCAACATCGTATAAGATATGCGATTTGAGAACCTTTTCATTCAATCATCTGACGAAGGAGATAATCTCCGAAAGCTTGTGATTTTAAAATAAATTTGTTGGACTATAACCTGGTGTTGTAAGATTCCTTACATGTGGCTTCTTTAGGTGAGATTGCCAAATTATGGATAGTTGCATGTTGTGAATCAATGTCCACTGGGAACTGGTTGAGACTTGCCAGTATCCAAACTCTTGTTACTTAGCACCTAACAACTACTAGAAACAAAAGGGCCTTTATTTTGACTGCATAACCTGGATTCAAACCTGGGTTTTGGAGTGACATAGTATAACACACAATTGCACTGGCTTCCATCACAAAGAGTGACAGAAATTGTTCAAGAACATAAAAAGAAATTTTAAAAAATATATAATCTGTAGTATAAAACCATTGTACCACTGAGGGTGTCACACTCCTGTGCAGTACTGAGGGAGTGCTGCAGTTTTGGAGGTGCTACAGTTTTGGAGGTGCTACCTTTCAATACACTGAACCAAGGCCCCATCTGTCTGTTCAGGAGGACATTAAAGATCCCATAGCACGATCCAAAGAGCAAGAAGTTCTCTTGGTGACTTGGATAACATTCCCCTCACAACCAACACAACAGAAAAACAAATGAACTTGTCATTCATCTCATTCCTGTTTGTGGATCTGCTATGTGAAAAGTTGTTGCTGTGTTTGTCTACATAACAACACTCACTGCACTTCAAACAATAATTAATTGTGTATGAAGCAGTTTGGGAAGCTTCTCCAAAATGTAATATAGCATTATACAAATGAAAGTTTTTTTTCCTTCAGTAAACTATTTTGAAGTACAGTCAGTTTGGCCTGATCAGTGACACACTTACGTGGGCAAATGACGGCAGCGATTCACTAAGGTTGACCTTTTCTGCATAGGCTTGTATCAATACAAATATATCCTTGTATTTCACAGCGACGTACAAATTATTCAACTTTGACACAGGTGTACCATTGTTCTGTTTCACATATTGACGATCTACGTACTTTGCAACGATGTAATCTTTTCGCATTGTCCTTTAAAATAACAGAACATCTCGATCAGTTTAGATTTTGGTAAAACAATGTGCAAATGAAAGACTGCTAATACAAGTACTCAAAAAGTTTACTGACACTAGTATTTCACAGCTGCCTGGTGTGGATGTGGTCTCTCTGGTGTAAAAGAGAGGAATTGTAGCTAAAATAAAGCCAATGTATGTATGATGGAATAGAACAATACTGTGGCCCACATCCCCAGCAGATTTCTCTCCTTTCCAGTTACCATGGCTTCCCAGGGCCGCTGTGGAAGGTGTTGGTAGGCCCTGGGAAGCAGCGGTAAAGGCTCAGAGTTTCCCCATTTGAGCGATAAGGCATTATAGTGACCTCTTTACTCAGTCTAAGCTGAGTCCTTCAGTGGCAGCCTTCCTTCTGATCTTCAGGGTGCTTCTGTCGCTTTAAGGTCCCTTCCTACCTTTTCTGGTGCTGCAGCGCTGTCCCCGCTTCAGAACCACCAGAGTTTCCTCACTTGCACTGGCAGACTCCCTCTTGATGGTGGAAATCCCGCCGGAAACCTGACATGCAGATGCAATGAGCCCTGACCCTGGAAATGGGTCGGGTTGAGGCGGATATGATGGAGTGATCATAAAATCATAGAATCATAGAAGTTACAACATGGAAACAGGCCCTTCGGCCCAACATGTCCATGTCGCCCAGTTTATACCACTAAGCTAGTCCCAATTGCCTGCACTTGGCCCATATCCCTCTATACCCATCTTACCCATGTAACTGTCCAAATGCTTTTTAAAAGACAAAATTGTACCCGCCTCTACTACTGCCTCTGGCAGCTCATTCCAGACACTCACCACCCTTTGAGTGAAAAAATTGCCCCTCTGGACCCTTTTGTATCTCTCCCCTCTCACCTTAAATCTATGTCCCCTCGTTATAGACTCCCCTACCTTTGGGAAAAGATTTTGACTATCTACCTTATCTATGCCCCTCATTATTTTATAGACGTCTATAAGATCACCCCTTAACCTCATAAGTCCCATCTGGTGGAACTTTGCGAGGAAGAGGAGAATGCCCCTCCTCAAGTGAGCTCTAGCCCTCAGACAGAGAAATGCCACAGCACATCAGCTAGGTATTATATAAAAACATATCCTTGTAGCTACAGGTTTCTCCAACGTCTCTTAGGAACACTACTAGTGTGGTAGCAAGCATTTATCCTGAGTTTTTTTTAAGAAGAGAAAAAATATTTCTATACTGATTTGATATGGAAGTGTTCTTGCTGTTTTTTAAAAAAAACAAAAGCAAGAATGAAAATAATTATAATTGACAAACCATCTTCCTGTGCAAACTTATATCCTACCACTCTGCGGTGCAGTCCACATGAAGTTCCAGTATGCAGACCCATGCCACCTCAGAAACACATACAAATAAATGAACTGAATTGCACATCTTATGTGTTTTTTGCACGGGATGAAATGATTTCACATGGAACAGTAAAACTAAGGCAGAGTCCTGTGCATGCAAAAACTGCTTCATTTAAAATTAGCTGTACAGGGGGAGGAGGAGAAAGGTCAAGAAAGCGATAGTGATAGGGGATTCTATAGTTAGGGGAGCAGACAGGCGTTTCTGCGACCACAGACGTGTTTCCATGATGGTATGTTGCCTCCCTGATGCCAGGGTCAAGGATGTCACTGAGCAGCTGCAGAACATTCTGGAGGGGCAAGGTGAACAGCAAGAGGTCGTGATCCATATCGGTACCAATGACACAGGCAGAAAGAGGGATGAGGTCATGCAGGCAGATTTTAAAGAGTTAGGAAAGAGATTAAGAAGCAGGACCTCAAAGGTAGTAACAGAGAGGGTAGATGAGGACAATGCAGTTGATGTGGTGTATATGGACTTACAAAAGGCGTTTGATAAAGTGCTGCGTGGTAGGCTTATCATCAACATTGCAGCCATGGAATAAAGGGGGCAGTAGCAACATGGATACAGAATTGGCTAAGGGACAGGAAACAGAGAGTAATGGTGAACACTTGTTTTTCGGACTGGAGGGAGGAGTACAGTGGTGTTCCCCAGGGGTCGGTGCTGGGACCACTAATTTTCTTGATATATATTAATGACTTGGACTTGGGTGTACAGAACACAATTTCAAAATTTGCAGATGACACAAAACTTGGAAGGGTAATAAACAGTGAGGAGGATAGTGATATAATTCAAGAGGCTATAGACAGGCTGGTGGCATGGGTGGACACGTGGCAGAGCAAATTTAATGCAGAAAATGTGAAGTGATATATTTCGGTAGGAAGAATGAGGAGAGGCAATATAAACTAGAGGGCACAACTCTAAAAGGGGTACAGGAACAGAGAGATCTGGGGGTTTATGTGCACAAATCAATGAAGGTGGCTGGGCAGGTTGAGAAAGTGGTTAAAAAAGCATACGGGATCCTGGGCTTTATAAATAAAGACATAGAGTACAAAAGTATGGAGGTCATGATGAACCTTTATAAAACACTGGTTCGGCCACAACTGTATTATTATGTCCCGTTCTGGGCACAGCACTTTAGGAAAGATATGAAGGCCTTAGAGAGGGTGCAGAAGAGATTTACTAGAATGATTCCAGGGATGAGGGACTTTAGTTACGTGGATAGACTGGACAAGCTGTGGTTGTTCTCCTTGGAACAGAGACGGTTGCGAAGGGATTTGATAGAGGAATTCAAAATCATGAAGGGTCTAGACAGAGAGAAACTGTTCCCACTGGTGGAAGGGTCAAGAACCAAAGGACATAGATTTAAGGTGATTGGCAAAAGAACCAAAGGTGACATGAGGAAAAACTTTTTTATACAGCGAGTGGTTAGGATCTGGAATGCACTGACCGAGGGGGTGGTGGAGGCAGATTCAATCATGGCCCTCAAAAGGGAACTGGATAAGTACTTGAAAGGAAAAAATTTGCAGGACTACGGGGATAGGGCGGGGGACTGGGACCAGCTGGATTGCTCTTGCATAGAGCCGGTGTGGACTCGATGGGCTGAATGGCCTCCTTCCGAGCTGTAACCTTTCTATGATTCTATCTCCGGATGACTCCCGGTGCCAAGTGCTAGCGAGTATAGAAATAGGAGGATAGACCAGATGAATGCGTGGCTGCAGAGATGATGCAGGAGGGAGGGCTTTAGATTCCTGGGGCATTGGGACCAGTTCTGGGGGAGGTGAGATCTGTACAGGCAGGACGGGTTGCACCTCAAAGGAGCTGGGACCAATGTCCTCACGGTGAGGTTCACTGGTGCTGTGGAGGGGTCAGGGGGTGGTTAAGCTAATTTAGAATCATAGAATCATAGAAGTTTACAACATGGAAACAGGCCCTTCGGCCCAACATGTCCATGTCGCCCAGTTTATACCACTAAGCTAGTCCCAATTGCCTATAGAATCATAGAAGTTTACAACATTTGGCAGGGGATGGGCACCAGAATGTAGCATTTGACGGAGAAACAAGGTTCCTCAAAGGATTGGGAGAGAAAGATAGCACTAGAACAAGAAATAGTATGGTAGTAGATGGAACCAGGCTAAGAGAGTACAAGGAAGTCTAAGATAGGTTTACAGTGCATGTGTGTAAACCACAAAACGTGTTAAAAAAGGTTGGAGAGCTGCAGGCACAATTAGCCACATGGGAATATGATGTTTTGGCGATAACGGAGACCTGGCTCAAAAAAGGGCAGGATTGGGTACTAAATATTCCTGGATACAAAGTGTTCAGGAAAGATAGGGAAGGGAAGAAAGGAGGGGGGTGGGGGGGTTACAGTATTGATTGAGGAGAATAGTGCAGTGCTGGAGAGAGAGGATGTCCTGCAGGGGTTAAGGGCAGAATCTATTTGGTTAGAGTTAAGAAACAATAGAGGTACCATTACACTACTGGGTGTGTTCTATAGGCCACCAACTAGTGGGAAGGAGGTAGAGGAGCAAATTTGCAGAGAAATTACAGAGGGGTGCAAAAGCCACACAGTAGTGATAACGGGGGACTTGAACTATCCTAATATAAACTGGGATAGTAATAATATAAGGGACAAAGAGGGGGAGGAATTTTTGAAGTGTGTTCAGGAGAACTTTCTTGACCAGTATGTTTCCGACCCAACAAGGAAGGAGGCATTGCTAGACTTGGTTCTGGGGAATGACGCGGGCCATGTGGAGCAAGTGTCAGTGGGGAAACATTTAGGGAACAGCAATCATAGTATCATAAGGTTTAGAATAGCTATGGAAAAGGACATGGACCACGTCAAAGTAAAAATACTCGATTGGAGCAGGGCCAATTTCAGTGGGATGAGAACGGGTAAATTGGAATCAAAGATTGGCAGGCAAAACTGTAATTGAACAATGGGCGGCCTTAAAGGAGGAGAGAAAGGTAGGGCAATTAAAGCCCGAGCTCCTTGGGTGACAAAAGAGATAGAGAGTAAGATGAAACACAAAAAAGGGCCATATGACAGATGTCAGGGTGATGACACAAGTGAGAACCAGGCTGAATATAGAAAGTTCAGAGGGGAAGTGAAAAAGGAAACAAGAGGGGCAAAGAGAGAGTACGAGAATAGACTGGCGGCAAACATAAAAGGGAATCCAAAAGTCTTCTATAGGCATGTAAACAGTAAACGGGTGGTAAGAGGAGGGGTGGGCTGATCAGGGACCAAAAAGGAGATCTACTCATGGAGGCAGAGGGCATGGCCGAGGTACGAAATGAATACTCTGTATCTGTCTTTACCAAGGAAAAAGATGCTGACAGAATCTCAGTAAAGGAAGATGTAGTTGAGATACTGGATGGGCTAAAAATTGATAAAGAAGAGGTACCAGAAAGGCGAGCGGCACTTAAAGTAGGTAAGTCACCGTCCAGATGGATGCATCCTAGGTTGCTGAGGGAAGTAAGGGTGGAAATTGCGGCGGTATTGGCTATAATCTTCCAAACATCCTTAAATACAGAGGTGGTGCCAGAGGACTGGAGAATTGCAAATGTTACACCCTTGTTCAAAACAGGGTGTAAGGATAAACCCAACAACTACAGGCCAGTCAGTTTAACCTCGGTGGTGGGGAAACTTTTAGAACTGAATATCTGGGACAAAATTAGCAGTCACTTGAACAAGTGTGCATTGACTAAGGAAGCCAGAATGGATTTGTTAAAGGCAAATCGTGTTTAACTAACTTGATAGAGTTTTTTGATGAGGTAACAGAGACGGCCGTTGACGGCAATGCGACTGATGTGGCGTATGTGGGCTTTCAAAAGGCGTTTGATAAAGTGCCGCATAGTAAGCTTGTTATCAAGATTGAAGCCCATGGAATAAAGGGGGCAGTAGCAGCATGTTTACAAAATTGGCTAAGTAACAGGAAGCAGAGACTAGTGGTGAACGGTTGTTTATCGGACTGGAGGGAGGTGTACAGTGGTGTTCCTCAGGGATCGTTACTAGGACCACTGCTTTTCTTGATATACATGAATGAGTTTGACTTGAGTTTACAGGGCACAATTTCCAAATTTGCAGATGACACAAAACTTGGAAGTGCAGTGATTGTGATAGAATTCAAGAGGATATAGAAAGGCTGGTGGAACAGGTGGACAAGCCAGAAAAAAGTGATACATTTCGGTAGGAAGAACGAGGAGACGCAATATAAACTGGAGGGCACAATTCTAAAAGGGGTGCAGGAACAGAGAGATCTGGGGGTATATGCGAACAAATCATTGAAAGTGGCAGGGCAGGTTGAGAAAACAGTTAAAAAAGCATACAGGATCCTGGGCTTTATAAATAAAGGCATAGAGTACAAAAGCAAGGAAGTCATGATGAAACATAGAAACACAGAAAATAGGAGCAAGGGTAGGCCATTCGGCCCTTCGGGCCTGCTCCGCCATTCAAAATGATCATGGCTGATCCTCTAACTCAGTACCCTGTTCCCGCTTTTTCCCCATATCCCTTGATCCCTTTAGCATTAAGAAATATATTTATCTCTTTCTTGAATATGTTTAATGACTTGGTAACCACTGCCTTCTGTGGTACAGAATTCCACAGGTTCACCACCCTCTGAGTGAAGAAATTTCTCCTCATCTCGGTTCTAAATGGCATACCCCGTATCATGAGACTGTGACCCCTGGTTCTGGACTCCCCAGCCATCGGGAACATCCTTCCTGCATCTACTATGTCTAGTCCTGTTAGAATTATATATGTTTTGATGCGATCACCTCTCATTCTTCTAAACTCTAGTGAATATAGGCCTAGACGACCCAATCTCTCCTCATACGTCAGTCCTGCCATCCCAGGAATCAGTCTGGTAAATCTTCGTTGCACTCCCTCCATGACAATGATATCCTTCCTCAGATAAGGAGACCAAAACTGCACACAATACTCCAGCTGTGGTCTCACCAAGGCCCTGTATAACCGCACTAAGACATCCCTGTTCCTGTACTCAAATCCTCTTGCAATGAAGGCCAACATACCATTCGCCTTCGTAACTGTCTGCTGCACCTGAATGCTCGCTTTCAGCGACTGGTGTACAAGGACACCCAGGTCTCATTGCACCTCCCCTTTTCCCAATCTATCACCATTCAGATAATAATCTGCCTTTCTGTTTTTATAACCAAAGTGGATAACCTCACATTTATCCACATTATACTGAATCTGCCATGTTCTTGCCCACTCACCCAACTTGTCTAAATCACATTGGAGCCTCTTTGCATCCTCCTCACAGTTCACATTCCACCCCAGCTTTGTGTCGTCTGCAAACTTGGAAATGTTACATTTAGTTCCCTCATCCAAATCATTGATATATATTGTGAATAGCTGGGGCTCAAGCACTGATCCCTGCGGTACCCCACTAGTCACTGCCTGCCACCCGGAAAAAGACCTGTTTATTCCTACTCTCTGTTTCCTGTCTGTCAACCAATTCTCAATCCATGCCAGTATATTCCCCCCAATCCCATGTGCTTTAATATTGCGCACTAACCTCTCGTGTGGGACCTGATCTAAAGCCTTCTGAAAATCCAAATGCACCACATCCACTTGTTCTCCCCTATATATTCTACTAGTTACATCCTCAAAAACTCCAGTAGATTTGTTAAGCATGATTTCCCTTCCATAAACCCATGCTGACTTTGTCCAATCCCGTTAATGCCCTCCAAGTGTTCTGTTATCACATTTTTTATAATGGACTCTAGCATTTTCCCCACTACTGATGTTAGGCTAACTGGTCTGTAATTCCCTGTTTTTTCTCTCCCTCCTTTTTTAAATAGTGGGGTTACATTTGCCACCCTCCAATCTGTAGGAACTGTTCCAGAGTCTATAGAATTTTGGAAGATGACCACCAATGCATCCACTATTTCCAGGGCCACTTCCTTTAGTACTCTGGGATGTAGATTATCAGGCCCTGGGGATTTGTCAGCCTTTAGCCCCATTAATTTCCTTTGCACTATTTTTTCACAAATACTGATTTCCTTCAGTTCCTCCCTCTCACAAGACCCTTGGTTCCCTAACATTTCTGGCAGGTTATTTGTGTCCTCCTTTGTGAAGACAGAACCAAAGTATGTGTTTAATTGTTCTGCCATTTCTTTGTTCCCCATTATAATTTCCCCCCTTTCTGACTGTAAGGGACCTACATTTGTCTTCACTAATCTTTTTCTCTTGACATATTTATAGAAATTTTTACAGTCAGTTTTTATGTTCCCTGCTAGTTTACACTCATACTCTATTTTTCCCCTCTTAATCAATTTCTTTGTCCTCCTTTGCTGAATTCTAAACTGCTCCTAATCCTCAGGCTTGCCGCTTTTTCTGGCAATTTTATATGTCTCCTCTTTGCATCTAATACTATCCCTAATTTCTTTTGTAAGCCACGGTTGAGCCACCTTTCCTGTTTTATTCTTGCTCCAGGCAGGAATGAATAATTGTTGTAATTCCTGCACACGTTCTTTAAATATTAGCCATTGCCTATCCACCGTCATCCCTTTTAGTAAAGTTCCCCAATCTATCAGCCAACTCGCACCTCAGGAGCCTAGTTTCGGATTCAACTACTTCACTCTCCATCTTAATGAGGAATTCTATCATGTTATGGTCGCTCTTCCCTAAGGGACCCCGCACAACAAGATTGTTAATTAATCCTTTCTCATTGCATAATGCCCAGTCTAGGATCGCCTGTCCTCTAGTTGATTCCTCAACTAGAGGACAGGCGATCCTAGACTGGGCATTAGAAAACCTTCACGTACACACTCCAGGAATTCCTCCCCCAGAGTATTATTGCTAATTTGGTTTGACCAATCTATATGTAGATTAAAGTCACCCATGATTATAGTTGTACCCTTCTTGCATGCATCTCTAATTTCCTGTTTAATGCCCTCCCTTACATCTCCACTACTGTTTGGGGGCCTATAGACAACCCCCACCAATGTTTTCTTCCACTTGGTGTTTCTTAGCTCCATCCATACAGATTCCACATTGTGATTTTCCGAGCCAATATCCTTCCTCACTATTGCATTGATTTCCTCCTTTACTAACAACGCTACCCCACCTCCTTTCCTTTTTTGCCTGTCCTTCCTAAATATTGAATACCCTGGATGTTCAGTTCCCATCCTTGGTCACCCTGCAGCCATGTCTCCATAATCGCAACTATATCATAACCGTTAATGTCTATCTGCGCTGTTAATTCATCTACCTCATTGCGAATGCTCCGCGCATTAAGCCTTTAGACTTGTCTTTTTAAGATTGCTAGTCATCTTAGTTTTATTTTGCACTATGGTCCTGTTTGTTTTTCGCCCTTATTTTCTCTGCCTTCCTCTATTGCTTCTTCCCTTTCTGTCTTTTGTTTCTATCCTCGTTTCCCCCTCCTCTGTCTCCCTGCTCAGGTTCCCATCCCCCTGCCATTCTAGTTTAAACCTTCCCCAACAGCACTAGCAAACACCTCCGCGAGGACATCGGTCCCAATCCTGCTCGGGTGTAACCCGTCCCGCTTGTACCGGTGCCACCTTCCCCAGAACCGGTCCCAATGTCCCAGGGATCTAAACCCCTCCCTCCTACACCATCCCTGCAGCCACGCATTCATCTGGTCTGTTTTCCTGTTCCTATACTCACTAGCACGTGGCACTGGTAGTAATCCTGAGATCACTACCTTTGAGGTCCTGTTTTTTAATTTATCTCCTAACTCCTTAAATTCACCTTGCAGGGCCTGATCCCTTTTTTTACCTATGTTGTTGGTACCGATATGGACCACGACTACTGGCTGTTCACCCTCCCCCTCCAGAATGCCCTGCAGCCGCTCCATGACATCCTTGACCCTAGCACCAGGGAGGCAACATACCATCCTGGAGTCACGTTTCCGGCTGCAGAAACACCTATTTGTTCCCCTTACAATTGAATCCCTATCACTATAGCCCTGCCACGCTTATTCCTCCCCTCCTGTGCAGCAGAGCCACCCGTGGTGCCACAAACTTGGCTCTTGCTGCTTTCCCCTGATAAGCCATCTCCGTCAACAGTATCCAAAGCAGTAAATCTGTTTGAGAGGGAGATGGCCCCAGGGGACTTCTGCACTACATGCCGAGTCCTTCTACTCTTCCTGGTGGTCACCCATTTTTTTTCTTCCTGCGTAATCTTTACCTGCAGTGTGACCACCTCACTGAACGTGCTATGAATGATAATCTCAGCATCGCGGATGCTCCACAGTGAATCCACCCACAGCTCCAGCTCCGAAATACGGTTAGTCAGTAGCTGCAAGTGGACACACTTCCTGCACACGTAGTTGCCAGGGACACCGGTCGTGTCCATGACTTCCCACATAGCGCTTCCCTTTCTAAAACACTGGTTCGACCACAACTGGAGTATTGTGTCCCGTTCTGGGCACCGTACTTTAGGAAAGTTGTGAAGGCCTTAGAGGGGGTGCAGAAAAGATTTACTAGAATGATTCCAGCGATGACGGACTTTAGTTACGCGGATAGACTGGAGAAGCTGGGGTTGTTCCCCTTGGAACAGAGAAGGTTGAGAGGAGATTTGATAGAGGTATTTAAAATTATGAAGGGTCTAGATAGAATAGATAGAGAGAAACTGTTCCCATTGGCAGAAGAGTCAAAAACCAGAGGACACAGATTTAAGGTGATTGGCAAAAGAACCAATGGTGACGTGAAGAACAACTTTTTTACGCAGCTAGTGGATAGGATCTTGAATGCACTGCTGGGGGGTTGGTGGAGGCAGATTCAATCGTGGCTTTCAAAAGGGAACTGGATAAGTACTTGAAAGGAAAAAATTTGCAGGGCTACGAGGATATGGCAGTGGAGTGGGACTAGCTAGATTGCCCTTGCATAGAGCTGGCACAGACTCGATGGGCTGAATGGCCTCCTTCCTTGCTGTAACCTTTCTATGATTCTATAAATAAAACTGTTTTGTGCTTGTCATTTGTACTTGCCGATGGAGTAATGTGCATTAGCAGGGGCCAAAGCTAGCGTGCTGCATCTTCCTGAAAAGGTATTTTTGTGTCTTTACACCTTCCTTGGCTGCTCTGCATACCATATAGATTGCAGAGATTGGGCAGGGGAAGAAAGGAGCAAAAACACGTATCATTTTCACAACATACAATTACAATTGTGCTGTAAGTGTGCAATGTCACAAGATCATTACTGGGCCGGAAATTGCTCGTAAAATAATGGTGAGCCTAACAGCGCTCACCATTATTAATGGGCAAATTGAAGAGCAAGTTCCGGCAGCCGTACATGTGCAGTCAAAAGTGAAAATCCGGAACTTGCTTTTCCTGATTCCCAGCTGATCTGACAGCTTTGCATTAAAGGAATATTGCAGGCAGGAATCAATGGACCAGCGCAAACTTACTCACCTGCCCAGCTGGAAACGAACTAATCTCGTCAGAAAAAAGGTGCGCTGAGTTATATCAGGTCTAAACTAACTTTTAATGTCATGGCAAGTATTAATAACTGCCAAACAACCTTTCCAGCACTGAAAATTCACTTTTAAAAATGTGGAGTCTCAGTACTCCCGATTTTAATGGTTTTTGGACATTTAAAAAAATTAAATTAAAATTTTAAATTTTTTTTTACTTTTTCTTTCTGTCTGTTTTATTTCAGTCTTTTAATCTGACCTCTTTATTTCGCTTTCTCTATCTGATTTTATAGTACATTTACTAATCTTATCTGACACTTCCTGGTTCTTACTCTCCGCAGTTTGTGAATGAGATTCACTTCCTGGTTCTTACAGCGTGGCTTGCTTCAAGCTGATTGGTGGAGAGCACAGAGAGATCGTTTCCCTGCTCACACTGTCCGGGATAAACCGCTGCAGTTTTTTGAACTCGCATTTGAAGTAAGTTGCTGCCAAAAAGACTGTGGTAACTTAGTGGGTGAGTTCAAATTTAAGGAGTGGTGGGCACCGTTGGTTCACAGCTCAGCGCAATTTCTGGGCCAATATGTTATCCTGGTGCGTTGTAAAGATTCTGAAATATACATGATTCTTAATTAATATACATGAAGCACAATAGATTGAAGGGAGTTCCACAAGTGAGAGAGATTAGAGTTTATAGACAGTGGAATGAATTTTCAGTGGCAAATTTTCAGGTTAAAAACAGGTGCATCACAGCACAGAAATTCTATGCGACAGTGTGGTGTGCAAAAGTTTCAAATGTCTTGCATTTTAATGCCAACTATACTTGTATGGCAGAATCATATAAGAAAAGATTATTTAGCCTATATAACTTGATCTATTATTTAATTCCATATTCAACTCCTACGTAGACTTCTTGTCATCTTCTTGGAGCAAAACAGTAACCCTCAATCACTTGTTGCTAGGGCAGTGTGGATATCAATGGCTCTAGAAAGAACCTTGGCTGCGGTCTTAGAGTATGATAAGTTGGCAGCCTGTGTGAAGTAGTTATAGTGCAGCCACAAGAATGAACGCTGAGGGAATGCGTTCAGCGATAGCCCTATGGTCTCATCCAATTAGCGTCAGCAGTTTTTTTTATTTTTCTATCAATCTAGAATTTCCTGTTGGTTTTTACTCACATGGGACTGTCTGTACTTGGTTTTACTGATAAACTTGGGAGATTAGCTTCCATAAGTTCATTAAATCTGGAATTTCCAACATTCTTTGCCATCTGGAAAACAAATACATGCATCACAAACTCATTTTCTCAAACTTCCGCAACAATTATGAAGAAATGACCCTTCCATTCTCAGAAAAACAGAAATAACCCACTATTGACTATTCAAGACTTGACATGAAGTTGAGTGTTTAAGTGGATCCTAATGTGGTGAAACCTTGACAAATACACATTTTTGATTTCATTAAGTTATACTTAAATGTAATTTTGAGCTCACTAAGTTGAGACATGCCAGCACTATCCAGTGGAAAATGTATCCACCTTTTGCACTATCAGCACTGAGCTCTCACAGAGCAGCTATAATCCTGGTTAGGTGCAGACTAAAGCTCCCTCTTCATTGTACCAATCATGTACCTTAACCTCCACTTCCAGAAACATATCCTCGACTGCACCAGCAATTTTCCACATAACCCAGACTGCCAACTTTGTGTCAGATTATGAGTAATTTGTGTGTTTTGGATCCTCACTCACTAGGAACTCGGTTGAGACTGCCTAAACTCATTTCACATAGGAACCCTCGTGCCATCAGTCATGGCTGTGTAAAACAGAGGCCTCTGAAGTAAGAGTACGGTGTTCATCCCACTGTACCACCCCGTCTTACTTTGATTATAGGTACTCTGCCAAGAAACTTTAATCTAATTTTTTTGTTAAAAAATCAGCATGAAATTATTTGTAGTTTTGAGATATTAGAAAGCACACTTTTAGCAACAAAGAAAGAGTGAGCACCAATGCTTATATCGGAGCATGGTAAGGAAATAAGCTGCAGCTATCATTTTGGAAAGAATGATGAAGAATAAATTTTTTTTTTAAAAACGCTGTAAATACACAGTAAGTCAATTAGCTTCTAATTGATGAAGGGTTCCACCGAAATGTTAACATGACTTTCTCTTTTAGACTTTGCTGTGCATTTCTTGCATTTTCGTTTTTTCTTTCAAATTTCAACAATTCAGTTTCCTTTTTATCTCTACTACTGAATAAATGTCATGACTTAAGGTTAAGGCTGTTCTGGGGAATACTTTATCATTTAAGGGAAAGGAAAGTGTGGAAAAGAAAAACATTTAAGGCACAATTATATACCTCAGTGTCTCAAAGCACTTCACATACTATTAATTAATTACACTAATTCCAACCCCCTCCTCAACCATTGCTGTCGTGCTGAACCAGACTGTTTGCAACCTTGGTGTCCTATTCGGTCCTGAGCTGAGCTTCTGACCCCATATCCCCTCCATCACAAAGATCACCAACTTTCACCTCTGTAACATCCACCCTTATCTCAGCTCATTTGCTGCTGAAACCCTCATCCATGCCTTTGTCATCTCTAAACTTGTCTATTTAAATGCTCTCATGGTCAGCCTCCCATCCTCCACCATCTGTAAGCTTTAGCTCATCCATAACTTTACTGCCTTTCCCACACCAAATCCCATTCATCCGTCACCCCTGACCTACATTGGCTCCCGTTCCCCCAATGTCTACAATTTAAAATTCTCATCTTTGTGTTTAAATCCCTTCATGGCCTTTTCTCTCCCTATCTCTGTAACCTCCTTCAGCCCAACAATCACCGCAAACTCTCCGTTCTTCTGACTCTGTCTTCTGTGCATCTTCTTCCCTCCCTTCACCCCATGCCGCAAACAACCTAGACCTCATGATCTGGAATTGCCCCCAAAACCCCTCTGCCTATCCACCTCCCTATCTTCCTTTAGGATCTTCTTTAAAACCCACCTTTTTGACCCAGCTTTTGGTCACCCCTCCTAATATCTCCTTCTTTAGCTCAGCATTCATTTCTTTGATTAGGATGTTTTTCTACATTAACGGCACCATATAAATGCAAGTTGTTGTTGTTATTGTTGTTTTAAGATCATAAGAACAAGACAAGGCATTCAGCTTATCCATTTCATTCATTCATCTGTTTTAAGGCTAGATGTTACTATTTTTTAATCTTTCAAAGCAGTTCCCAATTGAACTTTTCTTGATCCAAATACAGAATTTTTTGCTGTGTCCCCATGGATTTTCTCCTCTCTTTTCAGGTGTTCCTGCACCATCACTCAATTGCAGCCAAGGGAGCAAACAAATTAACTTTTCTCACACCTCTTTCAATCGTACATTTGAAACTAGCTGCGTGGAGATACACCAGTGTGGGCTGGTGTGACTCTGCTGTCAGATTTTTCCTTTGTGGGGAATTGTGCAGTTTCTGCTCTGTACCAATGTGTCAGCTTGGCTCTAGGTCAGAATGTTATTGATTCGAGCCCCACATCAAAAACCTGAATACATGACACTACAGTCCCTTACTGAGGGAGTACAACATTGTCCTTTGGCAGAGACATTAAAACTAGGTTCCATCTATCTGTTCAGGTAGATGTTAAATATCCCATGATATTATCTGAAGAAAAGCAAGAAGTTCTCCCAGCATCCTGGCCAACATTGTTCCCTCAACCAATACCAGCAAAAATACAGATTAACCTTGGCTGTCTGTGGGCCACTCCTAGCATAGAATCGCTGCAACATTTGCCTACATGACAGCTATTGCACTTCAAAAACAATTCACTGTATGAAGTGCTTTGAGACATTTCAAAGATGTGATAGGGTGTTATATAAATACAAGTATTTATTATTTTTTTCCCTCTTGATGTCATTGTGTGCGCAATCACGTAGTCCAGCCTGTGTCCTGCAATTCTGTAACACAACACATTGGAGCACACATGTTAAACTGAAATCTCTAACTAAAATCTAATTAATTTTGCAGCATACTGGAACCCAGAGAAGACACACTGGAAAATCACTTGGCAAGAGACGATTTAAATTAGCACAATGTTTGGATTTGACTTGCCCTTTGGCCCTTTGAGGACTGGAGGGTTATCAGCATGGGAAACATCCTGAAAATCTATCACATTTCTCTCAAATTATATCCTGGGAAGGGGGGAAAATCTGAATATTACAGGCCAATTTACAACCAGATGAAGAAATATGGAATATTCCTTGGTTCACAATATAGTCTGTAAAGTTATGGAAAAACTAGTACTGTATTATGTTGGATGAAGTGCAGAAATAATGCATTGCTCAAAGGGTTCAGCCATTTGTCAAGGATAGTTCACTGACTGCATTCCATTTAGCAAGAAATAGCACTTTGTCTATTGAACCACCTGCGCATGTACATTTATATCTAACTTTATAACATTTAGGATTATGGTGTCTGTTCAATAGAATGCCTTTTGCTTGCAGCAACAAATATTTCTAAAACGGGGCATTAAAATCACCAAAATAAAAGTAGAAAGAATCTCACCAAGAGTTCAGAGGTTCCAAGCTTGTCTAGTGAGAGAGATTGTATCCGGGAGTAATGTACACCCATGTCCCGGTGAATTCCAGAACATTCTATACATATCAGGATTCCAAGATTGGTAGAAAGCCAAGTTGGACCTGCAGAAAAACATTAGTACATAATAAATATCCTTTACTGCTTTGAAATGCTCACCATGTCACAACAAAACTCAAAATGATAAAATATGAATCCCAGTGTGCTGTACAGGAGAGGGGAACAGCATGCATTCATGCCGGCAATGCCCTCAAATGGTTAGCTCGGAGAAAGGAAAAAAGAAAACCCAACTTTTTTTTTATTTCCAGCTACTGTATTCATTTTTGTTTAACTGAATTCTTTTAGTTCCCATTATGCAACTCATTTTGCTCAGATTACATATTTTTCTGTAAAGCCAATTCTCAGTCTGAATTGAAACAATTTATTTTGTTTTCTTCCAAATGTGCCGAAGCTTAGATAACTTTATCTGCTTCTCTCAGGTAAGTGCATTGGCAAGTGTTGTGACGATAATACATGAAGCTGTGTTAGCAAACCTACTGCATGGAGGATTGGATGGAGCAGTGGGTTAGAACAAATGGCCCTGAAAATGCATGGACCTTCTGGGCACATTCTTGCTGTAACTCTTGAAGTGTAGTAGAAGGCCCAGGAAATAGGCCTGGACGTTATTGTGCCTACACGGCAAGGTGCCAGGGGAACGAGCGCAGGTGTTAAAGATGGTTGAAAAGTGAACCAGGGTGTCATAGAGGTAACCAATACTTCAGAAAGCAGAGAAGGTGGGGAAGGGAATATCTGTTTGCTGGTGGAATCCCCCACCTCCTCAGCTACTCGCATGTTCTCTTTGTCTCTTTATATCTTTAGTTTCTCTCATTATGTCTCCTATTTTTTTTTATTCGGCATTTATTGCCCATCCCTAATTGCCCTTGAGAAGGTGGTGGTGAGCCGCCGCCTTGAACCGCTGCAGTCCGTGTGCTGAAGGTTCTCCCACAGTGCTGTTAGGAAGGGTGTTCCAGGATTATGACCAAGCAACGATGAAGGAATGGCGATATATTTCCAAGTCGGGATGGTGTGTGACTTGGAGGGGAACATGCAGGTGGTGTTGTTCCCATGTACCTCCTGCTCTTGTCCTTCTAGGTGGCAGAGGTCGGGGTTTGGGGGGGTGCTGTCGAAGAAGCCTTGGCGAGTTACTGCAGTGCATCCTATGGATGGTACACACTGCAGCCACAGTGCACCGGTGGTGAAGGGAGTGAATGTTTAGGGTGGTGGATGGGGTGTCAATCAAGCGGGCTGCTTTGTCCTGGATGGTGTCGAGCTGCACTCATCCAGGCAAGTGGAGAGTATTCCATCACACTCCTGACTTGTGCCTTGTAGATGGTGGAAAGGCTTTGGGGAGTCAGGAGGTGAGTCACTCACCGCAGAATATCCAGCCTCTGACCTCTCTTGTAGCCACAGTATTTATGTGGCTGGTCCAGTTAAGTTTCTGGTCAATGGTGACCCCCAGGATGTTGATGGTGGGGGATTCGGCGATGGTAATGCCGTTGAATGTCAAGGGGAGGTTGTTAGACCCTCTCTTGTTGGAGATGGTCATTGCCTGGCACTTGTCTGGCACGAATGTTACTTGCCACTTATCAGCCCAAGCCTGGATGTTGTCCAGGTCTTGCTGCATGCGGGCTCGGGCTGCTTCATTATCTGAGGGGTTGCGAATGGAACTGAACACTGTGCAATCCCCATTTCTGACCTTATGATGGAGGGAAGGTCATTGATGAAGCAGCTGAAGATGGTTGGGCCTAGGACACTGCCCTGAAGAACTCCTGCAGCAATGCTAATTGTCTCATGCTAATATCACTTCAGCCATTTAACCATTTTCTGTTTTGCGCTTACGCACTTTATAGGTCATTCTATTTCTTTCTCGTGTGTGGCTTTCCTTTCCCCTTCCTTTTGTTCTGTCCCTTTTTAAATGCTGCTTATCTGTAATATCTTCTAGTTCTGATGAAGAGTCCACACCTGAAACATCAACATGTCTGTTCTCTCCAATAGATGCTGAGAGTCTCCAGAATTTTCTGTTTTTGTTTCAAATTTTTACTTTTTAACTCTTTTCCTTTAGTTTGCTTGGGTAGTGTGTTTCACTACATTAAATGTGCTCTGCAAGTACAAGCTTTTGTTCTGGATGCCTGAATTAAGCACTTCCTTCTCAGTTGGGAACAAATCAAAAGTAATACAATGCTTCCTTTACTCTGCACTTAAATCCAAATCTCAGAAGTGCCATCCTTTATAGCAGCAGCGCAATATTTGGATTTAAACTATATCCTTCTGAAAAACAGAAATCAATGCATTAATGTCTCCATTTCACTTGCTCAACACTGTTTTCTCACCTACTGCTCCACAGTCACAGCACTCACTATTCCCTGGCATATGTTGGACATCTTCAATGATGGCTTTAGTTAGATCTTCAATGCTGTTCTCTGCACTACTGTGCTCTTCATGGAAAGCCACATTTAGAGCTTCTTGCTTGCAGTTGGTTAGAACAGAGATCCATCTTCACACAAAATGGAAAGAGTCATGCATTAAATACATTACATATCATTCACAGTACACTGGCAGTCTAAAATATCTGTCCAGCTACTAAATTTTACATGTAGAGATGGCTACTGTTACATTGACCATTTAAACTAATGTGCAGATGGTGATAACATACAGAAAATGTAATCTTTTATTATGTGATGAGGACATTGGGCATCGTGATAGTTACACAGCCACAGATCCTGAAGTAGCATTCATGCTGCACAGGTGAACTCCACAAAACACACATAATAAGCCCAACTATCATTTGTGTAAAACACTGACTTAAGTTCTTTTAAAATCAAGATCTTTACCTTTGTGTCCCGTCCACCCCCCACCCCTACCCCTACCCCATGACATATGATTTTAACCCTGCTGCTCAGCAGAAACCAGGCATATGAGGCACTTAAGATGGCCCATGGGACTTACCCGCACTGATCCCACAGTCTTCCCGTGGGTTCCAAACTTTGGTGAGAGGGACACCCGCCAGAAGCCAGTGGGATCTTCTTTAAATATGCCGATTAAGTCTTGAGGACCGACTGCAATTTTAACCAGACACCTCCGCAGGGACGTGGAGCCAGGGTCAAAAAGGTAAGTGGATTTTCTTTTTAAAAAAATTTCCTTGTAGGGGCCAGGAAATTTTCTTTTTTTTTTAACCTTTCTCTGTCGTCTTTGGCTCACAGGAAGTGGGAGGGACCCGACCAGGGCCACAGCCTGCTGTGGCCATTAGAACAACACAAGAATCAAGAGGACCCCAGCCAGTGGAACATGTTGGTGCAAGAGGTGGCTGTAAAGCAGCTACGGGCACTTTTTAACGTGAAAGGGTTATAAGAGAGGGAAAAAAGTTATAACATAATAAAAATATATAAAAATTTTAAAGAGCATACCAGACAGAAGATGGAGGAAGCTGGGAAAGGTGAAAGGCACTATTTCAGAAAGCTGCTGATAGATGGCACTGTGGAGCACAGCCAGCTCCCTAATTGAGAGCTGGGAGGACTGAAACGCAAGAGTGGGGGTAATTTCCAGTTTGAGTGCGCTGACCATTATACATTCCACACGATTTTCCATTCCTTTGACTTTAATGGGAGAGTATGTAACAGGAGGCTAATTCGCAAGCGCCAATTTTGTCCCCGCACCCAAACTGAAAATGACGCCCACTATTATGTAGGTAAGTTCACATGTGTCAGACAGGTGACAGAGGGTTGTCCTGTAAGGACTCTATTCCCTTTTCCCAGTTTCTCCGTCTCCATTGCATCTGCTCTGACGATACCACCTTCCGCACCAGTGCTTCCGATATGTCTTCCTTTTTCCTCAACTGAGGATTCCCCTCCACTTTAGTTGACAGGGCCCTCGACCGTGTCCGTCCTATTTCCTGCACTTCTGCCCTCATCCCTTCCCCACTCTCCCAGAACCACGATAGGGTCCCCCTTGTCCTCACCTTCCACCCCACCAGCCTCCACATTCAACGTATCATCCTCCGCCATTTCCGCCACTTCCAGCGCAATCCCACCACCAAACACATCTTCCCCTCCCCTCCCCTTTCAGTACTCCGAAGGGACTGCTCCCTCCGTGACACCCTAGTCCACTATTCCATCACCCCCAACACCAGCTCTCCTCCCCATGGCTCCTCCCCATGGCACCTCCCCATGCAAGTGCAGGAGACGCAACAACTGTCCTTTCACCTCCTCCCTTCCCACCATCCAGGGCCCCAAACACTCCCTCCAGGTGAAACAGCGATTTACTTGTACTTCTTTCAATTTAGTATACTGTATCCGCTGCACACAATGCGGTCTCCTCTACATTGGGGAGACCAAACGCAGACTGGATGTTCGCTTTGCTGTACACCTCCACTCTGTCCGCAAGCGTGACCCTGACCTGCTGGTCGCTTGCCATTTTAATTCCCCTTCCCACTCCTATTCTGACCCCTCTGTCCTCGGCTTCTTACACTGTTCCAATGAAGCTCACTGTAAGCTAGAGGAATAGCAGCTCATCTTTTGTTTAGGCACTTTACAATCTTCTGGACTCAACATTGATTTCAATAACTTCAGGTCATAACCACTGCTCCCATTTTTTCAGTCAACAAATGCTGGTAATGGTTTTGCTGCTGCCATTTACAGCTACTACTGATCAATCTTTTGTTTCTTAACCTGTCCCATTACCACCTTCCTTGCCTTGCACCATCATCCCTTTTGTCATTTAATCACTCGTGCCCTCCACCCTATCAGGGACTTTCCCTTTTGTTCTTTTCTCCCCTCCCCTCCCTCCCCCCCCCCTTTCCCTGGATTCGTTCATGCTCAAAAACTTTAACTCTTATAACATCTTCCTTCTGACGAAAGATCTTCGACCTGAAACTTTAATTCTGTTTCTTTCTCCAAAGATGCTACCTGACTTGCTGAGCTTCTCCAGCATTTTCTATTTTTATTTGAGTAAATATGGCACTCACCAATAACCTGCTCACTAATGCTCAGTTCAGGTTCTGCCAAAACCACTTGGCTCTAAACCCCATCTTTGATCCAGAAATGGTTACAAGAGCTGAATGCCAGAGGAGAGGGGAGAATAGCTGTCCTAGATATGGAGGCAGCATTCAACTGAGTATGGCACCAAGGAGCCTTAGCAAAACTGAAGCCAATGGGGGTCAAAGGGAAAAACACCCAGTGGCTGGAGTCATACCTGATATAAAGGAGCATGGCTGTGGTTGTCAGAGGCCAGTCATCACAGCCCCATGACACCAGTGCAGCTGTTCCTTAGGGAAGTGTCCTTTGCTCAACCATAGAACCATAGAAAAGATACAGCACAGAAGGGGGCCATTCAGTCCATCGTGTTTGCGCTGGCTCAAAGAACATCCAGGTGCCCATTCTAATCCGTAGCCCTGCAGCTTACAGCACTTTAGGTGCAGGTCCAGGTACTTTTTAAAAGAGTTGAGGGTCTCTGCCTCTACCACCAATTTGGGGAGCGAATTCCATACACCCACCACCCTCTGGGTAAAAAAGTTTTTCCTCATGTCCTCTCTAATCCTTCCGCCAATTACTTAAACCTATGTCCTCTAGTTCTTGAACTCTCCGCTAGAGGAAACAGGTACTTCCTGTCTACTCTATCTGGACCCCTCATAATTTTGTACACCTCAATCAAGTCTCCCTTAAGTCTCCTCTGCTCCAAGGAAAACAACCCCAGCCTATCCAATCTCTCCTCATAGCTGCAATTTTCAAGCCCTGGCAACATTCTTGTAAATCTTAAACCATCTTCAGCTGATTCGTCAATGGCCTTACCTCTGTCATAAAGTCGGGAGTGGGGCTGTTCACTGACAGTTCTACAGTGTTCAGCTCCATTCATAACTCTTCCAATAGTGAAGCAACCCATGCCAGTCTACATGAGGATCTAGATAACGTTGGGCCAATAAGTAGCATGTAATATCATGCCATATAAATGACAGGTAATGACCATCTCAAACAAGACAAAACCATCCCTTGACCTTCAACAGAACCATCATCGCCTAGTCCTGCACCATCAACATCTTGGGAGCAAATTCAGAAGCTGAACTGGACCAGCCATATCAGCACTGTGGCTACAAGAGCAGGCAGAAACTGTGTACTTCTTAACTCCTCAAAGCCTCTCTACCATCTAAAAGGCTCAAATCAGGAGTGTATGGAATACTTACCACTTTCCTGGATGGGGGCAGCCACAACAACACTCAAGAAGCTTGATACCATCCAGAACGGAGTACTTTGCTTAATCAGTGCTCCTGCCACTGGACTCAAAATCCACCCTCTCCACCACTGGTGCACTGTGGCTGCAGTATGTAAGATCTACAGGATACATTGCAGTATCTCATTGCTCCTTCATCGTTGCTGGGCCAATAGCCTGTAATTCCCTACCTAACACTGTTGTGGGAGCACCATCACCACAAGGACTGCAGCAGTTGAAGGAGACGACCCACCAACTTCTCAGGACAACTGTGGATGGGCAATAAATTTGGCCTTGCCAGTTTTGCCCACATCCCGTGAAGAAAAAAAATGTTCAAGCATTTACAAGACTTTTAATATTTTACTGACTGATGTCCCATGATATTGCTCACAGTAAATTGGACGTTTTCAAAGAACAGTGGCCCTGGAATTGGAAGCACTAGGATGGGAACCCAGTGTCAAAGCTTTGAGAATCTAATCTTCAGGTTGTTTCAAAATCTTCTGAAGCGAAGAATTTCACATGGTTTAAAAAAAAAGAGCAGGACCCGGAATAAACAAAGAACAGCCGGGAATAGGGGCTGTGGAAGAAAAAAGGACCTGAGAATAAAAATTGGGCCTTAAAAAAGATCATAGGACTTCAAAAAGGGAACAGCAAAATAAAAGAGAAACATGAGCAGTAAAGGAGGAAGGCTGGGAAAATTTGCCTGGACAGAACTGTCGTTAGATTTAGACCTTCTGACATGACAGAATTGGGAAATGGAGCTGGAAGGACAATTTCATATAATCCTCTCCAGCTAATCAGAGGTTAATATAAGCAATGCAAAACTGTCATAGCTTCACTCAGTTTGAACGTTAAGCTAGAAGGCTTGAACCAGTGCTGCAAAATGGGAAGACTGAAGAGAATTCAAATGTGACAGCAACAGCATGGTGGACAAAGGGCGATGGAATAAAGTATTCAGGAACTATGTTCAGCAGGCAAGAAGTGCATGCATATGCTAAACTTTAAATACATTACAGATTATTTATATACATTTATCTCAATTACACACGGTTAAGTTTAGATGGCTTTACATGTCCAAACTTGGATCTCTCAGGTTATGACACCATTTGTGCCCATGCAGTTATAGCTTCATAACACTCTCAAACATCTATTATCTACAAACAACAATGCACAACTAGACAGCTCTCTACTTACGCCATACAATCCTGCTCATCATCTGCCAGGAAATGATATGTGCGGTTATCTAAAAGTAAAACGAATAAAATGCATTGCACTAGGATAACTGAAGGAGATAAAATAACAATCTTGTGGACCTACTTGACATGGAACCTGTTCATGTCCAAATTTACGGCTGTAAATTTCCAAAATATAAAACTCAGGTTCAAAATTTATTCGGTCCCTAAAAATAAAGATCATATACTTCCATCTTAGGTGATAGTGAATTCACTATTTACCAAGTGGAGGGAACAAAACTTTTACTTCCACTTGTGAGGAAGGCTGTGGGCCTCCATTTTTACAGATTTTTTTGTTTTTAACTCCTGGGGGCTGGGATTTCCGGGCCTTCTACTTCACGCCACATGAGAGGAGGCGAGAAGGCCCAAAACTGCAGGTAAGTGCCTTTATTGCATAGCTTGCGGGCCCAGAGGAACAGGAGTGCTTCCCCCAAGCCCTGATGTGGAAATGCCGGTGCCCCAAGCCCAACAAGCCTACTTGCAGCGACACCACCCACCCCAACCCCTCACGATCTCCGACCCCTCTCCACAATCTCCGGCTCCCTCCCCCATGATCTCCAACCCCCACCCCCACGATCACCCCAGACCCGGACGCCAATGACTGACCCCCCCCACAATGACTGACCCCCTTCCTCCGATGACCCCTGATGACTGACCCCCCCTCTGGATGACTGAGCACCCACCCCAGTGACCCCCGCCCTTCCCTCGACGACTGATCCCCCCGATGACTGACCCCATGACCCCTGCCCCTCCCCAGACGACTGACCCCCTCGGTGACCCCCCCCAATCTAACACTTACCTTTTCACGTTCTCGCTGTTAATTATATCATGCGATTTATATCAATTAGTGTTAATTGTATTCAGGTGACGTGTGTCAATTGGGAATTCTCTTGTATCCTTTTCATAAGAGAGCTTATCTGGGGTGTGATGTGTGTAAGGGGGATCTCTGCGAATAAATGCTTGGAAACAACTGAAGACCAGGACCTAGTATTCTATCCTTCACCACCTGGCTATCCAATTTATAACACCCTCCCTGGCTGCTCGCAAGTCCAACTGAGACCAGCCTGTCCATCACGCCAGCCTGTCGTGCGAGAAACGTACACAAAAAAACAGACGTCCTTACGTCAAAATCCCGTCTCCCCGATAAAATCATGTCCCATAATTCAGACTTTGACACTCCAGAATTAAATGGATGCCTCACTGTCAAATTCAAATCAAAGACCTCCTTTTTTCTTTTAAAATGAGGTGTCCCTTCAGAAAATGGAAAACTTGACCTAAATTATGAGGCAGATTTTAGGAATTAACATAAATGCAGAGTTTCACATTCAGGTGTGCTTGGACTGCAGAGGTTAGCACCCTTGTTGCGTAGCCTGTCTGATTTTCAGTCCTTTAAAATTAGGTGTCCAAATCTATACCACTGCAATGCCTATTACAGCAACTTGCATTTATATAGTGACATTAATTTAGAGAAACATCTCAAAGCACTTCACAGAAGCATTACCAAAAAAATGGACACCAAGCCAAAATAGGATTTTAGGAGGGGGTGACCAAATGCTTGATCAACGTTGGTCTTAAAGGAAGAGCCCACACTGACGAAGGAGAAAGCCTCCGAAAGCTTGTGATTTTCAAATAAAACAGTTGGACTATAACCTGGTGTTGTAAGATTCCTTACATTTGTCAACCCCAGTCCATCACCGGCATCTCCACATTAAAGGAAGAGAGGGAGGTGGAGAGGCAGAAGGGTATAGCGAGGGAATTCCAGATCATGAGGTCTTTCACCCCGCCAATGGTGGGGTGAAAGAATTTATACACAAAGATGAGAATGTTAAATTTATAGGCATTGGGGGAATGGGAGCCAATGTAGGTCGGGGTGATGGATGAATGGAATTTGGTGTGGGTTAAGATATAGGCAGTAAAGTTTTGGATGAGTTAAAGCTTACAGATGGTGGCGGATGGGAGGCTGACCATAAGAGCATTCAAATAGTCGAGTCTAGAGGTGATAAAGGCATGGATGAGGATTTCAGCAGCAAATGGGCTGAGGTAAGAGTGGAGGTAAGTGATGTTACAGAGGTGGAAGTAGGAGGTCTTTGTGATGGAGGGGATATGAGTTCGGAGGTTTAGCTCAGGGTCGAAGAGGACACCAAGGTTGCGAACAGTCTGGTTCAGCGTGAGGCAGTGGTTGAGGAGGTTGGATGGAATTGGTGGCAAAGGTTTGTGACTGGGGCCAAAGACAATGGCTTTGGCTTTCCCAATGATTAACGCTCTCGCTTTGCAAAGCTTTGCCCTATGGGCAGCAATTTTTAATATCTGCTTGTATATTCCCAACCAGAGAGGTGCAACTTTTCTGTTTTAGTGAAATTAGTATAAATAAACAAATGTCTGCAGATGAAGGATATAGTGCTAAAATGTCTCTTTTCTCTTTATCTAATGTGGCAGATAAAGTATTTGATTCTATCTCTGGGGAGAGTGCATTGTTGTTAGAACAGTTTTCAACTGCAGCACAATGATGGCAGACAAGCACAGCAAATAACATTGACAACAACTCTGTGAGGGTACCATCATCTTTGTCTGTATTCAAACTTCTGATCACAAAAAGACAAAGGGACAACCTTTGATCACAACTAATCAACATAAGTCATGGAATAATGAGTAGTACAGAATTACCACATTAAAACAGAGGAAAGAAAATCAAAATGGTAGCACATACGTGAAATCAGGTCAAAGCACTTTTTGTCTTCCAAACTGGGTTTCACTTGACAGGTCAGGAGGTTGAGTTTTGCTGGCTGCCGGTTGGGCTGGGTGAAACAGAAATGACACAATAAAAAGATATGAAGATAATGCATTCTACTAACTCATGAGCAAGACACAATTCAAAAGGCAATCAAATCCAACAACATAATTCTATAGTTAAGCTCAGTGGGCAAATGTCCATGCAGATCAAGAAAATTCTCAATGTTTTCTCATCCTTGTTCAGGGACACCGAAGACAATTGGAGCACCTCAGTTCCAGTCTCTGATCTCAGCTCAGGTAGCATTTGGGGTACTACAACTGGCCTGAGGACCCATAGACTATAGAGAGAAAATAAAATCAGGCAGCTCACCACGCCTGATTGCTACCCAAGGACTCCCGATGGAAAGTATCTTGATATGTGCGTGTGCACAGGGTATACATCAGGATCAGGTGTTCTGCCCTCTAAACTTAAATGGTGAGATTGCAGCTATCAATCCACCCCTTTCATCTGTCAGTTTAAAAAGATTATGGTCATTCTTGTTTATGACATTAAGGTTATTAATCTTAATATTTTTAGCTGTGGTCCACTGTCTTCATTTTTACATTTGTACATTTGTTTCATTTCTCATGAAAACTACTCAAGAACCAGTTCAGGACTTGAGCACATCTATGTTAACATTTCAGCGCAGTACTAAGGGAGTGCAGCATTATCGGGGGTGTCATCTTTCGGATGAGACATTAAAACAAGGCCCCTAGCCCTTAGCATTATTTGAAAAAGAGCAGCGGAGTTGTCCTAAGGGCGTTCTTTAACTAACACCACAAGTAAGAGATTAACTGGTTATTCACCTTATTGCCGTGTGCAACTTGGCTGTTGTAATTGCCTACAACATTACACTTCAAAAGTAATTCATTGACCCACTTTATTTTTCAAAGATTATGTACCTACTGGGATTTTGCCCCATGCCAAGGGGAAAAGTTATCATGGAAACCGTGTTTGCCAAACTTTTTTGATTGGGGAGGGAGAAGACGCAACAACAACAACTTGCATTTATATAGCGCCTTTAACATAGTAAAATGTCCCATAGCGCTACACAAGAGCATTATCAAACAAAATTTGATACCGAGCAACATAAGGAGATATTAGGACAAGTGACCAAAAGCTTGGTCAATGATGTAGGTTTTAAGGAGCGTCTTAAAGGACGAGACAGAAGTACAGTGGCGGAGATGTTTAGGGAGGGAATTCCAGAGCTTGGGCCTAGGCAGCTGAAGGCACTGCCGCCAATGGTGGTGCGATTAAAATCGGAGATGCTCAAGAGGCGAGCATCAAAATCTTGGAGGGCTGTAGGGCTGGAGGAGGTTGCCGAGATAGGGAGGGGCGAGGCCATAGAGGGATTTGAAAACAAGGATGAGAATTTTAAAAATTGAGGCATTCCCGAAACGGAAGCCAATGTAGGTCAGCGAGCATAGGGGTGATGGGTATCCATAATTATGATTACAATGACTTCACATTTATATATTGATGTATGTCAACACAATTCACATCACTATGGGATGGGTGTTAGTCCAACTTGTGCAGCGGAAAACGGGTAGGTGGGCAGATAAAACAAGCAGGTTTTTTACTTGCTCAAATCCTGACCACTGCAGGATTTGCAGATGGTGGAGGTGCTTGCCTAAAGCAGGCGGCAGTCTCATACATTTATGCAAATTGGGGTCCTATTATGCCAATAGTACCCCGATGCATTTTTAACCAGGGCCTAAGTGGGGAAGCCAATTCGGCTTTCCTGCTAGGCAGAAGCAGGATTGCAGCTGGTTTGCAGATAGAAAAGGCCCTTCAGGTAAGTATAAAACTTTCCTCTGTGGGGCCAGGAGGAGCAGGAGTACTCCTCTGGGCCTCACAAGAAACATCGTGGCCTCCCGTATCCCAAACTCCACCCCTTTTCTCCCGCAAGACCCTCCCGAAATCCCCTCCATGCTACCTAGCAGGAAGCTGACGGGCGGTCTAGGG
Source organism: Heptranchias perlo (assembly GCF_035084215.1). Taxonomy (NCBI): domain Eukaryota; kingdom Metazoa; phylum Chordata; class Chondrichthyes; order Hexanchiformes; family Hexanchidae; genus Heptranchias; species Heptranchias perlo. The sequence goes on from NC_090343.1 coordinate 5,858,764, forward strand.
CTGTCTGATTTTTGTCTGCCAGCAGCCGTCCTGCACTCTCTTCGTGCCCGATCCGGACGGAAAGTGGACCTGCAGCATTTAAATGACGCCTGGTGGTTACAACCTCCGTGGCCTTCTGCTGCCTCTGCCGGACGGAAAACCAACTCACCAGAAACACGCTCCGAGTTAAAATCTGCCCCAATGTATACTGGCTTGCTGTATACCTTTTTTCATGAAGGTGGTGCCCCTTTAAATTCCTTACTGCTTTCCATACTTTCTCCTAATGATGGTCTTTATGTTCTGGGAAAATTAGTCTTTTTTAGTATGGAAGACAATAGAGAAGTAATTTAGTCCCCCGATGGTTACAAACTGAGTGGCATTTGCTGTCAGATAAGATCAACAGCTGTCCCAATCCCTCTCCCGTGTTGAACTCACTGTTCCATGCGATATGGTCAGGTAACAGTTCTTTATGATACATTTCCTCTTCTGCCAAACTTTCCTCAACCTGAATGAGAAAATATTTATGATATAACATTGCTCAATTTGATAACTTCTTGAAAATATTAACAAATACATTTTTATAACAGTAAAGCACTCTTATGTCTGTAATTCTTTGCTCTCCTTTTAAGTAACTACTCACCTGTGGCCCCCCTCTTGGCTCTCACATCATGATGGCAAATGCCATCTGTATGCCCACATCAGTCTTTTTGTCTGAACATTCCTCTACCAATTATTCCTCTACTTGCTGTTACAAGTCTGGATGATTCTGACATTGAAGAGGAATATTAGCTGTGATAGTCTCTCTCTTTCTATACCCTTAATTTCTGCAGAGCCACATTTTGTTTTGCTTTCACAACTAGGTCTAACTGCAATCAGCATGGTTTGCACTCTTGGTAAAGTCTGTGCATCTCCAGTCAGAGTCAGTACATTACTAACATTGTACTTTTACCAGGTGATCAACACCGATGCCGAATGGCACAGAAGTTAAACACAATTTAAATTTACTGCATACGTCAGCAAAAGGGTTAGGACATCAGCTTCTTGCAGAATTCAAGCAGAGAAATGTAAAGCAGATGCATATTGCAGTATGAGAGTAAACTAGCAAGAAATATAAAAAAAACTGACAGTAAAAGCTTCTAAAAGTGTATAGAAAGGAAGAGGGTAGCTAAAGTAAACATTGGTCCGTTAGAGGATGAGACTGGGGAAATAAAAATGGAAAACAAGGAAAAGGCAGAGGAATTGAACAAATATTTTGTATCTGTCTTCACAGTAGAAGACACTAATAACATACCAATAATAGCAGATAATCAAGGGGCAAAGGGGAGGGAGGAACTAAAAACAATCGCTATCACTAGAGAAAAAGTACTAGGTAAACTAATGGGTCAAAAGGCTGACAAGTCCCCTGGACCTGATGGCTTGCATCTGAGGGTCTTAAAGGAAGTGGCTAAGAGATAATGGATGCATTGGTTATAATCTTCCAGAATTCACTAGATTCTGGAAAGGTCACAGCAGATTGGAAAACCACAAACATAACACCCCTATTCAAGAAGGGAGTGAGACAGAAAGCAGGTAACTATAGACCAGTTAGCCTAACATCTGTCATTGGGAAAATGCTAGAATCCATTATTAAGGAAGTAGTAGCAGAACATTTGGAGAGTCATAATACAGTCATGGAGAGTCAACATTGTTTTATGAAGGGGAAATCGTGACTGACAAATTTATTAAGAGTTCTTTGAAGAAATAATGGCTTTGAGGAAATAATGGATGCAGTATATTTGGATTTCCAAAAGGCATTCGATAAGATGCCACATAAAAGGTTACTGCACAAGATAAGAGCGCATGGTGTAATAAGGGGGAATATACTGGCATGGATAGAGGATTGGCTAATTAACAGAAAACAAGGAGTCGGGATAAAAGGGTCATTTTCAAAATAGCAATCTGTAACTAGTGGGGTGCCGCAGGGATCAGTGCTGGGGCCTCAACAATTTACAATATATATCAATGACTTGGATGAAGGAACAGAGTGTATTGTGGCCAAATTTTCTGATGATACAAAGATAGGAGGAAAAGCAAGTTGTGGGGAGGACACAAAGGGGTCAATTTTCAGATGGCCGAGCGGGTGCGTTCGTGGCTGGGGGGGTTCCTAAAATTGGGGATTCCCGGAGCGAGTCCGGAAACCAGCTCCAACCCCGCCCACTTCTGGGTTCCCCAATGACGCGAATCGGTACGCGCGCAGCCCCGCATGCAGGACTCCCACCGGCAATCAAAACCGGCGGGATCCCAGTTAAGATCATTATCTGGGTACTTGAGGTCGTTTACAGACCTCAATAGTTGGAGATTTTAGGAGGATTCGGATTTTGGACTACCCAGAGCGTGTTTCCCATGCTGGGGGAAACACACCCTGTTTAAACAGACATGTTGCAGCCAGCAGCCAGTGGCAGCTGCAAAGGTCCATTTAACAGGTGCAGGGTAAACCCTTATTCATTGCAGTAGGGCACTCTGTCATCTCAGACAAAGTTTTGCCTGCCACACTGTTATCTCCACACTCAAAATTATTAAATCATACCCTGAACTCTGTTGTCCAAACACATTTACCTACTTTGTGGACTCCCTCACACTCACACAGTCAGGATGGGGGTGGGGGGGGGGGGTCCATTGCTGCATTCATCACTCCATTGGAGGACGAGCAACATCACCAGCCTCGCCAGGCATGCCGTCCACCTCTGCTATGTGGAGCTACACAACACAGTGCTGCGCAACAGGCACCTGCACAAAGTAGTCGTGCAACTACACATACACCCATTGTAGGGTGACCCAGTGGGTGGCATCAAGGGTGTTCACGGAGAACCTTATGAAATTGCACAAGCCAGTCAAGAATGGCCAAGATATGGCAGTAGTGGTGACGATATAATATGTAATGTGAGTTGATCAGAAATCAAATATAAGTAAAAACCATGACAAACCCTCAAACACCCTTGTGCATCCCCTTCATGCTCACAACACGTTTGCCTTACACTTCCTATTACACATACGTAATGCATGCCCTGTGGCTGCAGCACAGGTAGTGGTAGGTTGAGTGAGGCTGACCGTGAAAGAGATGCATGAGAGGGTGAGTATGAGACAGAGCTATGAGATTGTATGAGGATTGGGTTGAGTGGTGGTGGTGGGATGAGTACTGGCGAGGTGAGGAAGTGCAGGTAAGATGAGGATGAGGTTTGAGTGGGTGTGAGGAGTGATGTGATAGAGTAGTGTTGGCAGTGCAGAAGAAGATGTGGGGTGGGGGCAGTGATGTGGCAGACGGAGTGCAGGGGAATGAGTAAGTGTACTCACTTCGGCTGACCTACTTAGGTCATTGAAGCGCCTCCTGCACTCTATGCAGATGCGTGATATGTTGGTAGTGCTGGTGACCTCCTCTGCTACCTTGAGCCAGGCCTTCATGTTGGCAGAGGCAGGCCACTTCCTCCCGTCCGCCGGGGAGGAGATCTCCATCCTCCCCCTCCTCCTCACCCCATCCAGTAGGACCTGGAGTGAGGCATCATTAAACCTGGGAGCAGCCTTCCCCCGGGCTGCTCCATGCTGTAATTTTGGCTCCTTTCTGCAGCATTAGTCAGTGGAGGACTGCCCTTTAAATAGGGCTCCTCCAGCTGACAGCCTATGATGCGGGTGCGCAGTCCACCCGCTGCGCAGATTTCCAGCGCGAAACCCGGAAGCCAAGGTAAGTGGCTTCAATTTACTTATGATCGCATGGGGAACCCACTGATTTTACTGGGCGGGTTACGCACGCGCCCAGTCGACCCCCCAACTGGCAACCCATCTCCCTCCTAATATCGGGCCCAAAGTGTCTGCAAGGGATATTGACAGGTTAAGAGAATGGGAAAAAATTTGGCAGATGGAATATAATGTAGGAAAATGTGAAGTCATCCACTTTGGGAGGAAAAATAAAAAAGCAAAATATTATTTGAATGGAGAAATACTACAAAATGCTGCAGTACAGAGGAATCTGGGTGTCCTCGTACATGAAACACAAAAAGTCAACATACAGGTGCAGCAGGTAATCCGGAAGGCAAACGGAATATTGGCCTTTATTTCTAGGGGGATGGAGTATAAAAGCAGGGAAGTCATGCTACAACTGTACAGCGTGCTGGTGAGACCACACCTAGAGTACTGCGTACAGTTCTGATGCCCTTATTTAAGGAAGGATATACTTGCATTGGAGGCAGTTTAGAGAAGGTTCACTAGGTTGATTTCGGATATGGAAGGGTTGTCTTATGAGGAAAGACTGAACAGGTTGGGTCTATACTCATTGGAGTTTAGAAGAACGAGAGGAAATCTTATTGAAACATATAAGATTCTGACGGGACTCGATAGGTAGACGCTGAGAGGATGTTACCCCTCATGGGGGAATCTAAAACTAGACGGCGTAGTCTCAGAATAAGGGGTCGCCCGTTAAAGACGGAAATGAAGAGGAATTTCTTCTCCCAGAGGGTCATGAATCTTTGGAATTCTTTACCCCAAAAAGCTGTGGAAGCTGAGTCATTGAATACATTCAAGGCTGAGTTAGACAAATTTTTGATCAGCAAGGGAGTCAAAGGACATGGGGAAAAGGTGGGAAAGTGGAGTTGAGGTAAAAATCAGATCAGCCATGATCTCATTAAATGGTGGAGCAGGCTCGAAGGGCGAAATGGCCTACTCCTGCTCCTATCTCTTATGGTGTCATGACCGCATTCATCAATGCCCGACTAAATCTACTAGTCTTTTTTTTATTCGTTCAAGGGATGTGGGCGTCGCTGGCAAGGCCAGCATTTATTGCCCATCTCTAATTGCCATTGAGAAGGTGGTGGTGAGCCGCCTTCTTGAACCGCTGTGGCGAAGGTTCTCCCACGGTGCTGTTAGGTAGGGAGTTCCAGGATTTTGACCCAGCGACGATGAAGGAACCGTGATATATTTCCAAGTGGGGATGGTGTGTGACTTGGAGGGGAATGTGCAGGTGGTGTTGTTCCCATGTGCCTGCTACCTTTGTCCTTCTGGGTGGTTGGGGTCACAGTTGGGAGGTGCTGTCGAAGAAGCCTTGGCTTCAGAGCATACATCAACCAAGAGTTAACAATTCAGAAAGAGTTAACAATTCATTAATATCTGGTACAGTTTAGACACAGGTGGATTCATATAAATGGAACGATATTCCTCAGGAACAGAATGGAACAGGCAGTGTTGGTCACAGCAAAACTGATTATTATTAACCCATCTCAGATGGGTGCAACTGTATACACAGGGCACTACAGTGGTCTTATCCTCAAGCATCATTCTGATTTCAATGTAATTCGGTATAGGAGAAACTGCACTCTCTTACCAAAATATATTAAAAACAGAATTACGATATAACAGAATGTTATTTAAAGCTCATATACTGCTTGGCCTGCTCATTGTTTGCACCGGGCTTGGAAACAGGACATTTCTTCACTTAGCCTCAGTACTCAGTACCCCCTGGTGCTCAGTATTTTAAGTAGAGCAGAGTAGTAAGAGTGCTGGATGGCAAGATTAAGAGGAAATATATTCTGATATCCACCTTCAGAAATCCAGTTATGATTTATCACTTTATTCAGTAAGCTAACCACTATGTAATTAGTTTTTATTAATTAGCAAAGAAATTGATATGTCACAAAAAGAAAAATGGGAAGGGATGTTTTTGCTACAAATATTTGAGAGAAACCTCAAGAAGGGTCTTGTGCTGGATTTTTCTTTAACATGTTCAGGTCCTCACATACAATTTTTGGACTTAAAAGTATCAAGAGCATTCACTAATTGTTCTGCAATATGGCACTTGGCTGTCTTATTTGCAATTGCCTCTCAGTGACATTATTGGTAAGCATGGGATCAGTTTTAGTATGTATAAGATACAAAGCTTTATCTCTCCATTACCATCCTTGATTGCATGACTGTTGCAGTGCTGTTTGACATCAAGTTGTAGATGAGGAAGAACTTCTTGCAGCTCAATGGGCAAGGTCAAAGCCAACCTGTTTGGGTCCTTACAGAAATTCTGTGCCCTTCCAGAAATGTTGTACCCTTATCCCCATACCCAACTCCTCTTCCTGGATACCTGCTTAATCTCAACAATGTGCAACCTGAGCTGAGCTTCAAACCTCTCAACCAGTCCAAGACTGCCTACTTTCAGTTCTCTCCATCCCTACCTTACCCAACTGTCACTGAACCCCTTATCCATACTTTTGTCACCTCCAGAATCAATTTTTCAAATATCTTCCTCACCAGCCTCCGAAGCTCCACCTACGTAAATTTGAACTCATCTGGAACTCCAAAATCTGAATCCTATCCCGCACACCCATCTCCCCTAACTTTGTCAGTCTTCATTGGCTTGCCAACCCTCGGCGCATCAGTATCAAAATCCTTGTCCTCATCTACAAAGCTCCCCATAGCCTTGCTCCTCTCTACCTCTGCTGCCTCCTCCAGTCCTACATCCCTACTCACACCATCCACTTTTCCAATTCTGATCTACTGTGCATTGTCCGCTTTCTCCATTCCACAATTGATGGCAGAGCCTGTAGCCCCCATATTCAGGAAGTCTCTACATCCTTCCACCTTGATATCTCTCTCCCCACCTTCAAAAGCCTCCTTAAAACCTACCTCTTCACAGCACCTTTAGCCACCTTGTGTAATCTCCCTCCTATTTCTGCCCGGGTCTGACTCCCAATTGTTACATCGAGTTACATCGAAACTACAGCACAGGAACAGGTCATTTGGCCATACTGATCCATGCCGGTGTTTATGCTCCACATAAGCCTCCTCTTACCACTCTTCATCTAACCCAATCAGCATATCCTTCTATTCCTTTCTCCCTCACGTGCTTATCTAGCTTCCCTTTAAATTCACCTACGCTAGTCACCTCAACTATTCCTTGTGGTAGCGAGTTCCACATTCTTACCACTCTTTGGGTAAAGAAGTTTCTCCTGAATTACCTATTGGATTTATAAGCAACTATTTTATATTTATGACCTCTAGTTTTGGACTCCCCCACAAGTGGAAACATTTTCTCTACGTCTACCTTATCAAACCCTTTCATTATATAAAGACCTCTATCAGGTCACCCCTCAGCCTTCACTTTAGCCCTAGACTGTTCAGCCTTTTCTGACAAGGATATCCTCTCAGTTCTGGTAACATCCTTGTGAATCTTTTTTGCACCCTCTCCAATGCCTCTATAATCTTTTTATAATGTGCTCTCAGCCAGAGTGGCGGTAGAGACACAGCAATTTTGCCTTAGTGGGGTGGGGGGGCGGGGTGCGGTGGAGGGATAATCATCCAGCATTCTCTCTTCCAATTGTTACAGCTACTAGAAGTGCATGTGTCTGGGTGTCAGATAAGGGCATGACCAGACTCAACTACGATACCCCACTAGTTGGATGGACAGTCTGATGATAACGATTATCAAGTTCACAAGTGAATAATGGCTACTCGGGCAAAGCATCTAATGGTGACTGGCACCCCATGGAATTGTACCCAGTAAGGAATGAACACCTTCAGGAGAGGAAGGGAGGAGAGAACATTTTCAGGAAAAGAGAGGAGATTAAAAAAAGCATTCAGCATTACGTTTGTGTACAATAATTATCTTGGAGCTTCTAGGATTGTCCTTACCATATCTTGATCTTAGTAGTGAAATTCAATATTTTTGAAGGATGGAAAAGAGTTAATACTGATCAAACGCCTTTTTCCAGCAAAGGTTTTGGTTAGATTACTTTGTTCAAGAATACTAAAATCATATTACATCAAGAAATACAGAAGACCATAATGAAGCATAAAAGCTCATTTTGCACACACCTCTATGCTTCTAAAAAGGCTGGCCAGTGCCCCAAGCAGCCTGATTGTTACAGCAACACAAGTTGAGTGCTACTTACTGATATATCATTGAGCAGTTAGTCTCCATGGCTACAATTCAGTAAATACAGAATCTGACAGCTGCACAATGCAGCCAGCCTAAATCCCAAAAGAAGCAGGGGTACACAGAAGGCATATCCCACTGGAGACAAATGCTCTAAACCTACAATTCTTTTGAATAAATGAGAAGACCACAGTCACACTAACCCATCACTTTTCTTATACAGGACTCCCATTTTCTCAGTGCCATATTGCTTATTGCCCTGGAGTTGGTGCATGCTATACACGGACTGGCGACTCACAGAATCCTGCAGAGACAGAAAACACAAACAAGTGATACCAGTGAGATTCCCATGGCCATTCAGCTACTGTACAAAACTCCATTTGAGAGCTAGACAGAAATGCATTGTAAACAAATGGAGTTCATTATTAACAAAAATGTTCCTTAGGACCAAATCAATGGCACTGGAAAGAACATGTTTGATAAGAGCAATATATTTTCTTTCAGGAGACTGTTATTTGAAAGGAATAGAAAATAAAAAAACTATAACTGGCAAGTCAATTTTAGGATTTTAGGAAGTTCTTCATACAAAGACTAAATCAACATGTGCAATGGACTTCAAGGCAAGGTAGTAGAAGCAAAGATCCTAAAATCAGCTGGATGATGGGAGTGGGTGACTCAAGGTTCTTGCTAGATGAACGAATGACTTTCCTCAGCCATACCTATTTTTCAGGAACTCAAAATTTCATTTCAAAGCTTGCATTTGTTTCCCTTTTTCAAGTTTAGCGAAGCAACCTACACACAAGTGAAGTTTAACATCACTATCATCTCCATAACATGCCTAAGTTCAAAAATGTGCAAAGTCCAGACCTTTCCCATCTAAAGTCAGGAATATTGTGTCCAGCTGCATTTTTTACCCGTTACATTAGTCACCACTATTTAAAAAATATTAGTTGATCTCACATGGCATTGCACACAGGGAGTCAAGACCAAGTGCAGTATTCAGGTCAAGCAGTTAGATGGTGTGGGATAATTGGACCAAGACAGGGACAGGTCCAAGGAAGAGGGTGGAGGAGGCAGATGGGAGAGCAGAAGAGGGGGGGAGGAAGAGGGGGGGTGAAGGTGGGAAAGAAAAGTGGAGGGGGGAATGAAGAGGAGGAAATGGGGAAGGCAGAAACAAAAAGAGAAAGGAGTGGAAGGGAAGAAGAGGAGAGAAAGTGAGGGAAGAGGAGAGTATTGGAGTAGGAGATGAGGGGAAGGAGAATAGGATAAGGTGGACAGGGATAGAAACATGGAAAATAGGAGCAAGATTAGGCCATTCGGCCCGTCGGGCCTGCTCCGCCATTCATAATGATCATGGCTGATCGTCTAACTCAGTACCCTGATACCGCTTTTACCCCATATCCCTTGATCCATTTAGCATTAAGAAATATATCTATCTCCTTCTTGAATACATCTAATGACTTGGCCTCCACTTGAATTCCACAGGTTCACCACCCTCTGAGTGAAGAATTTCTCCTCATCTCGGTTCTAAATGGCATACTCCGTATCCTGAGACTGTGACCCCTGGTTCTGGACTCCCCAGCCATCAGGAACATCCTCCCTGCAACTAGTCTGTCAAGCCCTGTTAGAATTTTATATGTTTTGATGCGATCCCCTCTCATTCTTCTAAACTCTAGTGAATATAGGCCTAGTCGACCCAATCTTTACTCATACGTCAGTCCTACCATCTCAGGAATCAGTCTGGTAAACCTTCGTTGCACTCTCTCCATGGCAAGGACATCCTTCCTCAGATTAGGAGACCAAAACTGCACACAATAATCCAGATGTGTTCTCACCAAGGCCCTGTATAACTGCAGTAAGACATCCCTGCTCCTGTACTCAAATCCTCTTACAATGAAGGCCAACATACCATTCGCCTTCCTAACTGTTTGCTGCACCTGAACGCTCGCTTTCAGCGATTGGTGTACAAGGACACCCAGGTCTCATTGCACCTCCCCTTTTCCCAATCTATCACCATTCAGATAATAATCTGCCTTTCTGTTTTTATAACCAAAGTGGATAACCTCACATTTATCCACATTATACTGCATCTGCCATGTTCTTGCCCACTCACCCAACTTGTGTAAATCACATTGGAGCCTCTTTGCATCCGCCTCACAGCTCACATTCCACCCCAGCTTTGTGTCGTCTGCAAACTTGGAAATGTTACATTTAGTTCCCTCATCCAAATCATTGATATATATTGTGAATAGCTGGGGCCCAAGCACTGATCCCTGCGGTACCCCACTAGTCACTGCCTGCCACCCGGAAAAAGACCTGTTTATTCCTACTCTCTGTTTCCTGTCTGTCAACCAATTCTCAATCCATGCCAGTATATTCCCCCCAATCCCATGTGCTTTAATTTTGCACACTAACCTCTTGTGTGAAACCTTATCAAAAGCCTTCTGAAAATCCAAGTACACCACATCCACTGGTTGCCCCCTATATATTCTATTAGTTACATCCTCAAAAAACTCCAGTAGATTTGTTAAGCATGATTTCCCTTCCATAAACCCATGCTGACTTTGTCCAATCCTGTTAATGTCCTCCAAGTGTTCTGTTATCACATTTTTTATAATGGACTGTAGCATTTTCCCCACTACTGATGTTAGGCTAACTGGTCTGTAATTCCCTGTTTTTTCTCTCCCTCCTTTTTTAAATAGTGGGGTTACATTTGCCACCCTCCAATCTGTAGGAACTGTTCCAGAGTCTATAGAATTTTGGAAGATGATCACCAATGCATCCACTATTTCCAGGGCCACTTCCTTTAGTACTCTGGGATGTAGATTATCAGGCCCTGGGGATTTGTCAGCCTTTAGCCCCATTAATTTCCTTTGCACTATTTTTTCACAAATACTGATTTCCTTCAGTTCCTCCCTCTCACAAGACCCTTGGTTCCCTAACATTTCTGGCAGGTTATTTGTGTCCTCCTTTGTGAAGACAGAACCAAAGTATGTGTTTAATTGTTCTGCCATTTCTTTGTTCCCCATTATAATTTCCCCCCTTTCTGACTGTAAGGGACCTACATTTGTCTTCACTAATCTTTTTCTCTTGACATATTTATAGAAACTTTTACAGTCAGTTTTTATGTTCCCTGCTAGTTTACTCTCATAGTCTATTTTTCCCCTCTTAATCAATCTCTTTGTCGTTCTTTGCTGAATTCTAAACTGCTCCCAATCCTCAGGCTTGCCGCTTTTTCTGGCAATTTTATATGTCTCCTCTTTGGATCGAATACTATCCTTAATTTCTTTTGTAAGCCACTATTGAGCCACCTTTCCTGTTTTATTTTTGCTCCAGACAGGAATGAATAATTGTTGTAATTCCTGCACACGTTCTTTAAATATTAGCCATTGCCTATCCACCGTCATCCCTTTTAGTAAAGTTCCCCATTCTATCATAGCCAACTCGCACCTCATACTTTCGTAATTTCCTTTATTTAGATTCTGTACCATAGTTTCGGATTCAACTACTTCGCTCTCCATTTAATGATGAATTCTATCATGTTATGGTCGCTCTTCCCTAAGGGACTCCGCACAACAAGATTGTTAATCAATCCTTTCTCATTGCACAATACCAGTCTAGGATCGCCTGTTCTCTAGTTGATTCCTCAACCTATTGGTCTAGAAAACCATCACGTACACACTCCAGGAATTCCTCCCCCAGAGTATTATCGCTAATTTGGTTTGACCAATCTATATGTAGTTAGAGTCACCCATGATTATAGTTGTACCCTTCTTGCGTGCATCTCTAATTTCCTGTTTAATGCCCTCCCCTATATCTCCACTACTGTTTGGGGGCCTATAGACAACCCCCACCAACGTTTTCTGCCCCTTGGTGTTTCTTAGCTCCACCCATGCAGATTCCACATCGTGATTTTCCGAGCCAATATCTTTCCTCACTATTGCATTGATTTCCTCCTTTACTAACAACGTTACCCCACCTCCTTTCCCTTTCTGTCTGTCCTTCCTAAATATTGAATACCCTTGGATGTTCAGTTCCCATCCTTGGTCACCCTGCAGCCATGTCTCCGTAATCGCAACTATATCATAACCGTTAATATCTATCTGCGCTGTTAATTCATCTAGCTTATTGCGAATGCTCCGCGCATTAATACACAATGCCTTTATGGGGAGGACGTAAGAGGAGTTCAGGTAGAGTTTGGCAATTTTTTAGCAGTTCTCACCTGTTCTGCTCTGAGAAGGATGTTCCAGTGTGCATCACATACACAGGCTAGCATTTCTCAAGGCTTCTAGGCTCTAGTAGGAACCATTCAGTCAGCCCTCCGGCTGATCAGTGGCCAGCCGGAATCCGAGCCCAATACAAGGAGAATGGCAGGAGTTCACTCACACAGGAACATAGGAATAAGTGTAGGCTATTTAGCCCCTCGAGCCTGTTCCGCCATTCAATGAGATCATGGCTGATCTGTGACCCAACTCCATATACCCATATCCCTTAATATCTTTGGTTAACAAAAAAAATCTATCAATCTCAGATTTAAAATGAACAATTGAGCTAGCATCAATTGTCATTTGTGGAAGAGAGTTCCAAACTTCTACCACCCTTTGCATGTAGATGTGTTTCCTAACTTCACTCCTGAAAGTCCTGGCTCTAATTTTTAGACTGTGTCCCCTAGTACTAGACTCCCCAACCAGCCAAAATAGTTTTTCTCTAACTATCCTATCAGTTCCCCCTAAAATCTTGAAAACTTCGATAAAATCACCCCTTAATCCTCTAAATTCCAGGGAATACAACCCTAGTTTGTGTAATCTCTTCTCGTAATTTAATCCTTGGAGTCCAGGAATCATTCTAGTAAATCTACGCTGCACTTCCTCCAAGACCAATATGTCCTTCCTAAGGTGCGGTGCCAAGAACTAAACACAGTACTCCAGGTGTAGTTAAACCAGGGCTTTGTATAGCTGTAGCATAACTTCTACCCCCTTGTATTCTGGTCCTCTAGATATAAATGCCAGCATTCCATTAGCCTTTTTGATTACTTTCTGTACCTGTCCATGACATTTTAATGATCTATGTACATGGACCCGAGTCTCTTTGGATCTCCACTGTTTCGATCTTTTCACCATTTAGAAAGTTCTCTGATCTATCCTTTTTAGGTCCAAAGTGGATGATCTCACACGTGCCTAGATTGAAATCCATTTGCCACAGTTTTGCCCATTCACTTAATCTATTATTAGCTCTCTGTAACATTATGCTTCCATCTACACTGCTTACAATGCTGTCTATCTTTGCATCATCGGCAAACTTGAATATGTGGCTCTCCTATCCCATCATCTAAGTTGTTAATAAATACAGTGAATAGTTGAGGCCCCAGCTCAGATCCACGAGTCACATCCTGCCAAATTTGAGTACCTGCCCATTATCCCTACTCTCTGTCTCCTGCTGCTCAGCCCTTTTCCTAACCAGGTCAATAATTTGCCCTCAATTCCATAAGCTTCAATTTTAGCTAACAGTCTCTTATGAGGGACTTTATATGGAATTCCAGAAGGCATTCGATAAACAACATCCATAGACATTCCCCTGTCCACTACTTTAGTTGAATCTTCAAAAAATTCAATCAGGTTCGTCAGGCATGACCTACCCCTCACATGCTGGCTTTCTCTGATCAGCTGAAAATTTTCAAGGTGTTCAGTCACTCTATCCTTAATTATAGACTCAAGTAATTTCCCGACCACAGATGTTAGGCTAACTGGACTATAATTCCCTCGTTTCCCTCTCTCACCTTTCTTAAATAGCAGAGTGACATGTGCAATGTTCCAATCTAAAGGAATGGTTCCTGAATTGAGAGAATTTTGGAAGATTATAGTTAGGGCCAATGTTCCCTCTAATTTTTTTCAGCCATGCACGGAACAAATTTGGGCTTGTGCACCGATATAAAGGCTGTGTGCATCACCGTAAAACAAATCACAACTTTAAACAGAACATCTTTTTGGAAAACATTATTCAGGGTATGTAACAAACAGAACAAATGTACAAAATAATGGATAATTGAAACAATTTAATGTTATATTGGCTGATAAATTTATATAATTTATGAAATGGGTTTCTTAAGTTGCACTAGGATTGAGCAGACCAGTCTTGTTATATTTTATTAAAAATTATCCGATGGGAACGATTCCAATCAGCTTTTTGTTGAATCAGCTTAATGACTCTGATTCAAGCAGAAATAAATCGTGTGCAATCAGAATTTTTAAATTGAGTCAAAAATACAAAACAGCTGTCAAATCAGTCAGTGTGAATTTGGGGATAACAAACAGTTTAATTAAAGCTCTCCCCGCCTCCATTGAATCCTCAGCAGGGTTTAAAAAATTACTGCATTACAATTGTACATCTTGCAGGTCTCATTAGCTTTGGCTGCCTCTATGTAAGGCAGGGAGCAGTTTGGTCATGGGCCCTTCATCTGTGATTAGGTGGAGGTGCCTGGTCTGTGATTGGGTGGGGATGCCTGGTCTGTGATTGGGTGGGGATGCCTGATCTGTGATTGGGTGGGGATGCCTGATCTGTGATTGGGTGGGGATGCCTGGTCTGTGATTGGGTGGGGATGCCTGGTCTGTGATTGGGTGGGGATGCCTGGTCTGTGATTGGGTGGGGATGCCTGGTCTGTGATTGGGTGGGGATGCCTGGTCTGTGATTGGGTGGATAGGTCCTGTCTGTGATTGGCCATTGACAAATGCATCGGTTTCGCCAATCAGTTTACATTTTACTTTCTGGTCTTGTTTCCGCGCAGCCAATCAGCTGCTCGCTGACTGCATTTCCTAGCAACGTGGTAAACAATGCTGCAGCTGGGGCCGGAGCCGCGGGATTGGACACTTGGGACACTCCCCAGTACCAGAGGCAGAGCAGCCCGCCTGGGGCTAGAGCACTGGGGACCGGGGAGGCAGAGCTGGAGAAGGGCCTGGAGTCCCGGCACTGGTCAGTGTGGACAAGGGGCCTGGGGACTGGTCAGTGTAGGAGAGGGGCAGAGAACACTGGTTTGGTGCGTGGACGGAATGATTAATTGCGCGGCACACAACAGACTGCTGCACAGCCGCGCACGCGTGCAACTTAGAGGGAACAGTGGTTAGGGCATCTGCAATGTTCTCACCTACTTCCTTTAATACCCTAGGATGGAAAACATGATGATTTCTCACTCATGATAGCAACACTTACAAGGCCTCTGGTCAGCTGCCTCATATAATAGGATGGAGGCAAGATCAGGCTCCCCAGCAACAACAATAGAGATGCAGCCTGCTCAAGCCTCTATCCCAGGACTCTGATGTCATGAGACAATAGCCACCTCAGTCCCAAAAAGCTCATTGTCTACTTTTACAGGCAACCACCTCTCACGACAATGGCCCTAACAAGAGATACTAGAATAGGCCACAGGAAGTAACACAGCAGTACCTGAGGAAGCACAGTGATAAGCAGCAATAAGGAGTGGGTATAGAGGGGAACATTGCATTAACCATGATTTGGCTTGTGAACTAGTTGTGGTGTTCAATCCTTTGACTGTAGTATTGGTGGGGCGAAGTAGCTTTTGTGATCTCAGAGGTTTTAGTTTTGAAGGTTGCATCCTAAGGGTTTGGATCTGCTGCACAGCCTCCAGTAATGAGGGGAATATGTAGTGACAACGGAGTAGGCAAGAGGTTGATTTCATTATTGATCTCCTTGATGATCTCTCAGTGTATTTCTTTGGCATCAAGGATTGCGACCTCCTCTGATTCCAATTCTTTTTGCTGATGCACTCCGGATCTTCCAGCTACACTAGGAATGGCCTTCTTCCTCGGGAGCTTTGTTATAGTCCCTTTTGGAGGATGAAGTTGTGCAGTGCACAGCAAGCCACCACAATGTGCCAAACCCACCCAGGAGCGTACTGCAGTGTACCCCCAGATCAGTTCAGACACCTGAAGTGACCTGTCAATTTCCTAACAGTTTGCTCTATGATTACGTGGGTGGCTGCAATTCCTCCTTGTACCAGTGTTCTGCCGCAGAGACGGGCACTCAGTGATGTCATCAGTCACCTTCCCCACAACTTTTGCTACTCTGCCCTGCAAATATTTTAAATAACAGGGTCTATCTCAACGTTGTGAGAAAGCCACTTAGGGAATTTCCCCCTTGCGCCTCAATAGCTGATTCTTGGTTGAAGCTAGGATTAGGCTTTTGAAGTGCAGGGTTTGGCAGAGAAATTATAGTTAGAATGGGTTCATGTATCCGGGCCTGGGTGGGGCAACTGGAGAGCAGACCTCAACAGAAGCAGGGACTAGGGCTCAGTAGAATAGCACAAGTTGCTGATAGCAGCTGGAAAACAATTTAAAGACATTTTTTAAGAAAGGTAAAGAAATTTAAATTGAAAAAGGATAGGTTTATCTGTCTGTAAACATCCCCTATAGGAATGGATGTGGGAGATGCAGTGTTATCTAGTGTCGAGAGGCACAAAAGATATGCGAAAGCCGAATGTTGGTGTCTAGATTAACATAGATAGGCATGACACCATTTAAATGTTGACATATAAAGTGCACTGAAAAATCAGGACATTGTAAATAAAATTAATGTGCATAAGAAATGTGCACTATATCCAAGACTTTTAAAACATTATTGTAGACAGATAGACATATAGATAGATAGATGTAACTGAAGCAAAAATAACTAGTTGTTGTGAATTAGTGAGCAGGATAAGAAAATAAAGAGAAAATTAATTCAGCAGCTAACTGGAAAACAAATTAAATGAATAAGCCAATTAAATGAACTGCGGAACAATTACAGTCGGTAAAGAAAACAACAGGCGGCTTGGGCAGTTGTGGTGGGGGGTGGTGACATAAAGAAAACAAAATGGAAACCAATTCAGTAGCCTAATAAAGGAATTAAATGAGCAGTCTGCAAGAAAAAGACTTACATGAAGTGGAGCAATTACATGAACTGGGGTACAAAGGAGGCAGCAAAGCATCAATGGTAGCAAAATAACTTGGAGAGCCAGGGGAAGTGATGCCTTTGAAACGTGACCACCAGAAATTTTTCATTTTAATATTTAGAGATTAAGTAATGGAACCGCAGGTAAACAATACTGCAAATATCAACAACTTGTATTTATAAAGCACCTTTTAACGTAATATCACAGATACTAGGGGGGTGATTTTAACCCCCAAGAACGGGTGGGTCGGGGTTGGGTGGGGGTCGAAAATAGTTGTTTTTTTGGGTCGCAACTACAAAATTTTCGGACTTCGCATTCCCAGTGGGAAGCCTGTACTTTTACATGCCTACGTTAAATCCGGAAATAAAGCTGGGTTGCAGTTACGACCGAAAGATGCACTATATCCCAAAGAATCCTATACCCAGACAATTTAATGAGTGTAACAGAGAGTTGTAGCTTACCTCTTTGTGGTCCAATTGTAATGTTGGTTTGAGCTGATCACGAAGGCTACACAGCTGCTTTTTTTCCTCATCCTGGTTCTGTTTAATCTGAAACAGTGAAAGACAAACATTTCTAATTAAAAATGCTGCTCAGGAATTTGTTCTTTTCATCCCGCACATTCTTCAAGGGATCCCTTGCAGTCCCTCCCTAACCTGGAGCTTTTTCATTTGCAACACTAAATAACTTAGTTCTATAAACAACTAACTCAATAAAACTGGCTTCCTTGCATTTATTTTGTTTTTCAGCCACTCCCTTTCATCAATTTTTCAGTTCCTAGGTTGCTGGAAACTAATTTACACGCCTTGACCTCACCCTTATTAACCAATTTTGTTTTTTCTCCAAAGGATCTGTTTCCTGTTTACTAAAGGGTAATTTTAACCGAACCCGCTCGGTGGCAAACTGACGGGATTGGGTAGAACGCCGGTTTTACTCTTCATTGAAATCAATGGAAAGTAAAATCGGGCAAGGTATAAAACTAGGCATGCCACCCGATCCCACCAGTTTCCCGACAAGAGGGTTAAGTCAAAATTACCCTCAATAAGTCAAATATTTATGGTAGATTAAATTAGAGAATAATAGGAGATCTCCCATGGCACTGTTTTTGGATAAAAATGAAAGAATTTAGTAGTCAAGGCTGGCACACTTTTCCCACATTTGTCTTGTGAATACCCTCTCCCCCCCCCACAACGATTGCACTGTAACTGTACCATGCTGCAGACCCCAAACCCTAGAGTCACTCTCATTTGCTTGATATTGATAGGAGACCTGGACCATGGGCAGTTCTGATAGATGAGTTGTTCTAGGAAAGAAAGACAGACAGAAAGAAAGGAAGGAAGGAAAGACAGACAGACAGACAGACAAAGAAAGGAAGGAAAGACAGACAGACAGACAGAAAGAAGGAAAGGCAGAAAAAAACTGTATTTATGTAGCGTCCTATCAGGACCCCAGGATGCCCCAAAGTGCTGCACAACTACTGGATTACATTTGACATGCATTCACTGTTATGTACGTAAACGGAGCAGCCAATTAGCGCACAACAAGATCTCATAAACAGCAACTGAATGAATAACCAGAAAATCTGTTTTTGGTGTTGCTGGTTAAAGGAGGAATGTTGCCCAGGACATTGGGACAAATTCCTGCACTTGTTCAAATAGTGCCATGTGATCTTTTAGGGTCATCTGAGCAGGCAGACAGGGACTTGGTTTAATGGCTCATCTGAAAAATGGCACCTCTGACAATGCAGCATTCCCTTAATACTGTGTCAATAAGTGTCAGTTTAGATTATGTGCTCAAGTCATAGTGGGACTAGACCCACAATCATCTGACTCGCAGTACTATCAACTGAGTCAAGCTGACACAAATAAAGTTAAAGATGATGGGTATGGCTATGGTAAGCCTTCATCAGTCCTGCCAAACTATCCCTCCACATGATTCTGACCAACAAAAAGCCATGACCTCAAGCATGCAGCATCACAAGTTATATACAATTCTGCTAGATTTATTGTATTAATGTATGAACCTACAAATGCCATGCAAGCAAAGAGTACACCTCCAGTGATATATGAATCAATAAAAAACTGGAATTTCTTTTAAAAATATAAAAGTTGGATGGTAAAAGAGTGATATAGGTCCTTAGCTGAATTGTTGCACTACAAGTGCACCTCATATTTGTTGACTATGCTGTAGTTTGCTGCATTTAATGAGGGGGATACATAAGGCAGCCACCAAGGATAGATAAATAGCTTCTGTGGCAAGGTAAAGGGAGGAAAGGAAGTGAGGACAAAATGAAGACCAACTCAATTCCTACTCAAAGGGTCCAACTCAAAATCACAGCCTCTGCTATGATTCAAACTGTTGCTACCCTAAACAAGTGAGATTCACTAGCTCATAGTTAGCTAGTAATTTGATCCCTTTGTGGTTAAAGAAAACAGTGGTAGAACCCAATGTCATCCCCAGACTGTTGTTCTCTGTTGATCAATTGTTGAGTAATGTTGCAAATGGCCCTGAAAATTTTGTCGATCAGAGTATCAGCCCACATTTTCCAACTGAAGGAACTTGCTACCACGTGGAGTACCCAGAAAGGTATGCTGATAGGGTTAGATGAAGTAGGATGGGAGGAGGCTCATGTGGAACATAAACACCGGCATAGATCAGTTGGGCCGAATGGCCTATTTCTGTAAATTCAATGTAATTCTATGAAGGGAATGATGTGATGCTATGCTATAATAACAGAGAGTGGATAGGTGAAAGAAATTCAAGAACAAAACATTTATGAGTACTAAGAAAAAAGAAAAAACAACAGAAAATGCTGGAAAAACACAGCAGGTCAGTCAGCATTTGTAAAGAGAAAAGACAGGTTAACATTTTGGGTGTGGACCCATGATTCTACACCACTTTTTCAAGGAAGACCAGAGAGTTAGTTCTTCTGGCGCCCTGGCCAGCATTCATTCCTCAATCAACACTTCCGAAACAGATTAACTGGTCATTCATTTCATCTGTGTTTGTGGGTCCTTGCATGGTGCATATTGATTGCCACATGTACCTAAATAACAAAAGTGACTACGCTTCAAAAATAAATCATTAGCTGTGAAGAGCTTTGGAGGACTAGAAAAGTGCTGCATAAATAATTTTTTTCTTTCTTCCTTATTACTCCTTAAGTACTCATCTGATCAAAATTTCTGCTCATTCCTAGCGGCAATCATGAGGGGAAAAGTTTGGTACTCACATTCTGTAAATCTGCTGCAAGAATTTCGACAGAATGCCTAATCTTCTCAGCTGTTTTCAAGCCTTCCTGAAAAAAACTGAAACAGAATGCAGTGAAACTCCCATCATTATTTTAGCATTTTAGACCAATATCATAGGATTTCCTAACACCAAACCATTTCCTTTCAATTTCCATAGGCAATATCCAATCTCTTTAAAGCATTAATAGTTTGTTTATACATTTCTTCATTTAACTTTATAAGTCTATTAATATCACAGCCCAATTAATATAAACTTGGTTGACAAATTAGACATGATTAATAAAGAGGCTCTATTGCATTACGGTACACATAGTGTAAAAAGCTACTGCTAGTATAGACATTACACGGAGCTGTAAGCCATCTGTTCAGGAACTGTATGCCCATTATATGGCAGATGCATATCATTCTCAGGACTGCTCTGATTGACTGAGATGAAAAATAAATGAATATTGGCACCTCCAATACTAATGGAACTTGGTCTGCTCTCAGATATCAGCTCCTCCATTATGGTAGGTGCACAATACGCTCAATTCATAGCATACGTGCATAGGAATTGACAGTGAGATATTCAAAAGTTATATAATACAAGACGAGAGTAGAACAGACTAGTTTTACCCATGGCATGCTGTAAGTGAACTGAAAAGATGCACTCAATATGCTAAATTTGTTCTAATAACCAGAATTATTCAAGCTCGTAAAATTCACTGCTGCATCTCATTAATACTGTTGGGATGGGTGGGGAAGGTGAGGCATAAGAAACAGAAATGCAAATGCACTATGATTTTTGCAAAAATGCTGTTGTTTAAGAAACACAGAATTGGAATCAAACATTAATTGTCTTGTTGGAATGTATTAATTCCTTCATAGTAGCAGCTTTTAGGCCAATTATACTATTGAATCGAAAGCAGTATCAGTTTTGCAACAATACAAACTGTAACTCTGGTGTAAAGTCATCTGAAGTGCAGTATAATTGCAATCAACGCAAAACAAACTTTAAAAGGTTCAGTCCGAATTTGCTTAACATTAACAGTGGGACTGTCAGCTCTCTGTTAACATTAAAATTTAATGGGTGTTCTAATGTCAATGTGCAGAGTCCTAGCATGCATGTATAGAACTTCCTTTTCCCTGGCCAGAAAGTGAGATCGGAACCGGCAATGTACCTTAGGTGTCCCTGTTCCACATTGCTCTCAGCAGCTTCTAGTTTTAGATCAATATCTGTAGCACAAGGGCACATAATCAGGTCTACAGTCTTATAGCCCTGTTTCCAACCTTCACTCACATCTAATGAGATTCCACGTTGGCAGCAGAGCCGCGAGATTACTGCCCAATAGACTTCTCAGCAGAATAACATGAACTTTGTGCTAACACCACCACAGACGATCCACTTCAGTGCTTCTGACAGCTGAAAATTATCAAAATTTGAAACACCCAATCTAAACTTGTAGGAGTCTCAACAGATATTTCCAGCTTGTACTAAATCGTTCAGGAAGCTACATAAATATTTTTCTAATTACCCCTTACACTGCTCATTTAAGGCCAGCACTACATGCAATATTCCTCATGTTAGCCCCAAAGATCTAATATAACACCACTGATGATGGCCCAACTTCACCTTCAGCACTTTAGCAAAACCTTGTCCAAGAGATAATTTTGCAATATCATCTTGCTTTCCCAGAACCACTGTAGCTGGCACAATATCTGCCTTTTGTTTATTTTCTAAAAGGTAGTAGCCTTTTGTACTGGCATACTATTTCCTTTTGATTGGAAAGAGAAGATGCCTAAAACAACTCATGTATATGGTTTAACATCAGCTAAGTAATGGAAGGTGTCATCAACAATGCCATCAAGTGACACCTACTTATCCTTAATCTGCTCGCAGCTGCTCAGTTCGGGTTCTGCCAGAACCACTTGGCTCCGGACCTAGTCACAGTCTAGATCCAGACATGATTGCAGGAACTGAGAAGAGGTTAGAATAGTTGCCCTTGGCATTAAGGCAGCATTCAACTGAGTATGACACCAAGGAGTCCAAGCAAAACTGAAGTCAATGGGGGTCAAAGGAAAAACCCTGCAATAGCTAGAGTCATACCTGACACAAAGCAAGATGTTTATGATTGTCGGAGCCCTAGGAAATTTCTGTAGGAACATCTCAGGGCAGCGTCCTTGGCCCAACCATCTTCAGCTGCTTCAACAATGACCTCCCCTCCATCATAATGTAAAGAAGGGGTCTGTTAGTTGACGACTCTAAAGTGTTCAGCTCAATTCACAACTCTTACGATTATGAAGCAGCCATGCCATCCTACAGCAGAACCTGAACAACACCCAGGTTTGTGCTAGCAAGTTGCAGGCAATATTTGTGCCACGTGAGTGCCAGGTAAGGACCATCTCCAATAAAAAAAGTCCAAACACCTTTGATTTACCTCCAATGGCACTGCCACTGTCTAGTCTCCTACCATCAACATCCCGGGAGTCACCATTAACCAGAAGATTAACTGGGCCAGCCATATCAACAACATGGTTACAACAGCAGGGCAGAGGCTGCGTACTCTGCAAGGATTGTCTCACCTCACGACCCCTAAAGCCACTTCATCATCTACAAGGCTCGTCAGGTGTGTGATGAAATACGCTGTCAAAGAGCCAGCCAGGCACAATGGGTCTAATATCCTCCTTCTGTGCTATAAGATTCTATGATTCTATGATACTCATTACTCGCCTAGATGGGTGCAGCTGTAACAGCATTCAAAAAGCTCCCCACCATGCAGGACAGAGCAGTCTGCTTGATTGGTACCCCTACCACTAGACTCAACTACCGGCTGCAGTATGTACTATCTACAGGATGAACTGCAGAAACTCATCTAGAATACTTTGTCAGCACCTCCCAGCCCTGTGACTTCTATCAAAAATGACAAGAGCAACAATGTTGTGGGAACAGCATCACCTCCAATTTCCCCTCCAAGTCACACACCATTCTGAATTGAACATACACTGCCGTTCCCTCATCATGGCTGGGTCAAAATCCTGGAGTTCCCTAGCTAACACCATTGTAGACGCACCATCAGCACAAAGAAGAAGTTCAAAGAGAAGGCCACCACCATCTTCTCGGGGCTTTTAGAGATTGGAAATAAAAATCTGGCATTGCCAGCATTGTCCACATCCCAAGAACAAATAAAAATATTGCACGTATGGAAATCTGCACAACAAAATACCAGCCATTACACTTAGGAGTAGAAATTGGTTATGGCCCGCTCTTGGACGCATAACCAACAGTATCCAGTCAGCGCATGCCCCAAACGGGAGGCCAGAGGCTCCCCTGAAATTGGGCCGTGAGCCCCATTTCAATAATTTGAGCGAGCTGCTGGCGCCTTACACCTCCAGAGGCAGCTCACCCATTGATCAATTTCAGGCTTTGTTGGCAGCGGCCCTCAGGTAAGTCCCCGAAGGGAGGCGAGGAGAACAGGAGGGCCCCGATATTACCAGGGAGGTGGGTTGGCAGCGGGGGGTCGACTGGGCGCATGGGTAACCCGCCCAGTACCTTGGCTTCCGGGTTTCCCGTTGGAAACCTGCGCAGCGGGCAGACTGCGCATGCGCATCACAGGCTGTCAGCTGGAAGAGCCCTATTTAAAGGGGAAGTCCTCCAATGCTGCTCCTGCGACAAACAGCCAAAATTACAAGGGAAAGGCTGCTCCCAGGTTTAATGATGCCTCACTCCAGATCCTACTGGATGGGGTGAGGAGAAGGAGAGAGATCTTCTACCCGGCGTACGGGAGGAAATGGCCTGCCTCTCCCACCAAGAAGGCCTGGCTCGAGGTGGCAGAGGAGGTCACCAGCATCACCAACATATCCCGCACCTGGATACAGTACAGGAAGCACTTCACTAACTAGGTCAGCCAAAGTGAGCACATTTACTCATTCTCCTACACTCTGTCTTCCACATCACCGCTCCCACCCCACAACTTCTTCTGCACTGCCAACACTACTCTATCACATCACTCCTCACACCCACTCAAACCTCATCCTCAACTTATCTGCACTTACTCACCTCCCCAGTACTCATCCCACCACTACCACTCAACCCAATCCTCATACAATCTCATGGCTCTGTCTCATGCTCACCCTCTGATGCATCTCTTTCATGATCGCCCTCACACAACCTGCCACTACCTCTGCTGCAGCCACAGGGGATGCATCACGTATGAGTAGCAGGAAGCGTAAGGCAAAGGTTTCGTGATCACAAAGGGGATGCACAAGGGTGTTGACGGTTTGTCATGTTTTTTATTTATATTTGACTCACATTAAATATTATATTGTCACCACTACTGGCACGTCTTGGCCATTCTTGACTGGCTTGTGCAATAAGTCCCTTTCATGAGGTTCTCCATGAAGACCCACACTTGATGCCACCCAATGGGTCACCCTACAGTGGGTGTTTGTGTAGTTGCACGACCAATTTGTGCAGGTGCCTGTGGCGCAGCACTGTGTTGTGGAGCTCCACGTGGCGGTGGTGAACGGCGTGCCTGGCGATGCTAGTGATGTTGCTCGTCCTCGGATGAAGTGATGGATGCAGCCATGGTGCCCCCCATCTGGTGTGAGTTTAAGGGGGTCCGCAAAGTAGTTAAATGTGTTTGCACAGCAGAGTTTAGGGTATAAATTAATAATTTTGAGTGGAAAGACAAAGGTGTTGCAGCCAAAACTTTGTCTGAAGTGACAGAGTGCCCTGCTGCAATAAATGAGGTATTCCCCCCAACTTTCAACAAATCCTTTGCATTTCCCACTGGCTGCTGACTGAAACACATCTGCTCCAACAGGGAGTGTTTCTCACAGCACGGGAAACACACTGAGGATCCATGAAAATTGCACCCCTGCCAAAATCTCCTGTCAATGAGGTTTGTCAAGTACCTCAACTAGGTAAGTAAGTATTTAAATTGTCATCCCGCCGGCTTTAATTGCCGGTGGGAGTCCTGCATGCAGGAGTTGCGCGCGCACCCGAACACGTCACTGGGGAACCCGGAAGTGGGTGGGTTAGAGCCGGGCTCCAGACCTGCTCCGGGATTCCCCGATTTTACGAGCCCCTCCGCCTTCAAAGCACCCGCTCGGCCATCCTAAAATTGACCCCGAGGTAAAGGATGTTAGTCTTGGGGAATGGAGCATTTTCCATTTCAGGCACCCTGTGTCAGCATACATACTCTCCCAGTTCAAGTATACACGGCTAAATGCATAGTAAAGCTCCCTCCATTCTTCCAGAGCAATGTGCCTCAACCTCAGAAGCGTCGCCTCGCAGCCCCCCACCCCCCTCCCATCTACTGTACTAGTGTAGTATTTCCCATACCAACTATCTCTGGGCCTGCCTGAGCGACATTGCCAATTAGTGTTGAACTAAAGGAGGTTTTGTGATGTTGGCTCATGCCCACTCGGAACTGGATTGAGACTTCCTAAACTTGTTTCATATAGGACCCTTACAGCCGACAGTGGAGACTTTCACACCATCAGTCTGGACTGGATTTGATCCCAGGTTCCATAGATAAAAGGCAAGTATGCAACCCACGCCACCATCCAATTCCCTACACAATACAATTTCAGCAAAGGTCTGAGCTGAAAATAGAATCAGCCCAGGAGTGTCCCTATGAAGAGGCTAAAATCATTAAAATAAAAGCAGATGAGTACTCTTACATGTACTGCGCATGATAATACTTGGTGAGGTTCTGTATCAAGTCCACTCCTTTCTTCGTCTTTATCTCATTCACTTTGATCAGATACTAAAAAAAACAAAAAAAAGACAAAGTGATATGTAAATTATACTCCCCTCACTGTATTCAAAAAATCTATGACATTTCAGTGGCTGTGATCTAGGGCTCTTATAAGCCAAGTGTTTCAAAGGAACTCAACAGACACAATCTTTTCAAAGATTCAATTGGCAAATCATTGATATTGTAGATAGAAAAGCACTTTGAGATTTTAGACACTTTTCTTAAGGGAAAACAATCTGCCCAGCATTCTCCATTCTCCACAAGTAGGAAGCCCAAATAACGTTAATGCAGCCACAATCAAATCACAGTTGAGTATCGCAGTAAGCCAGAAAATTTGATCCTTGATTCCAATAAAAACACCAAATATTCTCTGCCAGTAATCTGGTTGGAAAATTTGGTGGAGAATATCAAAAACAATTTGGAGAGCAAAGTTCACAGAGAAGTGGCACGTGGTGGCAGAGGAAAGGGTGGCTGGATTAGCAATATTTGGCACCAACAATGAACCACCAAATCTTAAGGCAGGATTGGAAACTTTGTAGCCAATTATTTGGCAGTGAAATGCTGTATCTGCCACACAAAAATGTTCCTGAGCAAGATACCTGGAAACATTTCAACAACAAGGGAGTAGTGAAGGAAAATTAGCCTTGAACAGAAGACTTCGAAGCAAAAAGTATTATCAAGGGCAGAGGAGAAAGTCCAGCTCTTCAAGCCTGAAATTGTACTAAGCATGCTGAGATGGAAATTACCTCCAGAGACCCTGGTAAGATTGTACGGCATAGAAGATATGAAGGAGAGTGCAAATTATCTGTTGTTATGTGAAGATTCTAAAGGAACATCCTTTCAGCTTCATTAATTTCTTCTTTCTATAGATAGACCTGGATCTTCTGGCTTAGTTACAAGTCAGAATTTACAACCAGCTCCAACAACATCTGCACTACTCATACTCAAATTGCACTCACCAGGACAGCTACTATTTCACCTTCATCACAAATACCGATTAGATTTCCTGCACACAAGCACATTAGTGGCACAGAGGAATTAGCATTACCGGCTGAGCAAGGCAAATTGCAGGTTGCAGGTGTTGCAAACAGCAGACACCTGAGCAGGAAAATGTAGATGCGGATGCTGGTGGCAAGCCTTAAAGACAAGAGTAATATTTTATCAACACAATGGGCCAGAATTTGCTGAAACAAGGTATCTCGTGGCATGTCCCGTGAGTTGGATTTTTTTCCTCATGCTTTAGCTCGAAAATTTTTGCGCTGCAAAATTGCTGAAAGTGCAAGTTGATAACGATACGGTCATCATCTGGGACCTTGTTGAACGACGGGACCAACAGTCTATCTCCTTAACCAATTAAATTTAAGGATAGAGAAAGAAACAGAGGAATGAAGGAAATAGGGTGAATTAGAGTCAAATCAGGGACAGAAAGTGAAATACAGAGGGAAAGAAAGATTGACAGAAGAGAGAGAGAAAAGGGACAGAAAATAAAATTAAGAAAAAAATGTAAAATTTAAAATTTGATATTTTTAAAATCTCTAACAACAATTTACTACGTGCAGGAATGAGATTGAACAGTTTAAATTGTTCCCTTTCTAGGCCAGAGAGGTTGATTGGCATTGGATTAACAATTAGCACCTCGTTAAAAGGGTATTTACACTCAATCCAGACTGATGAGATGAAAGTCTTCTGCCTGTAATGGCTGAAGGTATCCTATTGTAGAGTTTGGGCAGTCACAAGAAGTTCGAAACAGGGCCATACTTCAGCCTCAACCACACAAGACAAGATGGCTGGGGTGCAAAATGGAACAGTCACACTGCTGCAGTAGAAGGTATTCTACTGATGTTGAGGTTTGCAACATGTTGTTAGAGCGGAGTAAAAGAAGTTTTATTCCGCATCTTGCCCATGCTAAACCTGACCTGGGAGTGCTTAATGGCAACACTAGTGGGGAAAAGTGGGAAACTGTTCCATTTCCCAACACTGAATCCTTCACCTTGATGAGTATAAAATGCATGAAAAAAAATGACAGATAATAGTAAATCAACAACCTTTTTGCTAAAATTATGGTAGGAACAGAATACTCAAATGAGGCTTGATGGGAAAGCAACTGCATCAGAAATTCTCACTTACCTCACACATCTGCAGCTGAAACATCCTCCGTTCCTTTTCCATCTCCTCTGCTATTTCACCTCCAGTCACCTCAATTCGTACCATTCCATACTGCTTTGCAAGTTCTCTTTTCTCTTTTTCAATTTTAGTACTGACAAAAAAAGTGAGAAAACATTCAAACTTCAAACATATCTGCTTCTTGCCAGCTCACTCCCTGTAATTAGGATGATTAAAAATATGAAAGAGAGATGTTAAGGGCAAAATCAGTTATGGCCAACTGCCAATCCATTTCTTGTCAACATTATGACCTTCAGGGTGCCTACCACTTTAATTCACTGAAATAAAAAAGAATGGCCATAAATATAAAAGTTTGTTTTAAACTTAACTTGAAGAATGATCCTTGAATAAAATTGGTCTTGTAGCAAATTGCATATGCATTCAAGTCCTTGAGAGATTATCAGTAATAGCATGCCATTTCACTAATATTCCCACATGTTGAAAACGCAAGTATGTCTTTTTTACCTGGAAAATTAAACTTAGGAAGATAGAAAGGTAGAGGATCAGAAAAGACACTGTAGTCTGTCTGGTGCTCCCAAGAAATAATAGTTCTCAATTCTCAGTCACTTACTTCCTCAAACATAACTTCAGTGATTTGAAGAGACTGGAGAAGCTGGAGTTGTTCTCCTTAGAACAGGGAAGGTTAAGAGGAGATGTGATAGAGGTGTTCAAAATTAAGATGTGGAGATGCCGGTGATGGACTGGGGTTGACAATTGTAAACAATTTTACAACACCAAGTTATAGTCCAACAATTTTATTTGAAATTCACAAGCTTTCGGAGGCTTCCTCCTTCCTCAGGTGAATGTTGTGGAAATGAAATCCTCGAACCTTTCGCATTTATAAATCACAGAACAATACCTGGTGATTACAGATAGTCTTTCCAACTGCCCGTTGCCAAGGCAATCACAGTGTGCAGACAGAGAGGTGTTACCTACAAGGCCACCGAATATACAAACAACCAAAAAAAAACAGAGAGAGGCAGAAACATAGAAACATCCGGAAGGAAGAGAAAGACAGCAAATGACCCGTTATATTAAAAACAGATAACATTTGTTCGCTGGTGGGGTTACGTGTAGTGTGACATGAACCCAAGATCCCGGTTGAGGCCGTCCTCATGGGTGCGGAACTTGGCTATCAATTTCTGCTCGACGATTTTGCGTTGTCGTGTGTCTCGAAGGCTGCCTTGGAGTATGCTTACCCGAGCTGGCGGCTCGGCCAAAGAGGATCTTAAAGGCTAGTTCCTCTTTCTTTTTGTGAGGTCGGGGGAAGCAGAAGTGCTGCTCTAGACTCCACAAATCCAGCCTGGGCCGCTGCTGCTCCAGCTGCCCAGCTCCACATAAATATTGGGACCCCCCCTAATGGACATATCTTTTTTGAGCCCGGAGGCTGGCGGAACCGCTCGATTTTGCCGTGGCCTGCTGACCCAATGCTAGACACCCCTGGCACTCAAAATGGACCAGGTCTCTCACCGGGACTATTGGGCAGCCGGCCAGTCTGTTCTGCTGGCCAAATACCCAAAGTCCGCTCGGGGTGGGGGGGGGCGGGGGGTGGCAAATCCACCCCTTGAACTCTAACAGTGCCATCTTGCAAGGTCGATTGTGAACTTAATTTTGACAAATCTGTACTGATCTTGGATATTGAATGTTATTCAGTTATACAATTGTGATTCCTAACTGAGCTGCTCTGACACTTAAATTTAACTTTGTTTTGCTGATGATGACTTAGATTCTGTTGACCTACACTAAATATTAACTAACTTTAAAGAACTGTATTGCAGTAATTGCTGATTCCAACCTTACAACACTATTAATTGTATTACAGCAGATGTAGTTAAACAAAGTGGCATGTTTGTCCGCTTCAACCCTCAATGCCAATAGTCAACTAATATTTAAATTGCACCACAGCCAGTATTGTACAGTAGTGCTGTTAATGACAATATTGATCAGATTTGTTCATGTTGGATAATTAAGGCATCATATAGGAAAACATAGACATAAACCTGATTTATTACTGCAGACTGATAAAAAGGGGAAAAGACTTGCCCAAGAACCTTCAGTTAACATGCGTTACACATTGGTTTGTGAATCCACGGAGGGGCATTGTGGGAGAGGAGCCGAGCCGAGCGGAGGGAGCGTCCGATAAAAGGTGGGATTTCAGAGCGCTGAGAGGAGCCGAGCCGAGCGGAGCTGCGACCGAGTTCGAAGTGACGTCAGGAATCAGATCGGGACGCGACACAGGGGAGGCACCTGATTGGTGAGTAGGTTCAGGTGAGTATTTCTACTTATCTACAGTAACTAAAGTAAAAGGAAAGGGAAGGTCTGCAGGTCTTATAGGAAGTAGCGTTTATTTTTTAGTGAATCAAGGTCCCTAGTGTAGTTAACATTCTCTAAATTGAGAACAATTTAAAGGAGTAAACTCCTTAAAGGGAGTGGTAAGTAGTTTTTCTTTCCTTTTTTTTTCTCTTGACATTGTAGTTGTTCTTAAGCTAATTTAAGGGTTAAGTCATGGCAGGAGATCCCAGGGCCGTGTCATGTTCCTCTTGTGGGATGTGGGAATTCAGGGCTCCTTCCTGTATCCCTGATTCCTTCACCTGCGGGAAGTGTGTCCAGCTGCAGCTATTGTTTGACCGCTTGACGGCTCTGGAGCTGCGGATGGACTCACTTTGGAGCATCCGCGATGCTGAGAAAGTCGTGGATAGCACGTTCAGTGAGTTGGTCACACCGCAGATAAAAATTACTGAGGGAGATAGTGAATGGGTGACCAACAGACAGAGGAAGAGTAGGAAGGCAGTGCAGGGGTCCCCTGCGGTCATCTCCCTCCAAAACAGGTATACCGTTTTGGATACTGTTGGGGGAGATGGCTCACCAGGGGAAGGTGGCAGTGGCCAGGTTCATGGCACCGTGGCTGGCTCTGCTGCACAGGAGGGCAGGAAAAAGAGTGGCAGAGCTATAGTGATAGGGGACTCGATTGTAAGGGGAGCAGACAGGCGTTTCTGCGGACGCAACCGAGACTCCAGGATGGTATGTTGCCTCCCTGGTGCAAGGGTCAAGGATGTCTCGGAGCGGCTGCAGGACATTCTGGAGGGGGAGGGTGAACAGCCAGTTGTCGTGGTGCATATAGGCACCAACGATATAGGTAAAAAACAGGATGAGGTCCTACAAGCTGAATTTAGGGAGTTAGGAGTTAAACTAAAGAGTAGGACCTCAAAGGTAGTAATCTCAGGATTGCTACCAGTGCCACGGGTTAGTCAGAGTAGGAATGACAGGATAGCTAAGATGAATACGTGGCTTGAGAGATGGTGCAAGAGGGAGGGATTCAAATTCCTGGGCCATTGGAACCGGTTCTGGGGGAGGTGGGACCAGTACAAATTGGACGGTCTGCATCTGGGCAGGACTGGAACCAATGTCCTAGGGGGAGTGTTTGCCAGTGCTGTTGGGGAGGGTTTAAACTAATGTGGCAGGGGGATGGGAACCGATGCAGGAAGTCAGTGGGAAATAAAGTGGTGACAGAAACAAAAGGCAGTAAGGGAGAGTGTACAGAACATGACCGGACAGATGGTCTGAGAAAGCAGGGCAAAGACCAAGGGAAGTCTAGATTAAACTGCATTTATTTCAATGCAAGAAGTCTGATGGGCAAGGCAGATGAACTCAGGGCATGGATGGGTACATGGGACTGGGATGTTATAGCTATTACTGAAACATGGCTAAGGGAGGGGCAGGACTGGCAGCTCAATGTTCCAGGGTACAGATGCTATAGGAAAGATAGAGCAGGAGGTAAGAGAGGAGGGGGAGTTGCGTTCTTGATTAGGGAGAACATCACGGCAGTAGTGAGAGAGGATATATCCGAGGGTTCGCCCACTGAGTCTATATGGGTAGAACTGAAAAATAAGAAGGGAGAGATCACTTTGATAGGATTGTACTACAGACCCCCAAATAGTCAACGGGAAATTGAGGAGCAAATATGTAAGGAGATTACAGACAGCTGCAAGAAAAATAGGGTGGTAATAGTAGGGAACTTTAACTTTCCCAACATTGACTGGGACAGCCATAGCATTAGGGGCTTGGATGGAGAGAAATTTGTTGAGTGTATTCAGGAGGAATTTCTCATTCAGTATGTGGATGGCCCGACTAGAGAGGGGGCAAAACTTGACCTCCTCTTGGGAAATAAGGAAGGGCAGGTGACAGAAGTGTTAGTGAGGGATCACTTTGGGACTAGTGATCATAATTCCATTAGTTTTAAGATTGCTATGGAGAAGGATAGGTCTGGCCCAAAAGTTAAAATTCTAAATTGGGGAAAGGCCAATTTTGATGGTATTAGACAGGAACTTTCAGAAGTTGATTGGGAGAGTCTGTTGGCAGGCAAAGGGATGTCTGGTAAGTGGGAGGCTTTCAAAAGTGTGTTAACCAGGGTTCAGGGTAAGCACATTCCTTATAAAGTGAAGGGCAAGGCTGGTAGAAGTAGGGAACCTTGGATGACTCGGGAGATTGAGGCACTAGTCAAAAAGAAGAAGGAGGCATATGACATGCATAGGCAGCTGGGATCAAGTGGATCCCTTGAAGAGTATAGAGATTGCCGGAGTAGAGTTAAGAGAGAAATCAGGAGGGCAAAAAGGGGATATGAGATTGCTTTGGCAGATCAGGCAAAGGTGAATCCAAAGAGCTTCTACAAATACATAAAGGGCAAAAGGGTAACTAGGGAGAGAGTAGGGCCTCTTAAGCATCAACAAGGTCATCTATGTGCGGAACCACAAGAGATGGGTGAGATCCTGAATGAATATTTCACATCGGTATTTACGGTTGAGAAAGGCATGGATGTTAGGGAACTTGGGGAAATAAATAGTGATGTCTTGAGGAGTGTACATATTACAGAGAGGGAGGTGCTGGAAGTCTTAACGCGCATCAAGGTAGATAAATCTCCGGGACCTGATGAAATGTATCCCAGGACGTTATGGGAGGTTAGGGAGGAAATTGCGGGTCCCCTAGCAGAGATATTTGAATCATCCACCACTACAGGTGAGGTGCCTGAAGATTGGAGGGTAGCAAATGTTGTGCCTTTGTTTAAGAAGGGCGGCAGGGAAAAGCCTGGGAACTACAGACCAGTGAGCCTGACATCTGTAGTGGGTAAGTTGTTGGAGGGTATTCTGAGGGACAGGATCTACAGGCATTTGGAGAGGCAGGGACTAATTAGGAACAGTCAGCATGGTTTTGTGAGAGGAAAATCATGTCTCACGAATTTGATTGAGTTTTTTGAAGGGGTAACCAAGAAGATAGATGAGGGCTGTGCAGTAGACGTGGTCTACGTGGACTTCAGCAAAGCATTTGACAAGGTACCGCATGGTAGGTTGTTACATAAGGTTAAATCTCATGGGATCCAAGGTGAGGTAGCCAATTGGATACAAAATTGGCTTGACGACAGAAGACAGAGGGTGGTTGTAGAGGGTTGTTTTTCAAACTGGATGCCTGTGTCCAGCGGTGTGCCTCAGGGATCGGTGCTGGGTCCGCTGTTATTTGTTATTTATATTAATGATTTGGATGAGAATTTAGGAGGCATGGTTAGTAAGTTTGCAGATGACACCAAGATTGGTGGCATTGTGGACAGTGAAGAAGGTTATCTAGGATTGCAACGGGATCTTGATAAATTGGGCCAGTGGGCCGATGAATGGCAGATGGAGTTTAATTTAGATAAATGTGAGGTGATGCATTTTGGTAGATCGAATCGGGCCAGGACCTACTCCGTTAATGGTAGGGCATTGGGGAGAGTTATAGAACAAAGAGATCTGGGAGTACAGATTCATAGCTCCTTGAAAGTGGAGTCACAGGTGGATAGGGTAGTGAAGAAGGCATTCAGCATGCTTGGTTTCATTGGTCAGAACATTGAATGCAGGAGTTGGGATGTCTTGTTGAAGTTGTACAGGGCATTGGTGAGGCCACACTTGGAGTACTGTGTACAGTTCTGGTCACCCTATTATAGAAAGGATATTATTAAACTAGAAAGAGTGCAGAAAAGATTTACTAGGATGCTACCGGGACTTGATGGTTTGACTTACAGGGAGAGGTTAGACAGACTGGGACTTTTTTCCCTGGAGAGCAGGAGGTTAAGGGGTGATCTTATCGAAGTCTATAAAATAATGAGGGGCATAGATAAGGTCGATAGTCAAAATCTTTTCCCAAAGGTAGGGGAATCTATAACGAGGGGGCATAGATTTAAGGTGAGAGGGGAGAGATACAAAAGGGTCCAGAGGGGCAATTTTTTCACTCAAAGGGTGGTGAGTGTCTGGAACGAGCTGCCAGAGGCAGTAGTAGAGGCGGGTACAATTTTGTCTTTTAAAAAGCATTTGGACAGTTACATGGGTAAGATGGGTATAGAGGGATATGGGCCAAGTGCAGGCAATTGGGACTAGCTTAGTGGTATAAACTGGGCGACATGGACATGTTGGGCCGAAGGGCCTGTTTCCATGTTGTAACTTCTATGATTCTATGATTCTAGTGGGAATTCTTCAGAGTCTGAAATTAACAAGAGCATGGGAGTGGGACTAATTGGATAGCTCTTTCAAAGATCTGGCACAGGCACGATGGGCCGAATGGCCACCTTTTGTGCTGTATGATTCTATGAACATAACCTTTTACTTAATGACATTATCATGGAGTGTGATTGATGATGGTAGCTATCACAGAACAAAAGGAAGGTGAGGAAGAGAAAAGAAAAGGAATTTCTACACTTTTAGTGCATCATAAACAGATATCATTTTTTAAACTCACAATTTGACTTCATAATCTTTCCAAGCTTTGTCAAAGGGTTTCTTTAAATCCTGCAAAAAAATTAAAGTAGAGTAAAAAGGAGCAGTAAATAGGATTCTTTTTTATGCATGCCACTTGTGCAACTGGGACTGTATTAGCTGAAGTGCTAATGTCAATACATTTCATGTTGTAAGTTCTGGCTCTACGAAGTAAATAAATCTATCTTTAATTTTTATGTGTGCTATGTATGTTGCACATTCCTTTTTGAGCACCACCATTCTGTGACACAGTCCTGCATGCAGCTGCACACTTCCACCACTAGAAGGAGCTGCATAAGCTGCAAATCCTCATACCAATTCCGTCAACATTGCTAATAGACTTCTGAGGGAAATTCACTTTGTCCAGATTTTCCGAGGGCAAAGCCTTGGGTGATCCACTGGTTAGTTATAAAAGTTAATTCTGTGTATGTTCCTTCACTGTCTTGTCAAGTCTTACGATGTTAAACTGAGCTTCCGACCATATATCCTCTCCATCACCAAGACCGCCTACTTCCACCTCCGTAACATCGCTCGTCTCCTCCCCTGCTTCAGCTCATCTGCTACTGAAATCCTCAACCATGCCTTAATTACCTCTAGACTACACTATTCTAATGCCCTGCTGGCCAGCCTCCCACCTTGCACCCTCCGTAATCTTGGGCTCTGCTGCCCGTATCATAACTTGTACCAATGATGTTCACCCATCACCCCTGTGCTCGCTGACCTACAATGGGTCCTGGTCCAGCAACACCTCGAATTTAAAATTCTCATCCTTGTTTTCAAATCCCTCCATGGTTTCGCCCCTCCCTATCTCTGTAACCTCCTCCAGCCCTACAATTCTGGCCTCCCCCGATTTTCATCGCTCTACCACTGGTGGCCGTGCCTTCAGTTGCCAAGGCCCTAAGCTCCTTAATTCCTTCCTTAAACCTCTCTCTCCCTCTTTAAGACGTTCCTTAAAACTTACTTCTTTGACCAAGCTTTTGGTCACCTGTCCTAATATCTCCTTATATGGCTTGGGTGTCAAATTTCATTTGACTACGCTCCTGACTGAGTTTCCCCCTTCCAGCTCAAGGTGGTCAGGCTAATTTAGTGTCTCAACTGCTGCCCTGGCTGAGCTCAGCTAACCCAGTGTAGACAAGGAATCGAATTCAGGACATTCTGGTCTGCATGGCTTAGTGCTGCAATAGTTTAAAAAAAAATATATAAAACACTACTTAAAGAAGTAATCCCTTACAACTGTCCTTCAGAAGAATTGTAAAACCAGGAGATTTACTCATCATTAATTGCTACATCAGAGCTCTCACTGAACGTAGTCAATGTTGCCTTACCCCCTTGACTCCTTTCAGCTCTCCTCTCAGCAGAGAGTTCAGGAAAAAGACAACGTGATTCATACTCTGCAACTGAAGGAGAAAAAAATACAATCAATATAGTGAAAGAATTGAATGATACTGTAGAATAAATACATTTAGTATAAGGTAAAAAGCTGATGGCAAGTATAAAGCTAAGTACTTTGAATGTAATAGCAATGAATTTGCTCCTCTAATGGCCCAGTGAGCTTACCAAGTGAGTAGCTGAGCCACACAGATATGGAAAGGCCCAGGTTCAATCTCCAGTTTGCAATGATTTCAATGCCCTGGAAGGGAGAATTGAGCTTCTGAGCATTATTTAGTGGACCGTGCTACAAGTTTGCTCGTGTGGATGTCAGGTTAGAACAGGATTGGGCTTGGCTATGATGCCACTTGCAGTCAAATTGCCTGCCAACACTAACTGTCAAAGCTTACAAATGAATAATGGCTCCTTGGGTGAGATGGCAAAAAACTGGTACCTTTGGAACAGTAGAAGTTAGCACTTTCAGGAAAGGTAAGGGATGAAAATTGGAGCAAGAAAAAAGAAGTACTTACCCTCTTTATCTGCTCCATACTGTTTGAAATAAAATCTATATTTTAATTGAAGTTTTTAAGACTGAGATCAATAAAATTTTGTTAGGTAAGGGTATCAAAGGATATGGAACAAAGGCAGGTAAATGGAGTTCAGATACAGATCAGCTATGATCTAATAGAATGGCAGAACAGGGTTGAGGAGCTGGATCCCTGTTCCTATATTTCACCTAAAATTGCTTTTTGAAGTGCTCCTCATTTGATCCCTAATACTGATTTCATTGATGATGAACTGAACTATGGCAAACATTCTTCAATGACTTCCACAGGGGAATTCCTCGTGGAGTGAGTCATTTATCTGGCACTGACTGGTGTTGGTCTGTTTCCAGGTCCATCTTTAGCAAAATCTATTATTAAACTTAGACCCTGTCAAGTTTTGAAATAAGTTAAAAATGAAAATATGGCTCTTGATCAATTTGAAAATAGACTAATTGGAGTTGTAACTATGGCAAGTAGTAGACATTCAGAGACCCCCTTCAATGGCATCATAGGAACATGCCGCTTCATTTCATTAACTGAATGGATATTTTCTGGGCTCTATGGAGGAGTCTTTCAAATAGCAATTTCGCTGGAAATAATATTTTAAAATTATCCATCTGGTACATATTTAGCTGACGGTCGTATTACCACATTATTCAAGTTAATATGAAGCAATGCTGTGGTTTGACCAGTGTTACAGCGTTTATTGTTTGTGAAGTGTCTCAGTGTGTTGCAACAGTCAACAGTAGGGGATGCGGCTTTAAGACCATTGTAGGTAGCAGTAGCAATGGTGATGGGAAGCTTTGATGATGCAGTAAAGGTCCATAGCTTCAAGGCCTTGACAGTTCCATACAGGTTGAAAGGTTAAATGACAGTTTTAAACTTCCATTCCACTGCCTAGCCACGAACATTGCTCTCTTCCGCATTTCCTCTACCACCCCCAACCTCTGTTCAACGGCTGTGCACTTTCTCTTTAATTCTGTTTCCCTGAACCCTATATAACCTCAATTTCTTCCTTCCCTACCCTCACAAGCTGAAAGTTTAACTACCTAGAACATCTTGTTGTTTCAATCATGCAATGTTAACATTTTGGTACAATGCAAAACTTTATTACAACTGTAATTTTAAGGGATGATTTAACTGATCTGGGTTATTTTGCTTCCAACTTCATCAAATTTATAAAGCAAAATACTGCAGATGCTGGAAATCTGAAATAAAAACAGAAAATGCTGGAAAAGCTCAGCAAAGTGAGGCAGCATCTGTGGAGAAAGAAACAGAGTTAACGTTTCAGGTCAAAGACCTTTCGTCAGAACTGGAAGATGTTAAAGTGTTAAAGTTTTTAAGCAAGTACACAGCCAGGGAAAGCTGGGGGGGGGTGGGGAGGAAAGAACAAAAGGGAAGGTCTGTGATAGGGTAGAGGAGAAAAGTGATAAAATGACAAAAGGGATGATGGTGCAAGGCAAGGAGGCTGATAATGGGACAGGTTAAGAAACAAAAGATTGATCAAGAGTAGCTGTGAATGGCAACAGCAGAACCATTACCAGCACTTGCTGTCCAAAAAAATGGGAGTAGTGGTTATGGTCTGAAGTTATTGAAATCATTGTTGAGTCTGGAGGGTTGTAAAGTGCCTAAACAAAAGATGAGATGCTGTTCCTCGAGCTTCTGTTGTGGTTCACTTGAACAGTGTAAGAGGCCGAGGACAGAGAGGTCAGAGTCGGAGTGGGGCAGGGAATTAAAATGGCAAGCGACCGGCATGTCAGGGTCATGTTTGCAGGCAGAGTGTAAGTGTTCAGCAAAGCGATCACCCAGTCTGCATTTGGTCTCCTCAGTGTAGAGGAGACCGCATTGTGAGCAGCAAATACAGTATACTAAATTGAAAGAAGTACAAGTAAATCGCTATTTCACCTGGAAGGAGTGTTTGGGGCCCTGGACAGTGAGAAGAGAGGAGGTTAAGGGGCATGTGTTGCATCTCCTGCGCTTGCACGGGAAGGTGCTGTGGGTGATGGAAGAGTGGACTAGGGCGTCGCGGAGGGAGCGGTCCCTTTGGAATGCTGAAAGAGGAGGGAGGGGAAGATGTGTTTGGTGGTGGGATCGCGTTGGAGGAAATGGTGGAGGATGATCTGTTGAACGTGGAGGTTGGTGGGTGGAAGGTGAGGACAAGGGGGACCTTATCATGGTTCTGGGAAGGAAGGGGTGAGGGCAGAAGTGCGGGAAATAGGAAATTTATTCTTTTTTGTTTTTGGTGTGGGTTGAACTTTAGGCTCGTTATGGTGAGGGATGTGAGAGTTATGGAAAATTAAATATTTTTCCATTTTTTACCCTGAGGTCAGAAATAGCATTAAATATAGTTAAATTCAAAATACAGCTTCTTGAACTATTTCGGTGCTGTTGTGCTCAGATGTGGCCAAGACTGATTGGGTTGCCTAGCTCTCAGATTTACCTCCCTCCTTGTAGAAAAGGCCTCAACTCTGTTCTGCTGAACACCTCTCTGTGACAACACCTATTTGATGGCCTGGCTGATGCTGCAAAATTACTGTATATGGGTGTCAGCCATTCTCACCTCTGATAAGAAGGTTGCGGGTTTAAGTTCCACTTGAGTGCATAATATAGACTGATACCTCTGTGCAGTACTGAGGGAGTGCTGCACTATCAAAGATGCCATCTTTTGGATGAGATGTTAAACCAATGCCCCATCTACGCTTTCAGGTGGATGTAAAAGATCCCACGGCACTATTTAAAGAAGAGTAGGGGCATTCACCTGGTCTCCTGCCCAACATTTATCTTTTAGCCAACACCTAAAACATATGATCTGGTCATTTATTTAATTGCTGTTTGTGTGACATTACTATGTGCAAATTGGCTGCCGTGTTTCCTATATTACAGCAGTAACTACACTTCCAAAGTACTTCATTGGTCGTAAAGCACTTTGGGACGTCCTGAGATTGTGAAAAGCGCTATGTAAATGTAAGATTTTTTTAAAGTCAACATCACTAAAATAGATTATCTGGTCATTATGTCATTGCTGTAAAGCGTTTGGGATATCCGGAGATCATGAAAAGCACTATATAAATGTAATTTTTTTTCTTTCATTCTATTGCGTGTGAACCAATGTTTAAGCACTCTGATTTAACTCCCCCCCACCCTGCTCCTCTGCCGAGGGATTAAAACGGGCCGAGTCCATTTACCAACCCAAGGCTGCACTGTTCCCACCCGCCTGCCGGCATTTTATCTTCGCCGACTTTGACAGGCAGGCCCAGGCTTAATTTAAATCTAAAAGTTGGGCCCGAAGACCTCAATCACAGCGTGATTTTAACGAAGACTTGGGTGGGAGGCCCGCATGGTGTCAAATCCACCAGAGAAGCCTGGTGGGATGCAGCAAAGTGGCCAGAAGAAGCCAAGTAATATATTTTTACTCTTAGAGAGGATTCTTTGGGGGCTAGGTGAAGCAGAGGTGCTCTTTCAGCCCCTGGAAGGAATCCTTGGGCCTCCCCTGCCCCAACCCTCCCTACACCAGCATCTTTTTGAACCTCATTGCGGGGATCATTTCCTTAGGTCCCCAGAGCCAGACAGTTCCCACCCCAATTGCTGCTCCCTCCACCTTGCCATCTTTCCCGCCGGCTTCGGGCAGGAGACCGATTTCAAATATTAAAATGAGGCTCAGCAGTTAAAATCGGCTGGGTTATGCTTGCTTCTGAACTTCTGGGTGTGCCGCCCACTTCGAGCCTCCTCGCACCAATCGCACCCTCCTGTTAAAATCTCCCCTCTACGTCATTCTGTTGTTGCATTCTTTCTTCCTGCCTCTTTATTTTTATATTGCAAAAACATTTTGTAACCACTAAGTGTAATGCCTAAAGTTTGTTACATATTACATGTTCAATGTGTCTCCTTGGAGGCAACACATGTGACCTAGGCATTTACTTGAATTGCAGGAAATTTTCCACTGTCCAATGTTTTTTCTACGGAGACAGATTGTCGAAATAAACGAGCATAATTAGAATATTGTAACATCCAAAAAGTACCAACATTTGAAACCCTGAATGAAACTGAGTTGCATTAACTGAAGTTTACTCTGTGCTCGTTCTGCGCAAGAGGAAGCAAAGTCAGACTGAAATCAAGGCTTATGTAGGAAGCTCCCTCTACCATTCCGATAAACAGCGAATGGAATAAGAGGTGATAAACAAAGAGGCACCGTCACATCTCTCAAAGCAACTTAGAATTTGGGGATTGTATCAGGTGAACCAGAACAAACCTTTTGATCAAAAAGAGGAGCAGAAGAATGATTTTTACATTTTGCCAAAAGGCATTCACACCCTGGTCTGACACAATCTGAACATATAAAAATGCATACTCATTTCCAGAAACTGTTTGTCCGTTACCTTTCAAAGCACTGTTGGTTTTGCAGATTTCTTGCTTTTCAGATAGGAAAAATCTCCTGTTTTTATCATCTATTTTACATTTGACGTTTTGTAATTCTAATCGTGGGAGAATGACATTTTTGCACTGGCCCCCATGTTTATATCACCAAAGTTGCAGACCCACAAAAATGTGGATGTATAATTCTGCTATCAGGATGAGGGTGCCTGTTTTACCAAGTGAGAAGCCAGCCCACAAACATTGTTCTGCAATTCATACCACAAAATCAGCAAATATAAAAACATCCAAAATCTGACCCCCAAGGGCTGTTAGGATCTAGAGAGATGAGCTTTGAAGGCCCAAATGGCCCTTTTTCATCAGTGATTTTTCTTATGTTTTTATGAGTGCACTGAAGTAAGAACACTTAACCCCATTTAAACTTCATCTCTAAAATAAACAAAGTTCCAGCCAAAACAGAATTTGTGAAAAGCAATTGTACCTTGTTTTTGCTCCTAGTCCGGGTCTTAAGTCCTAGCAGCCTCCATGTAGGCTGTCTCTTAAATTGTTTGCCTGCTGTTCTTGAAAGTGCATGTTTCTTCTGCTGGCACCTGTGCACTCTTGGGCACTGTTTGTTCACAGTGGGATAGTAATCTGATGCTCAGCCAAGCCAGTGCTTTAGCATACTCGCATCATGATCAAAAACGACATCACCATTGCCACTGGAAGGTAGAGCCATTAATTGCACGGGGCTTGTGCCTGGGAGTATATGGTGCTACTGTAATGGGCAGTGCCTTGAGGAGCTGAAATTTGTCTAATTTTTCATGAACTATTGAAATTCATGGAAAAGCAAGTACTGATCTTTGTATACAGCAAAATTACTAACTCAAAATGGCTTACTAGCAACAAAATCATAAGTCATAAATCAAAATAAAAACTAATGTTTTATATTTGGTAAATAATAACAAATTATTTCCCCTCCCTCTTTTTATAGTCAAGAACTTACTTTTTCCACAAAAATTGGTGAATGGAAGAAAACATACCCCATTGTGAGTTCACTATTCTTTAAATACTGATCACTTTACAGGGTCTGGGTGGAATTTTAACCCCCAAGAACAGGTGGGTTGGGGGTGGGTGGGTAGTTCAAATAATTGATTTTTTGAGAGCGACCGCAACTCGGTTCCAACGTGCCCACTTCTGGGTTTAAAGTGCTACATAATAGGCTTGTCATCAAAGTTGAAGCCCATGGAATAAAAGGGATAGTGGCAGCATGGATATGAAATTGGCTAAGTCACAGGAAACAGAGAGTAGTGGTGAATGGTTGCTTTTCGGACTGGAGTATTGTGTCCAAACCAGGGCACTGCTCTTTAGGAAGGATGTGAAGGCCTTCGAGAGGGTGCAGAAAAGATTTACTAGAATGGTTCCGGGGATGAAGGACTTCAGTTACATGGGTAGGCTGGAGAAGCCCGGGTTGTTCTCCTTGGAGCAGAGAAGGATGAAAGGAGATTTGATAGAGGTATTCAACATCCTGAAGGGTCTAGATAGAGTAGATAGAGAGAAACTTTCCCATTGGCGGAAGGGTAAAGAACCAGAGGACACAGATTTAAGGTGATTGGCAAAAGAACCAAGGGTGACATGAGGAAAAACATTTTTACAAAGCGAGTGGTTATGATCTGGAATGCACTGCCTGAGGGGATGGTGGAGGCAGATTCAATCATGGCCTTCAAAAGGGAATTGGACAAGTACTTGAAGGGAAAAAATTTGCAGGGCTATGAGGAAAGGGCGGGGGAGTAGGACTAACTAGATTGCTCTTGCAGAGAGCCGGCACAGGCTCGACGGGCCGAATCGCCTCCTTCTGTGCCATAACCATTCTATGATTCTAACGAAGGCACGTAACCTATTCATCGCAGTCGGGACCTTAATTAGTTCAGGTGGACGGGTACTTATCGCAGCTAACTAGACGTTAATTAGGTCTTTTTAAATTGAATTTTACTGACCTTTAAATTTAATGCCTCCAGCATGGGTTTCCCAGGACTCGTGAATCTCATCAGTGAAAATGAGGCGAGAAGGGCCGGAACATCATGTGAGTGCCTTTATTGCATTGCTTATGGGACAGGAGGAGCTGGAGTGTTTCCTCCAGGCCCAACAAGCTTACCTGCCGCGATCGGACCCCCACAATTGGCGAAACCCCCCCCCGATATCTGAGACTCCCCCCCCCCCGGTGTCCGAGACTCCCCACCACCAACCCGGTGTCCGACTGCTCACCTCCCCAACGATGTCCGACTTCTCACCTCCCCAACGATGTCCGACTTCTCACCTTCCCCCGCGATCGCTTCCCCCCCATCCAACCCCCACAGATCTCAATTTCTCCCCGACCTCCCCCATCCAACTCCCAAAGATCCCAATCTCTCCCTGGCCTCCCCCATACAAACCCCAAAGACTGATCTCTCCACCGCTGTTTTCCCGCCTGGCTGGCCACAAGGCACAAATCCCGGAAGTAAAAATTTTATCCTTCAACGAAGTTGCGATCGCAGACTCTGTCCCGCAAACTTCAATTCCTAGTTTTGCGACCAATATACTCCCACTAACCCCCCCACCCCAGCTCTCTTCCCAGCTTCAAGTTAAAATCCAGGCCTAGGTCTTCCGATCGGTATTATCCATTTCTTTAAAATGGTTACCGTCAGCATTAAAATAATGCTAATCGGACAATCTAGGCTAACGCTTTTTGAAATGTTCTCTGATATTTGTTAATAACCTACTGTGAACTGAGTTTTGAATTTGGATTATGACATCTGGTTTGGATTCTGTCACTGGGCCAATTGGTTTTATAGGCTATTTCAGGGGGGTGATTTTAAACCCCAAGAACAGGTGGGTTGGGGGCGAGTGGGGGTTGAAAATAGTTGTTTTTTTGGGTCGCAACCGCAACACGGCTTTATTTCTGGGTTTAACAATGACGCGTAAAAGTACAGGCTTCCCACTGGGAATGCAAAGTCCGAAAATCTTGCGGTTGCGGTCATTGATCACTGCAACAGGCAGAATTGGAGTCTGGAGTTTGCAGCAGGGCAGTTTAGTTTCCAGCTTTACCTTTAGCTTTATTTATATAGTTTTGGCTGTCAAATTTTATTTTTTGTTTTAGCTCTATTAAAAGTAAATTCAAAAAGACACAATAAAATTCAAAATGCCATGGTCCTTTGGAGCCTCCACATTGATTGCACTACAGAGAGACAACAAGCTTGCAGGCCACGCCAGTCGTGACATTGACCACAGCAGTCTCTCTCTGACCATTCTACTCTATTGACAATTTTAGCGGACACTGTCCACACCCAGTTCAACATCACTTCCTGCTAGGTCTGAACATATCTTGTAGGTTTTGTATTTGATTATACAGCAATGTTGTTTTTATTTCATTTCTTTTCCGTTTTCTTCTAAATTTTAGTGCTAGTTTCAGTTTTAGTTAAAAATGTTTCTTTTCATTAACTATACGTTTAATTTTCCTCAATTAAAACCACTCAGTTCGAATTATCAACGGTTGGACATATTCACCATCACCATCTTAAAAGCATATGCTTATCATTTTTACCAGGTGTTTGTAAACAGATGTAAAATGGTGCACCTGCTGATGAGATGCCCTGACCAAATGATAAATTATGACTATGCTAAATATTTTGTTTTTAAAGTTTATAAAAAGTTCAGAAGGCTCTGTGAAAACTGCATTGCAGTAGTTCTCATTGTGTGATCTACCTGTGGTGTGTGGTCTGTCCTAAAATTTCCCAGCAGTCAGGAGCACGGTGCTGTATAACTAAGCTTTTGAAGCTTATTCTAAGAATTGAACCCACTGATAAATTTCCTTTA
This sequence comes from Heptranchias perlo, assembly GCF_035084215.1. Lineage (NCBI taxonomy): Eukaryota > Metazoa > Chordata > Chondrichthyes > Hexanchiformes > Hexanchidae > Heptranchias > Heptranchias perlo. Next base: position 5,903,609 of record NC_090343.1, read on the forward strand.
ATAGGAACTGCATTAGCTTCATTCAGATTCAGTGACTTCTTCAGAGCTTATACATCTTTGCAGGCCTTACCAAGTTTCTCATTGGTGTCAGCAGCTCTCTAGAGGACTCTGCAAATTTACAGAAAGCTTCGGCCAGTACTGACTCTTCATTACTATGGAAATTAACTACAAGTTTTTCCAGCTCATTAATGAATGCTTCCTGAAGAGATACGTCTTCTGTAAAAATAAATAGAAAAAAAAAGTTATTTTCAAGACTATCTTACTGTAGCGACTTTCAGTGCTCGTTGAGCCCATTGGCTTCCAGTTTCAGGTATTAATCTCCATTGATTAAAAAAAACTAGTTTAGTTCATCTCTTCTCAAAATGTTGTGCTCTCAGTTGTGCTGTTGGACTCTGCTGAACCAGGATGTAGCAGCAGAGAGGAGAGACAAGGTGCATAGAAAACTAGGAGGGACAAACAGCAACAGAATAAAGAATAATGTTGAAAGAGCAGGAATGAGACAGAGGAAAAAAGCAAAGCGACTAGCATGGTGTTGGAATGCACAAGTGTTAATGCAAGGAGTGTTACAAATAAGGTTGATGAGCTGCAGTCACAAGTTGCCACATGGGGCTATAAAATAGTGGTCATAACGGAGACCTGGCTTAAACATGGGCAGCAATGGGAACTAAACATTCCTGGCTACAATGTATTCAGGAGGGATAGGGAAGGAAAAAGAAGAGGATGGCAGTATTGATCAAGGATAATATTACAGTTCTACAGAGGGACGATATACAAGAGAGTTCAAAGACTAAATCTGACAGGTTCTGACGAAGGGTCATTGACCTGAAACATTGGGCTCGATATTAGGAGGGAGGCAGGTTGGCAGCGGGGGGTCGACTGGGCACGTGGGTAATGCGCCCAGTGAATTCGGGGAGCTCCGCATGCGATCGCAGCCTAATTGAAGGCACTTACCTTGGCTTCTGGGTTTCGAGCTGGAAAGCTGCGCAGCAGGTGGTCTGCGCACCCGCATCATAGGCTGTCAGCTGGAGGAGCCCTATTTAAAGGGGCAGTCTTCCACTGACTGATGCTGCAGAAAATAGGCAAAATTACAGCATGCAGCATCCCGGGGGAAGGCTGCTCTCAGGTTTAATGATGCCTCACTCCAGGTCTTACTGGATAGGGTGAGGAGGAGGATGAGGAGGAGGAGGGAGATCTTCCACCCGGCGGACGGGAGGAAGTGGCCTGCCTCTGCCACCACGAAGGCCTGGCTTGAGGTGGCAGAGGAGGTCACCAGCATCACTAACATACCACGCACCTGCATACAGTGCAGGAGGCGCTTCAATAACCTAAGTAGGTCAGCCAAAGTGAGTACACTTACTCATTCCCCTACACTCCGTCTGCCACATCACTGCCCCCACCCCACATCTCCTTCTGCACTGCCAACACTACTCTATCACATCACTCCTCACACCCACTCAAACCTCATCCTCATCTTACCTGCACTTACTCACCTCGCCAGTACTCATCCCACCACTACCACTCAACCCAATCCTCATACAATCTCATGGCTCTATATCATTCTCACCCTCTGATGCATCTCTTTCAAGGTCAGCCTCACCCAACCTGCCACTACCTGTGCTGCAGCCACAGGGCATGCATCACATATGTGTAGTAGGAAGCGTAAGGCAAACGTGTTGTGAGCATAAAGGGGATGCACAAGGGTGTTTGAGGGTTTGTCATGGTTGTTACTTATATTTGATTTCTGATCAACTCACATTACATATTATATTGTCACCACTACTGCCACGTCTTTGCAAATCTTGTCTGGTTTGTGCAATAATGCCCTTTCCTGAGGATCACCATGAAGACCCACACCTGATGCCACCCATTGTGTCACTGCAGAGTGGGTGTAGGTGTACTTGCAGGGCTCTTCTGTGCAGACGACTGAGAGAAACCAGCTAGGTCCCCGGTGGCACACTGGAAGGATGTGGAGGAGAAGTTGTTGAGGGCTGCATTAGGGTTAGGGTTAGGGTTAACTTTGGTGACTTTGACAGTGACAGGTAAGAAGATGTGCTCGGGCCAGCCGGGAGCAGCTCGGCATGAAGGAGGCTGCAGATGTGTACGACTACATGTCGAGTGACTCTGAACCTCCGTGTGCACTGCTGCTCAGAGAGGTCCAGGAAGCTCAGCCTCGGTCTGTAGACCCTGTGGCGAGGGTAGTGCCTTCTGTGATGTATCTCTCTCTGCGGTGGCCCTCCCTCCTGCTGTGCAGGTGGATATGTCACAGCACTGTGTTGTGGAGCTCTACGTGTCTGAGGTGGACGGCGTGGCCGGCGAGGTTGGTGATGCTGTTCGTCCTCCGAGGAGGTCATGACTGCAGCTATGGCGGCCCCCATCTGGAAGAAGTACGTTTGAGAGGGTCCGCAAGGTAGGTAAATGTGCCTGCACACCGAGGTTGAGGTTGCAAGTTTGTGAATTTTATTGTTAGGAGGAGGGTGGTGGAGGCCAAGCTTTGTCCAAAGTGACAGAGTGGCCTCCTGCAATGAGTGAGGGTCTCCCCAACCCCCCCACCTGTTAAATGGACCTTTGCAGCTCCCACAGGCTGGGGGCTGCAACACGTCAATTTCAACTAGGAGTATTTCTCCCAATAGGGGAAACACTCTCAGTTTAGTTGAAAATCCCAGCCCTCCTAAAATATCCTACAAATCAGATCTGCTAACGACCTGAACTATCACATTAATTGCCTTAAGTGGGATCCTGCCGGCTTTAATTGCTGGTGGGAGTCCCGCATGCGGGGGCTGCGCGCGCATCTAAGCGCGTCACTGGGGAACCTGGAAGTGGGCGGGTTGGAGCCGGGCTCCGGACCCGCCCCGGGAATCCCCGATTTTCGGAGCCCTCCCGCCACGAACCCACCCACTCGGATGTCCAAAAATCGAGCCCATTAACTCTGTTTCTTTCGCCACAGAAGCTGCCTGACTTGCTGAGTATTTCCAGCATTTCCTGTTTTTATTTCAGATTTCCAGCATCCGTGGTATTTTGCTTTTGAAAGACTGAATCTAATTGGTTACAGTAAAGGAGCTGTTACCTTGCTGGATGTTTACTATAGACCCCCAATTAGTGAAAAAGAGATGGAGGAGCAAATCTATAGGCAAATTTCAGAGAAATGTAAAAATAATAGAGCAGTAATAGTAGGGGACTTCAATTACCCTAATGTAGACTGGGCAAAAAACAGTGTAAAGGGCAAGGGGGGGTGGGGGGGGAAGAATTCCTAAAATGTGTACAGGAGAACTTTCTTAATTAGTATGTTTCTAAACCATTGAGGAAGGAAGTAGCGCTGGATCTAGTTCTAGGGAATGAAGTAGGGAAAGTGGAATGTGTATCAGTGGGAGAACATCTGGGTAATAGTGATCATAATATAATTAGTTTTAAAGTAGTTACGGAAAGGGGCACAGAAAAATCAAAGGTGAAAGTACCCAACTGGAAGAGAACCAATTTCAGTGATTGGAGAAGGGGTCTAGCACAGGTGGACTGGAAACAAAGACTGGCCAAGGAAACAGTAAATGAGTAATGGTAGGACTTCAAACCAAGCATATTCCCATAGGAGGAAAGTTAGTGCATCCAAAGCTAGAGCTCCTGGATGGCAAAGGAAACAGAGGTTAAAATAAAACAGAAAGAGGAGGTTCATGACAAATGTCAGGTATAGAATACAATAGAAAACCAGGCAGAATACAGAGGGTGCAGGGGAAAATTGAAAAAGGATATAAGGAGGGCAAAGAGAGAGTATGATTAAAGATTAGCAGGTAACATAAAAGGGAACCGAAAAATCTATTATAAACATATAAAAAGTAAAAGGATAGTTGAAGGAATGGTGCGGCCAATTAGAGACAATAAAGAAAATCTGTCTTCACAAAACATATAAACATACGTACATACGAATTAGAGCAGGAGTAGGCTATTTGGCCCCTCGAGCCTGCTCTGCCATTTGATAAGATCATGGCTGATCTGCTTTTGACCTCAACCCTACTTTCCCGTCTAACTACTATAACCTTTGACTCCCTTGTTAATCAGGAATCTATCCAACTCAGTCTTAAAAAATTCAATGACCCCGCCTCCATCGCTCTCTGGGGAAGGGAGTTCCACAAACTCACGACCCTCTGAGAGAAAAAATTTCTCCTCATCTCCATTTTAAATGGGAGACCCCTTATTTTTAAACTGTAGCCCCTAGTTCTAGTCTCTCCCACAAGGGGAAACATCCTCTCAGCATCTACCTCTTCAAGTCCCCTCAGGATCTTATACGTTTCAATAAGATCACCTCTCATTCTTCTAAACTCCAATGTATCCAGGCCCAACTTATCCAACCTTTCCTCATTAGATAACCCCCCTCATCCCAGGAATCATTCAAGTGAACCTTCTCTGAACTGCTTCCAAAGCAATTATGTCCTTTCTTAAATAAGAAGACCAAAATTGCATACAGATGTGGTCTCACCAATGCCCTGTACAACTGTAGCAAAGCATCTCTACTTTTATATTCCATTCCCCTTGCAATAAATGACAACATTTCATTTGCCTTCCTAATCACTTGCTGTACTTGCATACTAACTTTTTGTGATTCATGTACTAGGACACCCAGATCCCTCTCTGTACCTCAGAGTTCTCCATTTAAATAATATACTGCTTTTCTATTCCTCCTGCCAAAGTGGTCAAGTTCACATTTTCCAACATTATACCATCTGCTAAATATTTGCCCACTCACTTAACCTATCTATATCCCTTTGCAGACTCCTTATGTCCTCTTCACAACTTACTTTCCTACCTACCTTTGTGTCATCAGCAAATTTAGCAACCATACATTTGGTCCCTTCATCCAAGTCATTGATATAGATTGTAAATCGTTGAGGCCCCAGCGCTGATCCCTGTGGCACTCCACTCGTTACATCTTGCCAACCTGAAAATGACCCATTTATGCCTACTCTCTGTTTCCAGTTAGCTAACCAATGCTCTATCCATGCTAATATGTTACCCCCTACACCATGAGCTTTTATTTTGTGTACCAGCCTTTGATGTGGCAGCTTGTCAAATGCCTTCTGGAAATCCAAATACATCACATCCACAGGATCCCCTTTATTCACGTTGCTTGTTACTTCCTCAAAGAGCTCTAATAAATTAGTCAAACACAATTTCCCTTTCACAAAGCCGGGTTGACGCTGCCTGATTGCATTGAGATTTTCTAAGTGCCCTGCTATAACCTCCTTAATAATAGATTCTAGCATTTTCCCTATGACAGATGATAAGCTAACTGGCCTGTAGTTTCCTACTTTCTGTCTCCCTCCTTTCTTGTACAGAGGAGTTACATTCACTATTTTCCAATCTGATGGGACCCTTCCAGAATCCAGGGAATTTTGGAAAATTAATACCAATGCATCCACTATCTCTGCAGCCACTTCTTTTAAGGCCCTAGGATGAAGTCCATCAGGACCTGGGGACTTGTCAGCCTTCAGTTCTAATAACTTTTTCCGAACCCTTTCCCCGGTGATTGTAAATGTTTTAAGTTCCTCCCTCCCTTTCACCTCTTGATTCACAAATATTTCTGGCATGTTATTTGTATCCTCTACAGTGAAGACCGACGCAAAATATCTGTTCAATTCATCCGCCATTTCCTTGTTCTCCATTATTAATTCCCCAGACTCAGTCTCTAGAGGACCAACGCTCACTTTACTTATTCTTTTCCTTTTTAAATACCTGGAGAAACTCTTACTATCTGTTTTTATATTTCTAGTTAGCTTTCTCTTGTACTCTAATTTCTCCCTCCTTATTATTCTTTTAGTCATTCTTTACTGTTTTTTATATTCTGTCCAATCTTCTGACCTGCCTCTAATCTTCGTGGAATTGTATGCTTTTTCTTTCAATTTGATACTATCTTTAACTTCCTTAGTTGGCCATGGATGGTACGTCCTTCCCATTGAGTCTTTCTTTCTCACTGGAATGTATCTTTGCTGAGTGTTATGAAATATCTCATTAAATGTCTGCCACTGCATCTTTACTGACCTATGCCTTAACCTAATTTCCAGTTCACTTTAGCCAGCTCTGTCTTCATGCCCTCATAATTCCCCTTATTTAAGATTAAAAGACTAGTCTTAGACCTACTCTTCTCTCCCTCAAACTGAATGCAAAATTCAATCATATTGTGATCACTGCTACCTGGAGGCTCCTTTACAATGAGGTCATTAATTAATCCTGTCTCATTACACATTATCAGATCTAGAATAGCCTGCTCTCTGGTTGGATCTAGAACGTACTGCTCTAAGAAACTGTCCCGAAAGCACTCTATGAACTCATCTTCCAGGCTACCTTTGCCAATCAGATTCTTCCAAATTATATGTAGATTAAAATCACCCATGATTATCGATGTTCCTTTCTCACAAGCCCCCATTATTTTTTTCTGTATACCCTGTCCTACAGTGTGGTTACTGTTAGAGGGCCTATAAAGTACTCCCACAAGTGACTTCTTGCTATACAAAATCCTGGTTAGACCACACCTGGAGTACTGTGAGCAGTTCTGGGCACCGCACCTTCGGAAGGACATATTGGCCTTGGAGGGAGTGCTGCGTAGGTTTACTAGAATGATACCCGGACTTCAAGGGTTAAGTTACGAGGAGAGATTACACAAATTGGGGTTGTATTCTCTGGAGTTTCGAAGGTTAAGGGGTGATCTGATCGAAGTTTATAAGATATTAAGGGGAACGGATAGGGTGGATAAAGAGAAACTATTTCCGCTGGTTGGGGATTTTAGGAGTAGGGGACACAGTCTAAAAATTAGAGCCAGACCTTTCAGGAGCGAGATTAGAAAACATTTCTACACACAAAGGGTGGTAGAAGTTTGGAACTCTCTTCCGCAAATGGCAATTGATACTAGCTCAATTGCTAAATTTAAATCTGAGATAGGTAGCTTTTTGGCAACCAAAGGTATTAAGGGATATGGGCCAAAGGCAGGTATATGGAGTTAGATCACAGATCAGCCATGATCTTATCAAATGGCGGAGCAGGCACGAGGGGCTGAATGGTCTACTCCTGTTCCTATGTTCCTATGTTCTTGCCTTTACTATTTCTTATCTCTACCCAAACTGATTCTACATCTCGGTCTTCAGAACTAAGGCCCTTTCTCTCTATTGTACTCATGTCATCCTTAATTAACAGAGCCACCCCTCCACCTTTTCCAAGCTTCCTGTCCTTCCGAAATGTCAAGTACCCTTGAAAAAAATAAGAGGATGAAGTTAATGTCACAGTTGAGGAAGAGGAAGTAGAGGTATTGGATAGGATAAAAATAGATAGAAAGGAGGTGCTAAATAGGTTGGCATCACTTAAAGTTAACAAGTCACCCGGTCCAGATGGGATGCTTCCTAGGTTGCTGAGGGATAGGAACATAGGAACAGGAGTAGGCCATTCAGCCCCTCATGCCTGCTCCGACATTTGATAAGATCATGGCTGATCTGTGATCTAACTCCATATACCTGCCTTTGGCCCATATCCCTTAATACCTTTGGTTGCCAAAAAGCTACCTATCTCAGATTTAAATTTAGCAATTGAGCTAGTATCAATTGCCGTTTGCGGAAGAGAGTTCCAAACTTCTACCACCCTTTGTGTGTAGAAATGTTTTCTAATCTCATTCCTGAAAGGTCTGGCTCTAATTTTTAGACTGTGCCCCCTACTCCTAGATTCCCCAACCAGCGGAAATAGTTTCTCTCTATCCACCCTATCCGTTCCCCTTAATATCTTATAAACTTCGATCAGATCACCCCTTAACCTTCGAAACTCTAGAGATTACAACCCCAATTTGTGTAATCTCTCCTCATAACTTAACCCTTGAAGTTCGGGTATCATTCTAGTAAACCTACGCTGCACTCCCTCCAAGGCCAATATGTCCTTCCGAAAGTGCGGTGCCCAGAACTGCTCACAGTACTCCAAGTGCGGTCTAACCATGGTTTTGTATAGCTGCAGCATAACTTCTGCCCCCTTGTACTCTAGTCCTCTAGATATAAAGGCCAGCATTCCATCAGCCTTATTGATTATTTTCTGCACCTGTTCATAACACTTCAATGATCTATGTACCTGAACCCCTAAGTCCCTTTGGACATCCAGTGTTTTTAACTTTTTACCATTTAGAAAGTACCCTGTTCTATCTTTTTTTGATCCAAAGTGGATGACCTCACATTTGTCTACATTGAATTCCATTTGCCACAGTTTTGCCCATTCACCTAATCTATCAATATCCCTTTGTAATTTTATGTTTTCATCTACACTGCTTACAATGCCACCAATCTTTGTGTCATCGGCAAACTTAGATATGAGACTTTCTATGCCTTCATCTAAGTCGTTAATAAATATTATGAATAATTGAGGCCCCAAGACAGATGCAAGGGTGGGATAGCAGGGGCTCTGACCACAATCTTTCAATCCTCCTTGGATGTGGGAGTGGTGCCAGAGGACTAGAGGACTGCAAATGTTACATCCCTGATCAAAAAGGGGAGAGGGATAAACTTGATAACGTTAGTCTGACTGGCCTGTGGTTAACGGTGGGAAAACTACTAGAGACCATTGTCAAGGACAAAATTAATTCTCATTTGGAGAAGTATGGGTTAATAAGGGACAGCCAACATGGATTTGTTCAAGAAAATCGTGTCTGACTAATCTGATTGAGTTCTTTGATGAAGTAACAGAGTGGGTTGATGAAGGTAGTGCACAGTAGATGTTGTATATATGGACTTTCAAAAAGCATTTGATAAAGTACCACATAACAAACTTATTCGGAAAATAGAAGCACATGGGATTAAAGGGACGGTGGTAACTTGGGTACGTAATTGGCTAAGGGATAGGAGGCAGAGAGTAGTGGTGAACAGGTGTTTTTCTGACTGGAGAGAAGTATGTAGTGGTGTACCCAGGGGTCGGTATTAGGACCATTGCTTTTCTTGTTATATATAAATGACCTGGACTCGGGTATAGGGAGTGCAATTGCAAAGTTTGTGGACGATACAAAAATTGGCAACGTAGTAAATAGTGAGGCGGATTGTAGCAGACTTCACGAGGATTTGGACAGACTGGTGAAATGGGCAGACAAATAGCAAATGCAATTTTATATGGATAAGTGTGAAGTGATGCACTATGGGAGGAACAACATGGAGAGGCAGTATAATCTAAATGGTACTATATTGTGGGGGGTGCAAGAACAGAGGGACATGTGGGTACATATTCACAAATCTTTGAAGGTGCAGGGCAAGTTGATAAGGTTAAGAAAGTGTATGGGATACTTGGCTTTTAAATAGTGGCATTGAATACAAAAACAAGGAAGTTATGCGAAATCTTTGCAAACCACTGGTTAGGCCTCAGCTGGAGTATTGCATACAATTCTGGGCAACACACTTTAGGAAAGATGTCAAGGTCTTAGAAGGGTACAGAGAAGATTTACCAGGATGATACCAGGGATGAGGGACTTCAGTTATGTGGAGAGATTGGAAAAGTTGGGCTTGTTCTCCTTAGAGCAGAGAGGTTAAGGAGAGACCCAATAGAGATATTCAAAATTATGAGAGGTTTTGCTGGAGTAAGTAGGGAGAAACTGTTTCCTCTGGCAAATGGGTCGGTAACCATAGGTCTTCGATTTAAAATAACTGGCAAAAGAACTAGAGGGGAAAAAAGGAGAATTTTTCTCACACAGAGGGTTGTTAAGGTCTGGAATGTATTACCTGAAAGGGTGGTGGAAGCAGATTCCATAGGAACTTTCAAAAGGCAATTAGCCATGTACTTGAAGAGGACTAATTTGCAGGGTTATGAAGAAAAGGCTGGGTTTGGGAGTAAATTGGACAGCTTTTTCAAAGAGCTGGCATAGGCACGACAGCCGAATGGCCTCCTTCTGTGCTGTAAGATTCTATGATTTCTGTGCATGTTCAGAAACCACAGTACAGTATCCTTTTTTTCTGTCTCTGGTGTGGGTGGGGGAGAAAAAGCAAGAATCCTGTGCTAAAATAAGCAATGTTAATGAATATGCTGAGGAATTTTTGTTTATTGAACAAGCATCAGAGTTTCCTAGGTCAGTTAAAGAGCATTTTCTATTTGTTAATTGTCCATAAGATATAGTGGTAGCTGTGCTGATTCATTGCTTTGTGCTTTCAACAGATGTTTGGTGTTACCATGATACAGCTCACCACTGCAGAATCTTGTAAATAGTTTATAGCACAGGTTTAATGCAGCATAAAACTGCCTCTGCACTGCATCAAGAATGGCCCGCAATTCACAGGAAATATGAAGTGCAACTCAGTTAATTTCTTAAAAAATTACAAACATGCAAGGCTATTTTTGATGCACTTCCAATAATTTTGAACCCTGTGCATCAATATAGAATCATTCAATGTAAATTAACTCAATAACACAGATGGTTTGAATATGTGCCACTTACATCATTCTAATCACTTCCAGGGATAGCAGGACATCGGGAAGATTTACAAAATAAACCAAAAGGCTTTAAAAGAGCATTCCTTTATAATTGGGCTCTCAAGCACTAAAATTGCTTCAATAGCTCAAGCCAATTAAAAAGGAGCATTCCTTCATAATTAAGCATCTAATGCTAAAATCACTGTAGTGCCCATTTGAAAGAAAACCACAGGCATGATTCAGCAATGTTAATTTTATTGTGGCAGTTGCTACATCTGCAACAATGATTTGGCACAAATCACAAAGATCCTCAATTTCCATTGACAGGTCTGCCATTTTAAGCATAGCAGTGTTGAGGCAACAGACGGGACAATATCATACCCACTGCAGCTTCGAAAAAACATTGACAAACAAACTTGACACCTGCTGTCATTGCAAATATGCAGTGGGCTACAGATCACAATCAAGCTGTTGACATTTCTTTTGTACAATGTCTTTTGGGATACTAGGAGTAGGTCCGAACCCCATATTAGGTCTTGATAAAAATAACGCCGAGGTAATTTTCCGCTTAAAAGTCACTAGTGTACTGCTCGTTACACTTTCTAGCTATGTCAAGTGAGAGAAAATGTATGTAAATATGGCTAAAATACTCCATTTTAGTTATGGTGTCTAATTCAGATTCTAATCTAGTAATAGTGAGGAATGTCAAGCTTAGTAGTATACTGTGATATGACACATTCCTATGATGTTATTTCGGATTAATCAACTGTGGTTTATCACAATCATAGCACAATCTAATTTTTCAATGTGCACATCATCATAAACCAACTACATGGAGCATCTTGGATATCAATGTCTGCATTAATATATGCCATCAGGAAATAAACAGAAACAAAAACAGAATATGGACTCCACAAACTCTTAATATATATATCTTAATAAGTAGACAACTCATTTTGGGTTTCAGAAGATATTTGTAAAACCACATAATTGAAGGACACCTGTACATCCTGATGAGTGCAAAGCAATAATTTCCAGATATCTGTGTTCGCCACGTCACGTTATTGCTGTAAGTTTTGATTAGAGGTGTGCTAATACATTTGGATTTCTTTTTCTTTACCTTGACCTGAGGTATATCTCGCTTTGACTGCTTTCTTCATTTTCTGGAATACAGACCTATCCTTGTCTAAAGCCTAGGGAAGGAAAAGAAAACACAAGGAGAAAACATCAGGCTATTAAAGTGTCATTAGTCCTTTTAACAACAGTTCTTATTTTTTCACTGTTCCAATGAATGCAACAAGTAATGTAGTTAATTAAAGAGTGAGCAAAAGGAAAGCTTGAGCAGTTTACACAATCATCTAAAAACTTGTCAAAGTCTGTAATATGCAGATATTAGCCCTGAATTTCCACAGGCCTTCCAGCGCACTCTTACTGTAAGTCAGTCGGGAGTGTGGCAGAAGACTTAGGAAATTGTTTGAGGAGGTTGCAGAGATAGGGAGGGGTGAGGCGATGGAGGGATTCGAACGAGGGTGAGAATTTTAAAATCGAGGCGTTGGAGGACCGGAAGCCAATGTAGGTCAGCGAGCAAAGGGGCGATAGGTGAACGGGACTTGGTTCGAGTTAGGATACGGGCTGCAGAGTTTTGGATGACCTAAAGTTTACAGAGGGTGGAAGATTGGGTCCAGCCAGGAGAGCTTTGGAATAGTCGAGTCTGGAGATAACAAAAGCATGGATGGGGGTTTCAACAGCAGATGGACTAAGGCAGGGATGGAGATGAGCGATATTACGGAGGTGGAAGTAGGCAGTCGTGGTGCTGGAGAGGACATGGGGTCAGAAATACATAGAATTACATAGAAATTACAACACAGAAACAGAACGTTCAGCCTAATGTGTTGGTGTTTATCCTCCACATGAGCAGTAGTCCTAATCTCATGTGCCTGCATTGCTCCTATATCCCTTTATTCCCCTTTCCTTCAACCACCTACCTAATCTATTCTTAAATGCTAACATGATCTCTGCTTCAATCATTAACTCTGATAGTACATTCCACAGCCTCACAACCTTATAGGAACATAGGAACATAGGAACAGGAGTAGGCCATTCAGCCCCTCGTGCCTGCTCCGACATTTGATAAGATCATGGCTGATCTGTGATCTAACTCCATATACCTGCCTTTGGCCCATATCCCTTAATACCTTTGGTTGCCAAAAAGCTATCTAGCTCAGATTTAAATATCGCAATTGAGCTAGTATCAATTGCCGTTTGCGGAAGAGAGTTCCAAACTTCTACCACCCTTTGTGTGTAGAAATGTTTTCTAATCTCGCTCCTGAAAGGTCTGGCTCTAATTTTTAGACTGTGCCCCGTACTCCTAAAATCCCCAACCAGCGGAAATAGTTTCTCTCTATCCACCCTATCCGTTCCCCTTAATATCTTATAAACTTCGATCAGATCACCCCTTAACCTTCGAAACTCCAGAGAATACAACCCCAATTTGTGTAATCTCTCCTCGTAACTTAACCCTTGAAGTCCGGGTATCATTCTAGTAAACCTACGCTGCACTCCCTCCAAGGCCAATATGTCCTTCCGAAGGTGCAGTGCCCAGAACTGCTCACAGTACTCCAGGTGCGGTCTAACCAGGGTTTTGTATAGCTGCAGCATAACTTCTGCCCCCTTGTACTCTAGTCCTCTAGATATAAAGGCCAACATTCCATTTGCCTTCTTGATTATTTTCTGCACCTGTTCGTGACACTTCAATGATCTATGTACCTGAACCCCTAAGTCCCGTTGGACATCCACTGTTATTAACTTTTTACCATTTAGAAAGCACCCTGTTCTATCCTTTTTTGATCCAAAGTGGATGACCTCACATTTGTCTACATTGAATTCCATTTGCCACAGTTTTGCCCATTCACCTAATCTATCAATATAACCTTGTTTTAAAAAGTATCTGCTGCTCTCTACCTTAAATTTCTTACATTTAATCTGATGTTGTACACTCCTCAACCACTGGAAACGCTGTTTCTATCTACTCTGTCCCATCCCTTCATAATTTTATACATCTCTATCAAATCACTTCATACTTCTCTGTTCTAATGAAAGCAGCCCCAATATTCAAGTCTTTCTTTGGATTTGTATTTCTTCATACCAGACAACATCCTAGTGAATCGGCCCTGTACTCTCTCTTTTGCCTCAATACCTTCACATAGTGTGGAGCCCAAAATTGCACACAGTACTCCAACTGTGGTCTTATTAAGGCTTTATATGGATTCATAATCACATCTTGACTATATTATTCTCTACCTCTTGTTAGATTATGCAGGTGTGTGCTAAAAGTGTAACAAATATCAAATAATTGTTTTTACGCATTGTATGTATCATGAAATACATTTAATATGTAACCACACATATTGTACAAAATATAAGTCTATATCAGGGACTTTTACTGGGGATAACCACAGACACTCAGTATATTAAGGTGATTAGGTGTTTTCATTTGATCATGTGTATTTTAGACCCACAGCTCACTCTTTGTTTGAGACAACTGGAAACGGCCAGGCTGCCTTCTCCCAGAGAGATAAGAGCCCATCTAAATTGATGAGATTGAGTACCTTGCCATTGTCTCAATTCAGCAAGTTAGCATCACTAGCCATCTCCTCTTGGTGAGATTAAGTGCCTTGCCATTGTCCCATGTCGTTAGCATCACTAGCCATCTCCTCTTGATGAGGTTAAATGATGTCTTGCCATTGTCTCAGCAAGTCGATGATGTCAGGTCAGGTGCCAGCCAGTCAGGATCTCTTTTAGCAAGCTGATGGACTACGTCTGGCCTCATCAACTATTCTGGTGATGTTTAGTCAGCTCACCACAGGACTTCTTGCTGAACAGTGTATAAAGGTAAAGCTCAAAGGTTCAGCGTCGAGGATCCCTCAGGAACAGCGGACTAGGTTTGTTAAGGCGGACGTGCTGGCAGGAGCCCAACACGTCAGAAGAATGCCTAGAATTTCCTCCACTATCTCACCTCAAATTGGAGGTCTTCAGTGAGACGTAAGTTCCAGTCTTCAAGGCTCATCTGCCCCATTAATGCCATTCCTACCTCTTCTGGTGCTGCAGTGGCAGCATTTCGCTCGGGGCTATTGGCTGGCTTCCATTTACTGGCAGGAATCCCACCTGGCGACCACCATGAATAGCCAAAGACTCCCAACCCAAGAAAATGGGTCGGGGTCACAGCGGGGACAGGGTGGTAGGCAGAAGTCCCGCCTCGTCCCTGTAGGGCTGCGAAAAGGAAAATCAAGCCCACACTCTGAACTTTAGAAGATGGAAAGTGTACATACATTTTAGATTTAATTACCTTTTACAGAGGTTGGTGAATGTGTGGAACAGCCTGCTGATCAAAATTCGGCTACTAAACAAATTGACTCTATCGGCTGATATCACAGAACTTAACTTGTATTTTCACAGCAGGATATTCTCAATGCAGAGTGACCACAGCCTATATCAAAACTTCAAAGTGCAGACACATCACCACTTGGAGAAGATGGACTAAGGAAATTGGTTGGTGTCCATTAAAAAGAAAATTGAGTTATTGTGCAGAGGAACTTGCAAACGCTAAGGGGCTATTAGAGCACTGTGAACCAGGAATAAAGATTGTCTTCATTTTGAACTCTTCCTCTCTCAGACAGGAAGTCCAATAAAGTGGCTGGTTCTCTGCCATATGGCCTTTACCACCATATATGGAAAAATACAGCCCATATCCCATTGCTGTTGAAATGGTTTACGAAATCCCATAAGACCATGAAATGTAGCTGAAAGAACTTAGTATTTCCTCATTCAGTTTCAGTGTCTACAATTCTGCATTCATCAGTTAAAAAGAAACTAATAAGACAGTTTTTTTTGGGACCATGGCGTATTATCCTGAAGTGTCGTGCTTAACCTAGTTCCCATTATTAGCAATACAGAATATCTGTATCATTCATTGGTTCTTACTGAATAATGTTAATATTAGAAGTAGCAAACTACCTCACTGTAACAGGTCAAGCTAGAAACTTGAGACATCCTCCCAAAAACCCGCAAATTATCTCAATAACATGTTCAAATGCATGTTAAAAGATCAAAAAAAAATCCAGAATTACAAACATCCTTAAAACGAATACAGTCCAATTTGCAAACATTCAGTAATTGCAGAGTAAATGTGTTATTGTAGCATTCATGTACTATTTTCACAGTCCATGGGCATGATTTTAACAGTGAAAAATGGGTGGGTTGCGGGCGGGGGGGCATTCAAAATTTCAACCATTTCAGATCCGCCCCCAACTCGCCTATTTCCAGTTTTCACCGGGGTGGGACGAGGGGCAGGCAACCAACCCGCTCCCAGGAGGTGGGTCGGGCCTTAAAACCTTTCAAGCAGGTTTTGGGCCTCCATTTTCCCCACAGTCTCCGATTTCAACCCCGGGAGGCCAAGATTCCAGTACCTTCTCTTTTACGCCTCGTGAAAAGAGGCAAGGAGTCCTAAGACTAATGGGTAGGTGACTTTCTGGCGGGCCTGGTGGGCCGGGACGAGAAGGAGTGCTTCCCCAGGCCCAACAAGCATACCTGCTGCGACCCCACAATGATCGCGGATCCCACCCCCCCCCCAATCCCCATCGTCGATTGCAGATCCCCAACCCCATCCACTACCCTAAACATTCACTCCCTTCACCACCGGCGCACAGTGGCTGCAGTGTGTACCATCCACAGGATGCACTGCAGCAACTCGCCAAGGCTTCTTCGACAGCACCTCCCAAACCCGCGACCTCTACCAACTAGAAGGACAAGAGCAGCAGGTACATGGGAACAACACCACCTGCATGTTCCCCTCCAAGTCACACACCATCCCGACTTGGAAATATATCGCCGTTCCTTCATCGTCGCTGGGTCAAAATACTGGAACTCCCTTCCTAACAGCACCGTGGGAGAACCTTCACCACACGGACTGCAGCGGTTCAAGAAGGCGGCTCACCACCACCTTCTCAATGACAATTAGGGATGGGCAATAATCAGCGATGCCCACATCCCATGAACGAATTTAAAAAAAAACAGATTCCCCCCCAATGATCATGGACACCCGCAATGACCACGATCCCTCCCCCCATGACTGACAACGACCCCCGTGCCATCCTATGCCCGGTGCTAACCCATGCCCCCATGCCAATCCATGCCCACCCATGCCTCCTCCCCCATCCATACAAAGACTTACCTGAAGACTTACCTGAACACGTCCTCTGCCTGGCTGGTCTCCTGTCCGACTGAGACTAGCCTGTCAATCAGGCCGGTCAGTTGGATGGCAAACCGACAAAAAAAAATGTCCTTACGTCAAAATCGTAAGGACGTCTGGGAAACCCGTACTTCCGGGTTTCCCGTCCGCAATTTGACCCCCCCCCCGCCCCCTTCCCGGCTCGGAGTCAAAATCATGCCCCATGTGTTAGTGGTAAATAGCTGGGTATTTCAGATATAATGATAATTTACTGCCGTGTTGATGAAGATAGTGACTATGCACACACAAAACAAAGTTCTCCACATTATAAATTTTTAAAAAAGAATCAAGTATCTGATGAGAAGTTACTTATGTGTTTGGTTTAAAGTAAATAGAGATTTACCAGTTAGCTGAATAAAACAAGGAACCAATAATCAGAGGACAGAAAATCCCCTTCAAAGTTTGGTAAAATTTCTACCTTAATGGATTTTCAAAATCCACCAAAATAATGATCAAGTGAGGTGAAAATCCAGCATGGAGTTTTGAGTTACTGAGCACACGACTTCTTACAAATGCAAGAATAGGATACATAATGGTTCAAAACATGCCTGTTTATAGAACAACTCAGGGTGTCACGAGGAGAGTGGCGCAGAAAATGTGTTTAAAATTTAGTGAAGAGTTTCTAAGATGACACAGTAGATTTCATTGACAGGGCTGAGTGGATCAATTCTGTCATAAATTCTCCAGGCTAGAAATTAAAAATCAAAAATTGCCACAATTCACTCACAGACAAGACACTTTGCCAAACATTTTCAGCTATTTGCGGCTGTGTTGTGGAGAAACACAAGTTGTAAGGCTACAAGTTTTCGTTTCCGGTTGAACAGAAATACAATTCCTTCCTGTGATATTTTATGGGCAGGGTGTGTTACTCAACATTCACAGAAGTATTTTTTTTCACAGAAAACTGAATTTTCCACTGCAAGAAGCAACAATTTTTTTTAGAAAGGTTTTTATTTCTTCCTGTTCCTCTCTCGTTAACTCGCCTTTCCTAAAGACCGAGACTCATGGTGGTGTACAGTTCCACTGCAGTATCAGCAGCCAATCAGTATTTTACTGAAGTCACCATTTTTCATGGGTATGCATAGACCATGGCCATGATTTTATCTTCGAAGTCCAGGCTCCAACCCTCCGAAAAACACGCACGACCCAGACCCATCTGGGTGCGCATGCACTTCAGGAAGCTGGAAGTCCCGTCGGCAATTAAAGTCAGCGAGACGATATTTAAAGCAGAAATTAAGCTATTTAAACATGTTGAAAAGTTGATTAATTTTGTTATTGATGCAGGGAAACGATTTCAACGCTGGCTCAACGTATTTCCCGTGCTTGAGAAGCATGCCATGGGAAACTAGGCAGGTTGCAGCCGGCAGCCATTTGGCCATTTAAATCCCTGTTTGACAGATGGGGATAAAAGGTGTGTTATTGCAGTAGGGCACTCAGTTCTCTCAGACAAACTTTTGGCTGGGAGTTCTTTCTGTTTAGACTGAGAATTTTTAAAAAATTCGTTCATGGGATGTGGACGTCGTTGGCAAGGCCAGCATTTATTGCCCATTCCTAATTGTCCTTGAGAAGTTGGTGGTGAGCCGCCTTCTTGAACCGCTGCAGTCTGTGTGGTGAAGGTTCTCCCACAGTGCTGTTAGGAAGGGAGTTCCAGGATTTTGACCCAGCGACGATGAAGGAACGGCGATATATTTCCAAGTCGGGATGGTGTGTGACTTGGAGGGGAACGTGCAGGTGGTGTTGTTCCCATGCCCCTGCTGCCCTTGTCCTTCTAGGTGGCAGAGGTCGCGGGTTTGGGAGGGCTGTCGAAGAAGCCTTGGCGAGTTGCTGCAGTGCATCCTGTGGATGGTACACACTGCAGCTACAGTGTGCCGGTGGTGAAGGGAGTGAATGTTTAGGGTGGTGGATGGGGTGCCAATCAAGCGGGCTGCTTTATCCTGTATGGTGTCAAGCTTCTTGAGTGTTGTTGGAGCTGCACTCATCCAGGCAAGTGGAGAGTATTCCATCACACTCCTGACTTGTGCCTTGTAGATGGTGTAAAGGCTTTGGGGGTCAGGAGGTGAGTCACTCGTCGCAGAATACCCTGGTTCACACTCAGAATTGGTCTGTTTACACATATTTACCTACTTTTGGGACCCCATCAAACTGACAACATCAGGATGTGGGGCGCAATGGCTGCATTCACCAGTACATCCGAGGAGGAGACACATCACCATCCGTGGCAGGCACGGCATGCAGTTCTGCCACTTGCAGCTCCACAACAGAGATGCACCACAGGGACCTGCACAAGAGCAGAGAGGGGAAACACAAAGGGCCCAACGTCGCAGGAGGTACTACCCTTGTGAGAGGGTCTACAGAATGAGGCTGAGCTTGCTGGACCTCTCTGAGCAGCAGAGCCTACGAAGGCTCAGAGTGAGTCAAAATGGGGTCGCAGACATCTGCGCGCTCCTTCATGCAGAGCTGCTCCCGACTGGGCCTGGTGGCATCGCATTGCCCGTGGCAGTTAAAGTCAACACAGCCCACAACTTCTTTGCCTCCGGATCCTTCCAGATCGCCGGGGTCGCTCAGTCGTCTGGCCACAAGTGCATATGACAGGTCATTAATGGTTTGTTTCGCAGGGCGTCCCACTACGTCAACTTCCCCATGGACAACCTCAGCCAGACGGAGAGGGCAGCAGGTTTCCACTCTCTGGCTGGCTTCCCATGGGTACAGGGTGCAATTGATTGCACAGACGTAGCAATCTGAGCACCTCCACACAAGCCAGGACTGTTCATCAACAGAAAGGGATATCACTCCATCAACGCGCAGCTTGTTTGCGACCACTGGAAAAGATTTCTTCACGTGTGTGCCAGATTCCCAGGCAGCTGCCGTGATTCCTTCATTCTGCAGGAATCCAACATCCCAGCCCTCTTCCACACACCAAATAGACTTAAGGGCTGGATCCTCAGAGACAAGGGATACCCCCTGCAGATGTGGCTCATGACACCTGTGAGAAACTCCATCAGCGAGGCACAGCGTCGAATCAACGACAGTCACATCACCACCAGGTCTGTCATTGAACATGCAATAGGACTCAAGATGCGATTTCGATGCCTGGATCGGTCTGGGGGAGCGCTTCAATATGCACCAGCAAGAGTGGGTAGAATTGTAGTCGTCTGTTGCGTCCTGCACAACTTCGCAAAACAGAGAGGGTTACTGGTGGATGAGGCCCCATGCCCTCAGGAGGAGGAGGAGGAGGAAGAGGATGGGTAACCCTTTGTCAGAGCAACGGCTCACCTAGCTGTTCATGAGGTCAGGGAGTTACTAATATTTGACTGATTCTCAAAGGACATCTCAAAGTGAGGATAGTCCAGTCCTTAGACCACCTGGAATGAGCACCACCAACATCAGCACCACCCCCCCACCCAAAACAGTCCTACAACTACACATACACCCACTGTAAACGCATCCACTGGGTGGCATCAAGTCTCGCCATTCATGATGAAGCACATGAAATGGCGCTATCACAAAAGGCATTAAAGAATGGGCAAGACGTGGCAGTAGTGGCGAGAATGCTAACATTTAATGTGAATTTAACAAAAAATGATAAATGAAAAACATGACTATGTCAGCCACCTTTGTGATCACAAAACTTTAGCCTTTTGCTTCCTACTACTTCTACTTGGTGCATCCCCTGTGGCTGTAGCAGAGGTAGCGGCAGGTTGCTCAAGTTCATGCCCTGACTGTTGAGATGTTTTGGGCCTATGCCCTCTGGGTTTTGGAGCCCATGAGGGCCCCGCCAAAAACTGCTGCACCTGCACAGGGACAGACTCGGCCACCTGGACAGGAGGCAGCATTGTGGGTACTGGTTAAGGGGCGGGGCAAGAGGTGAGACGAGGGAGTGCTTTGAGTGGAGTCCCCACTTCCATGTCCCCTTTCGCCATCATCCCTCTCCTGGGCCAGGGCCACATCACTCCTACCACCAGTTTGGAGGACATGTGTGATGCCTTGTAAGCCCACTTGTAAAGTATCTGTCTGCCGGTTTAAGGCAGAAGAATGTTGTTCACTCTGAGTCCGCACAGCCGTTGTCAGGGCCTGAATGGATTCATTTGTGAGCTGTGCTTGAAGCTCAATGGAGGCTAGCCTTCTCTCCATCGTAGACATTTCTGCACTTACCTATGCCGCCAGGCCACTCATGCAGGAGGTGGACTCCTCCATCCTCGCCGCTGTTGTGGAGAGTGTGCGTGGCACCTGTTCCAGTACCTTGCAAATGTGCTGCTGTCCCTCGATCATTCTCCTTTTAAAGGATGGCCCCCGGGGTTCAGCATCTGCGTCCAGCTGAGCAAAGCCTGGACAGGATTGCGCCCACCAACGCAGACTCTCCACAGCTGCCCCTGCCACCAGTGTCTGCTCGTGCTCACTTGTGTGCGGTGACTCACCAGGTGCCAACCCAACTCACTGACTATTAAGACCCACCGAGGTGTGAATATCTGCGCTGGTGGATGGCTCACTAAGATGCAACGGTGCTCCCTCAGAGGCTGGGATCTCCTCTGAGGAATCGCCCTCTCCCGTCTCTTCAGTCGCTGAAGGGCCTGGAAGAGAACAGAAGGCAAACTGAGGGCCCAAGTGCGGGAGTGCTGAGGTAAGCGAGATCGGAGGCGGATAAAGGAGGGCCCGAGAGCAGGACAGCTGAGCTGAGCGAGATCAGAGGAGGATAAAGGAGGGCCCGAGAGCGGGAGTGCTGTGCTAAGCGAGATCAGAGGCAGATAAACTGAGACCAGCGGTGGTGTTCCAGAGGTGACGTCACCAGGGAAAAAGTGACGCGGCGCAGGGGAGGCAGCTGATTGGTAAGTAGGTTCAGGTGAGTATTTCTACTATTCTGCAGTGCAGTAACCAAAGTAAAAACAAAGCTAAGGTCTGCAGGTCTTATAGCAAGTAGCATTTTTTAGTGAATCAAGGTCCCTAGTGTAGTTAATATTCTCTAAATTAAGAGTAATTTAAATGAGTAAACTCCTTACGGGAGTAACTAACGAGCTTAATCTAAGGCAAGTCATGGCAGCAGAGCTCGCACCTGTGATATGCTCCTCCTGCATTATGTGGGAAGTCATGGACACTACAGGTGTCCCTGGCGACCATGTGTGCAGGAAGTGTGTCCAGCTGCAGCTACTGGCTAACCGCATTTCGGAGCTGGAGCTGCGGGTGGATTCACTGTGGAGCATCCGCGATGGTGAGATTATCGTGGCTAGCACGTTCAGCGAGGTAAAGTTAACGCAGGCAGAAAGGAAATGGGCGACCGCCAGGGAGAGTAAAAGGACTAGGCAGGTACAGCAGGAGTCCCCTGGGGCCATCTCCCTCTCAAACAGATATACCGCTTTGGATACCGTTGGGGGAGATGGCTTATCAGGGGAAAGCAGCAAGAGCCAAGTTCATGGCACCACAGGTGGCTCTGCTGCACAAGAGGGGAGGAATAAGAGCGGCAGGGCTATAGTGATAGGGGATTCAATTGTAAGGGGAACGGAGAGGCATTTCTGCGGCCGCAAACGTGACTCCAGGATGGTATGTTGCCTCCCGGGTGCTAGGATCAAGGATGTCATGGAGCGGCTGCAGGGCATTCTGGAGGGGGAGGGTGAACAGCCAGTAGTGGTGGTCCATATCGGCACCAACGACATAGGTAAAAAAAGGGATGAGGTCCTGCAAGGTGAATTTAAGGAGTTAGGAGATAAATTAAAAAGCAGGACCTCAAAGGTAGTGATCTCAGGATTACTACCAGTGCCACGAGTATAGGAACAGGAAAATAGACCAGATGAATGTGTGGCTGCAGGGATGGTGTAGGAGGGAGGGATTGGGACCGCTTCAGGGAAGGTGGCACCGGTACAAGCAGAATGGGTTACACCCGAGCAGGACCGGAACCGGTGTCCTCGCAGGGGTGTTTGCTAGTGCTGTTGGGGAAGGTTTAAACTAGAATGGCAGGGGGATGGGAACCTGAGCAGGGAGACAGAGGAGAGGGAAAAACGGATAGAAACAAAGGACAGAAAGGGAAGAAGCAATAGTGGAAGGCAGAGAAAACAAGGGCGAAAAACAAATAGGGCCATAGTGCAAAATAAAACTACGATGACTAGCAATCTTAAAAAGACAAGTCTAAAGGCTTTGTGTCTTAATGCGCGGAGCATTCGCAATAAGGTAGATGAATTAACAGCACAGATAGATATTAACGGTTATGATATAGTTGCGATTACGGAGACATGGCTGCAGGGTGACCAAGGATGGGAACTGAACATCCAGGGGTATTCAATATTTAGGAAGAACAGGCAAAAAGGGAAAGGAGGTGGGATAGCGTTGTTAGTAAAGGAGGAAATCAATGTAATAGTGAACAAGGATATTGGCTCGGAAAATCACGATGTGGAACCTGTATGGTGGAGCCAAGAAACACCAAGGGGCAGAAAATGTTGGTGGGGGTTGTTTATAGGCTCCCAAATAATAGTGGAGATGTAGGGGAGGGCATTAAACAGGAAATTAGAGACGCATGCAAGAAGGGTACAACTATAATCATGGGTGACTTTAATCTACATATAGATTGATCAAACCAAATTAGCAATAATACTGTGGAGGAGGAATTCCAGGAGTGTGTATGTGATGGCTTTCTACACCAATACATTGAGGAACCAACTAGAGAACAGGCGATCCTAGACTGGGCATTATGCAAAGAGAAAGGATTAATTAACAATCTTGTTGTGCGGGGTCCCTTAGGGAAGAGCAAGCATAACATGATAGAATTCCTCATTAAGATGGAGAGTGAAGTAGTTGAATCTGAAACTATGGTCCTGAATCTAAATAAAGGAAATTACGAAAGTATGAGGTGCGAGTTGGCCATGATAGATTGGGGAACTTTACTAAAAGGGATGACGGTGGATAGGCAATGGCTAATATTTAAAGTACATACACAGGAATTACAACAATTATTCATTCCTGTCTGGAGCAAAAATAAAACAGGAAAGGTGGCTCAACCGTGGCTTACAAAAGAATTTAGGGATAGTATTAGATCCAAAGAGGAGAAATATAAAATTGCCAGAAAAAGCGGCAAGCCTGAGGATTGGGAGCAGTTTAGAATTCAGCAAAGGAGGACAGAGAGATTGATTAAGAGGGGAAAAATAGAGTATGAGAATAAACTATCAGGGAACATAAAAACTGACTGTAAAAGTTTCTATAAATATGTCAAAAGAAAAAGATTAATGAAGACAAATGTAGGTCCCTTACAGTCAGAAATGGGGGAAATTATAATGGGGAACAAAGAAATGGCGGAACAATTAAACACATACTTTGGTTCTGTCTTCACAAAGGAGGACACAAATAACCTCCCAGAAATGTTAGGGAACCAAGGGTCTTGCGAGAGGGAGGAACTGAAGGAAATCAGTATTTGTAAAAAAAATAGTGCAAGGAAAATTAATGGGGCTAAAGGCTGACAAATCCCCAGGGCCTGATAATCTACATCCCAGAGTACTAAAGGAAGTGGCCCTGGAAATAGTGGATGCATTGGTGATCATCTTCCAAAATTCTATAGACTCTGGAACAGTTCCTACAGATTGGAGGGTGGCAAATGTAACCCCACTATTTAAAAAAGGAGAGAAAAAACAGGGAATTACAGACCAGTTAGCCAAACATCAGTAGTAGGGAAAATGCTAGAGTTTATTATTATTTTTTTTTTTATTCGTTCACGGGATGTGGGCGTCGCTGGCGAGGCCAGCATTTATTGCCCATCCCTAATTGCCCTCGAGAAGGTGGTGGTGAGCCGCCTTCTTGAACCGCTGCAGTCCGTGTGGTGAAGGTTCTCCCACAGTGCTGTTAGGAAGGGAGTTCCAAGATTTTGACCCAGCGACGATGAAGGAACGGCGATATAGTTCCAAGTCGGGATGGTGTGTGACTTGGAGGGGAACGTGCAGGTGGTGTTGTTCCCATGTGCCTGCTGCTCTTGTCCTTCTAGGTGGTAGAGGTCGCGGGTTTGGGAGGTGCTGTCGAAGAAGCCTTGGCGAGTTGCTGCAGTGCATCCTGTGGATGGTACACACTGCAGCCACAGTGCGCCGGTGGTGAAGGGAGTGAATGTTTAGGGTGATGGATGGGGTGCCAATCAAGCGGGCTGCTTTATCTTGGATGGTGTCGAGCTTCTTGAGTGTTGTTGGAGCTGCACTCATCCAGGCAAGTGGAGAGTATTCCATCACACTCATGACTTGTGCCTTGTAGATGGTGGAAAGGCTTTGGGGAGTCAGGAGGTGAGTCACTCGCCGCAGAACACCCAGCCTCTGACCTGCTCTCGTAGCCACAGTATTTATATGGCTGGTCCAGTTCAGTTTCTGGTCAATGGTGACCCCCAGGATGTTGATGGTGGGGGATTCGGCGATGGTAATGCCGTTGAATGTCAAGGGGAGGTGGTTAGACTTTCTCTTGTTGGAGATGGTCATTGATTGCCTGGCACTTATCTGGCGCGAATGTTACTTGCCACTTATGAGCCCAAGCCTGGATGTTGTCCAGGTCTTGCTGCATGCGGGCTCGGACTGCTTCATTATCTGAGGGGTTGCGAATGGAACTGAACACTGTGCAGTCATCAGCGAACATCCCCATTTCTGACCTTATGATGGAGGGAAGGTCATTGATGAAGCAGCTGAAGATGGTTGGGCCTAGGACACTGCCCTGAGGAACTCCTGCAGCAATGCCCTGAGGAACTCCTGCAGCAAAGACTTGGAGCACTTGGAGGGCATTAACAGGATTGGACAAAGTCAGCATGGGTTTATGAAAGGGAAATCATGCTTAACAAATCTACTGGAGTTTTTTGAAGATGTAACTAGTAGAATAGATAGGGGAGAACCAGTGGATGTGGTGTATTTGGATTTTCAGAAGGCTTTTGAAAAGGTCCCACACAAGAGGTTAGTGTGCAAAATTAAAACACATGGGATTGGGGAGAATATACTGGCATGGGTTGAGAATTGGTTGACAGATAGGAAACAGAGAGTAGGAATAAACGGTCTTTTTCCGGGTGGCAGGCAGTGACTAGTGGGGTACCGCAGGGATCAGTGCTTGGGCCCCAGCTAGTCACAATATATATCAATGATTTGGATGAGGGAACTAAATGTAACATTTCCAAGTTTGCAGACGACACAAAGCTGGGGTGGAATGTGAGCTGTGAGGAGGATGCAAAGAGGCTCCAATGTGATTTAGACAAGTTGGGTGAGTGGGTAAGAACATGGCAGATGCAGTATAACGTGGATAAATGTGAGGTTATCCACTTTGGTTGTAAAAACAGAAAGGCAGATTATTATCTAAATGGTGATGGATTGGGAAAAGGGGAGGTGCAACGAGACCTGGGTGTCCTTGTACACCAGTCGCTGAAAGCAAGCATTCAGGTGCAGCAAGCAGTTAGGAAGGCGAATGGTATGTTGGCCTTCATTGCAAGAGGATTTGAGTACAGGAGCAGGGATGTCTTACTGCAGTTATACAGGGCCTTGGTGAGACCACAGCTGGAGTATTGTGTGCAGTTTTGGTCTCCTTATCTGAGGAAGGATGTCCTTGTCTTGGAGGGAGTGCAACGAAGGTTTACCAGACTGATTCCTGGGATGGCAGGACTGATGTATGAGGAGAGATTGGGTCGACTAGGCCTATATTCACTAGAGTTTAGAAGAACGAGAGGGGATCTCTTCGAAACATATAAAATTCTAACAGGACTCGACAGACTAGATGCAGGGAGGATGTTCCCGATGGCTGGGGAGTCCAGAACCATGGGTCACAGTCTCAGGATTATGCCACTTAGAACCGAGATGAGGAGAAATTTCTTCACTCAGAGGGTGGTGAACCTGGAGAATTCTCTATCACAGAATGCAGTGGAGACCAAGTCATTAGATGTATTCAAGAAGGAGATAGATATATTTCTTAATGCTAAAGGGATCAAGGGATATGGGGAAAAAGCGAGATCAGGGTACTGAGTTCGACGAACAGCCATGATCATTTTGAATGGCGGAGCAGGCCCGAAGGGCCGAATGGCCTACTCTTGCTCCTATTTTCTATGTTTCTATATTAAGAATCATCAGATGTGTAATATTGCAATAAGCATACAAAGGTGTTCAACATGCCAATCATTATTAACATCAATTCATTTGTGTGTGATGAATGTCACCAGACGGACAGGCACTCGACGGTGCGGCTGATCTGCAGGGCCTCCTCCTCTGCCTCTGTGAGGACCACTATTTGTCATGGCCACTCCTCCAGCCCTCACCCTCTCCCATGCATTTTGCGCTCTCTTCTCCTACAAGGGGAGAAAGTACCGATGTGTGAGTGAGTGAGGGTGAAGTGGTCAGCTGATGAATGCATGGCTGACCATCAGAGTGATGCATCGGAGGGTGTCCATCAGACAGAGACATCACATTGTATCAGGATTGGGGTGAGTGGTAGTGGTGGGTTCACAAATGGGGAGGTGAGGAAGTGCTCAGGAAGTGAAGGTAAATTGACGATGAGCCTTAAGTGTGTGTGAGGGGTGATGTGATGGAGTAGGCTTGTAGGCTTGGCAGTGCAGACTGTGATGGCGGTGGGGGTGTGACGGTGATGTGGACCACGGAAGCCAGGAGAATCAGTAAGTGTATTCACTTTTTCTGACCTAGTTAGGTCATTGAAGCACTTCCTGTGCTGCACCCAAGTGCGTGAGATGTGGCTCCTGCTGGTGACCTCCTCAGCCACCTCGAGCCAAGCCTTCTTGGTGACAGAGGCAGGGCCGTCGGATACAATATTTCCCTCCACCTCCTCACCCCGGCCAGCAGCACCTCAAGTGAGGCGTCACTAAATCGTGGAGCCGCCTTGCGCCTTTGCTGCTCCATCCTGCCTGGTTGCTCCTTTATGCAGCAAAAACCATTGATGCAATGGCTCTTTAAATACAGACACTCCAGCTGACAGCAGGTCATACGGTTGCGCAGTCTGCCCACTCCGCAGCTTTCAGACGGCAAAGCTGGAACCAACATTAAGGCCCATCAATTAAGTCGCAATCGCGTGGGGAAAGGTAGGGATTTATTTTTCCGGTTTCCCATGCGCCCTTTGACTCCTCCGCTGCCATCCCGCCAGCATATTAAAAACATTCCCCGTGAGTGGCTGTTGGCTAATCATTCAGCCAAACCCAATCCTATTTACAAATGTACTCCTTTCATCAGGAGTTAATAAATAGGTGATCGGAGCAGAAACCTTAGTTAATTTTTCTCTTCCCTGAGGCCTATTGTAAAGTTCCTCATTGCCACCTGTCTTAGCTCAGCTAATTCGACAGAGACTAAACCTGGGATGCTCCTGGTTAGTACGGCTCGTTACCAAACCCTACAATGCATTTACCCACTGGTTACAGTGGGCTGGAGTGCCCGAGTATAATGTTCCAGCCCTTATGCAATCTGAATCCCAAGTCCCTGATGGTATGCCAGCCTGCCAACTACAACAATGCAGCTGCAAGCTAAGATTTTCCTATTCCATTTGTTCTTCCTTTTCTATGGCTCAGTTGCTTGACTTCCACAGAATTCAAGTGACAAGAGTGGGGAATAGTCTCCATAGCAGTGAAAGTAGAACAAACAAAACCAAAAAAAAGACAACCACATTCACACTTCTATTTTTAAATTGGCAAGTCAGTGAAGGAGGATGACATTTTACGTGTTGTTTATGGAACTCAAGTAACTGTGAAGTATTTAAACACTTGCCTTTAATTAAACAGTAAAAAAGAAATGGACCTTTTCATATCAGGACCTCACATTAGGCACAGTAGTTTTGAATCTTTTTGTGTTATTCATTTATTTTTGTAGCTTGCAAAATTCATTTTCTGAGAATTTAGCAGTTTGTGGTTTATCTAAGTAGATGCAAAACCATATGCCAATCCGCAAAGATGATGAATTTCTTTACACTGTAAACTGTTACAAAGAATTTATATTTTTAATATATAGTTGAAACTATTTAAATATTTCCTTTTTGA
The DNA here is from genome assembly GCF_035084215.1 of Heptranchias perlo. Classification (NCBI taxonomy): domain Eukaryota; kingdom Metazoa; phylum Chordata; class Chondrichthyes; order Hexanchiformes; family Hexanchidae; genus Heptranchias; species Heptranchias perlo. Next base: position 5,932,246 of record NC_090343.1, read on the forward strand.
AATTTGCTTATTTGTTTTTGCCAGCGTATTTAAGTAACTGACTTGGACATCTGCATAAAGTTTATACAAAAGGTAAATTCTCATTTACAGCTGAATTGGTCATTCATGTCTTTGCAGTTTGTGCGACCTTGCTACATTTGCCTACGTAACAGTAGTGAGTACATTTCAAAAGTAATTAATTGACTATAAAGCACTTTGGGATGCCCTGAGGATGTTAAAGCTGCTATATAAATGAAAGTTATATTTCTTTGGTTCCTTTCGTCTCCTGAAGACATCAATTCCCTCCTTAGCATACAGCTCCAAGTTGCCCAAGTGCCTGCATGAGGCTTGACAGCAAGTGGTCAGTATGGCTCACACTGTGCCTTTACCTCAGCCATTGGAGAAGTTATTTTTTCTTTCATTAATACTTTTATGTTTGCATATAGGTATAAAGTTTATTTGGCATATATTTTGGTATATTTTAGTTCCTACTTAATTATCTCTTACAATTTCTTTTCATCTACTTTTATAATTAACCTTTCTGAGAGGTGGTTTTCTCATTAATATCACTTTAAAAAAAGGATTAATTTTAATTTTTCTTTTTTTTCTTTCAGTTTGCTTTTAATTAAAAAGCTGTTTTAAAATTGTGTGTGAAGTTTTTACATTTGTCTGTAAAATTGTTCCCATCTAGGAGCACTGATTTCCATGTGCCATTTATATCAAATAGATGCTAGTCTCCGGACTCAGCTGTATCACATGGAGGTCCAATTAGTATTGAATGCAAAATTGGAACGCGCCATGCTACCTTTACAAGAACAAGAGGTTTTAACTTGACAAATTTGTAAGTCCACAACGCCACCACTTCTGTGAATGGTGGGATGTTTATATTAAGGAATGCAGCCATTGGAAGGATAAAGGCATGTATGCTGTCAGCTGAACTCTTTAATATAGTGCTTTGAATAACCAGGTCAAGGGAATTGGCGTGGGTGAAGGAGCCCAGCAGCATGAGGGATTTGAACTGACAAAACATCTGTTTTTTAGCTTCAGCTGTGCGCTCTCATACAGAGGGACTCAGTAGCTCCTCCATAGCAGCTTCTCTCATTATATTTATGAGCAATAACTGTTTAAAGAAAATTATTTTTAAAAAAGCAAACAGAGATCAAAGCACATTAACCATAGTTACTCCTATTAAATGTTTTTGTATAAACACTGATGTCATGACTTCCTTTTACTGTAACCAAAGGTAAACAAGTAAAATATATTTGTAAATAAAATACAACAGTACTCCCAACTTTTCATTAGCTCCCGGTATGGAGCCTCTCCTATCAGGAAATATCAGACTGCCTTCAAATATCACTGCCCTCAAATTTCCATTCATTTATTTTAATGGAGAGAAAATTGTGGGGTGTGCGCCCACAATTTCCCGATGTGGGTTCATAGTGGGCAAACAGTCCTAACAGAGGTTCAGGATGACAACAACAACAACAACGACTACTTGTATTTATATAGCACCTTTAATGCAAGAAAACATCCTAAAGCGCTTCATAATAGGTAATCAGACAAAAACTGACACTGAACCAAAGAAAGATCAAAGAGATAGATCAGAAAGAAAAGAACAGAAAATGCTGTAAAGATCCAAACAATGAACTGCCTGCATGGTCATAAGATTGCTCCTCTCTGCATTGTTTCAGCAGTGGATTGTATGGGTTGCTGTTGTCCAGGGGAAGAGAAATTGTACGTCCACGCTTCCTAATTAAATCCTTAGAAAGCACTTCCTTCCCTCTCTTTAGGTTACCCTACTCCACATGCTATTCCCAGCCACAAAAAATTGAGAAGAAACTTGACCCAGATTTTTTTAAATAGTGAAAAGGATGGATAATATCAATAAAAATAGGTTTTTAAATTAGAGTGAGATTAAAAAACAAGAGTAGAACATGAAAAGGCCTCAAGTGATACTGGAGGTCAGAAGAAAAATTATGCACCTTTCTTCCTCTCCATGTAGAAGATATGAGGAATAGATTCCCAGCCAGACAGACAATGCTACATAAATAAACTCCTTTCAGTTGTCATTTCATCCTTTAAAATAGAATTACATCAATGTATAGTTAAGAAAAGGATTAAAGTCTATAAAGGACAAGTGTGGGCATTGAGGAGCAAATAATTACATAACACGAGGGATCATGAGCTGCTTTATGTCAACTGGTTAAGCTGAAACACGGGCCGTGTTAGTTTATCTAATCTTCTGGATGTCAGTCTATCTTAAGGGCTGAGGGAGAACTTTCACAAGGTTTTACCTTCTTGGATCTTTAATCTATAGTCAATGGCCTTCTTCAAAAGATACCTGAGGTACAATCCATGAGAAGGGATCTTTGGAAGGAGCAGGCTTGATGAGTAAATGGCCATTTCTCATTTCGTATTTTGTTATGTTCTTAAGAGGAAACAAAGCTAACCTGGTTACAGATCTCAGCCAATGTTACTCGGTAATCAACCACCAGAAAAGAAACAGGATTGCAGTCCAAGATATGACCACAGAAGTTTCCTTCCACTTGCACCTGTCCCACAAGCCAATAGTAGAATTTTTCCTTGGAGAAATCATGCCACGGTGTCATGCCTTACATTTGTGTAACATAACAGAATGTTTAACTGCTTAAAAATTATCAATAATTTTTATGAAGCTAGGTAAGACCATAATGAGGTTTGATTATACACTAACGATGTTACAATCAGCCATTCCATGTTTCTCAGTTAGTATAACAGAACATTCATCTTTAAATCTACTCTTGACATAACACATGGCCTTAGTTGAATATGATTCAACCACACCCTCCGGCAGTGCATTCCAGATCCTAACCACTCACTGTGTAAAAACGTTTTTCCTTATGTCACCTTTGGTTCTTTTGCCAATCACCTTAAATCTATGTTCTCTGGTTCTTGACCCTTCCACCAATGGGAACAGTTTCTCTCTATCTACCCTGTCTAGACCCTTCATGATTTTGAATACCTTTATCTCTACCTCTAGTTGAGTAGAATGGGCCTATACTTTCTGGAATTTAGAAGAATGAGAGGTGATCTCATTGAAATATGTAAGATTATGAGGGGGCTTGACAGGGTAGATGCTGACAGATTGTTTCCCCTGGCTAGAAAGTCTAGAACTGGGGGCATAGTCCCAGGATAAGGGGTCAGCCATTCAAGACTGAGATGAGGAGGAACTTCTTCACGCAAAGGGTTGTGAATCTTTGGAATTCTCTAACCCAGAGGGCTGTGGATGCTGAGTCCTTGAATATATTCAAGGCTGAGATGGATGGATTTTTGGACTCCAGGGGAATCAAGGGATATGGGAATCGGACAGGAAAGTGGAGTTGAGGTCGAAGATCAGCCATAGAAACATAGAAAATAGGAGCAGGGGTAGGCCATTCGGCCCTTCGAGTCTGCTCTACCATTTAATATGATCATGGCTGATCCTCTATCTCAATACCATATTCCTGCTCTCTCCCTGTACCCCTTGATGCCTTTTGTGTCTAGAAATTGATCTACCTCTCCTTAAATATATTCAGTGACTTGGCCTCCACAGCCTTCTGCGGTAGAGAATTCCACAGAATTGAAGGAGCAAGTTCCCGTCTGCACATGTACAGTAATGATGTGGAGATGCCGGTGATGGACTGGGGTTGACAATTGTAAACAATTTTACAACACCAAGTTATAGTCCAGCAATGCTGGACTATAACTTGGTGTTGTAAAATTGTTTACACATGTACAGTAAAACATGGAAATCGTGAACTTGCTCCTAGTGATTCATCGGCGTTATGATAGCTTCGAATTAAAGGGCCATCGCAACCTGCAATCAGAGAAATCATTGAAAAGCTCCAACTTGCTTATCTGCCCAGCTGGACAGTAACTAAATACGCAACCAAACAGGTACGCCTAAAAATACTAGGTCTAAACTAAGTTTGAACAGCGCGAATAGTCTTAATGACTGTTGAAAATTAATGACAACTAAAAATTAACTTTAAAAAACGTGGAGTTTCATTTACTCCATATTTTAAGAGTTTTTGGTCATTAAAAAAAATTTAAAATTAATTTTTAAAAACTTTTCCCTTCTGTCTCTAATTTAATTCAATTATTTCTTTGTTTTTTTTATTTCAAAAAATTAAAATTTTAATTTACAATGGAATACAGAATGCTTACTTTAAATGAATGAAGCCTACTTGCCTCTTTGAGCATGATCTGATTGAATGGCGGAGAATGCTCGAGGGGCTGTCTGGCCTACTCTTGCTCCTATTTCTTATGTTCTTATCAAATCTCCTCCAACATTCTCTGTTCAAAGGAGAACAACCCCAGCTTCTCCAGTCTATCCACAAAACTAAAGTCCCTCATCCCTGGAAACATTCTAGTAAATCTCTTCTGCACCCTTTCTAAGGCCTTCACATCCTTCCTAACTAGACGCAGTTAGGGAGCGAAAAAATATTTGCCAGGGTTACCACTGATGATTTATGGCCAGTGACCCCAATAATTGTTGCTAGTGACCTCCTACTGGAAGTATGTGAATTTCAGGTAAGGACAGGAACTGGCTCAGCTGCGATGGCTTCCATCACCAAATAGGCTACTGACACTCGTTGTCTAGGCTCCTTTATTATGAATGGTCATTTGAACAAGGTACGAGAGCTGCCATTGCTTATAGTACCATATATAGCATGTGGAGATGGGGTTACGGCAGGAAAAGTTGGAGCGTGAAAATATCTAAAAACCCTTGTTGCTTGGGATGGAGAAGAGCCAGAAAATTATGTCATTTTTGTTCCAATGATGTCACACTACAGTGACTCAATGATGTGCTTTGCTATTGGGTTCTGTGTTCATATATAAATAAAAGGTTTGCCAATCGTTTTCATAAAGATGCTGTTCCTTTAAAAATACCCATCAAAAGTATTACATCTCAAGGACCAGCATATAGTACATTGAATCCCCGACCAATTTTACAGATGTTGGCTATTAAGGGCTTTAACTGTAAATATTGCAATTTCGTCTGAACAGTTGTGTTTGTGTCATTTAAAAAAAAATTAATGTAGAGCTGAAATTATCATTAATAGACAGCAAATGAGCTTGACCCCCACAATAAACATACAGGTGAACAATTCAGATCTACTGACCAGAATAATCTGGAAAATCCAATTTCAGTGACACTCAGGTGGCAATCATGGTGAAAAGTGTACCAGCCTTCAATTCCAATCCACACACCAAATCACAAGAGCGGGGAGACATAATTGACAGAGACAATGCCATGTTCACAACTAATAGAACCTGACAAGAGATCAGGAAATGTTTCCATGATGTGAAAAACAACAATGGGATTCACTCGCCAAGCACACAAGACCATGGTTGAAAGTAGACACAGACTTAATTAAACCAAGACAGTAGTTCAGAGATTAAAATGTCACAAAATTTAAAGAAGCGATAGACACAAGAAACAGGAGATGCGGTGGTAGTATGGGTACAGGATTTGAGTTAAGGATTAAAGAAAGAAAAGGTGATTCTTAGATGTTGATATCAATCTCCAACACAGGAGGAGAAGTAAGAATGGGGAATGTTTTTGCTGATAAATTTTTAATGGTTCACCAGACTAGAAACCGACAAACATAACTCCATATTTAAAAAAAGAGACATAACCATAGATAAGTTAATTTAAGAAATGGGCCAAACGTTGTCCATATTTGCAGCCTGGATCCATGTTCATCTGTACTGTGCCTGTACTGCTACTTCGTCAATTTCAGTCAAAGCATTAATATTGAACTTCCAGTGGAGAACTGCACTAGAGAGCGCAGGTCAGCGAGCTGGTGCTTCAGCGCTGTAGCCCTACCGCTGACCGATGCTATCTTCAATCTAATATGTCTGCCCTGTCAGGTGGACATAAAAGAGCAGGGGAGTTCTCCCCAGTGACCTGACCAATATATATCCCTCAACCAACGTCACTAAAACAGATTATCTGGTTAATACAGTGCTGTTTGTGGAACCTTGCTGTGCGCAAACTGGCTACTATTTTTCCTATATTACGACAGTGACTACACTTCAAAGTACTTAAATTGGCTTTTAAGTGCTTTGGGATGTCCTGAGGTTGTAAAAGGCGCTATATACATGCAAGTCCTTTTTTTTATATTTAACAGTGCATAGGATTTTATAACTTTTTACTCTTAAACAGAAACAAATCATAACATACTGAAAATAAAAATCAGAGTTTTGAACAATCTAAATTATGCACTATTTGTATGACATGATGTGAAAGTTTGTCTTATTTTGTATTTTCCATTATGAATTTACATAAAGTGATGTGCCATTTGGCAATTTAGCCGCAATAACAAAAAAAATCCTATTAAGTCACGTGCATAACCATGTTGGCACTGAAGATTGTTAGTGGATGGGATTAATTCAAATTGATTTTTTGAAACTTGGCAGCTCTGTCATAAAGTATTTATTCTTCTCTTTGTTTTATTTGCTGTGAATGGTTTTCTTTGGTTCGTGAGTCCTTTGATCATTTTATACTGGCCATCTAATATCTTTCCCTGCTAACAACTGTAAGCAGATGAGATCAGTTAACTCAATTCCTCTGTAAAGGCCACCCCATGACATTCTCATTTAAGTAACTTGTCACTTGATAGAAATAGAGCCACTTGCTTTATAGAAGCATTGTATCTGCCCATATTACTTAAAAAACAGAAGAAGTGTAACAGCATTTCATGTGGCCTGAAGTAAATGTAATTTCCTCAGGCTGTGTGCCAATAGAGTACTGGAGTGAAAACTCAAGCCCTACCACACCAACATAGTAAGCTGTGATCTCAGTTGTGCTTTTTGGGGCAGCAGCTGAGCAGATTGCAAGCTTTTTGCAATGTCTATTTAACTTGTGACACTTAATGGTAAAGTTTGTGTGGAAAGCATGTGGCAACATGATTTTATTAATGATATTAGAGATGCTATTTGGAATGTTCAAACATTAAAGGGCTCAAAACCACTAAGTCCCACAGGGAGGGACGCTATAAACCAGAAGGTGCTAGGTGAGACTAGGGACAAAATCTACATAGTGCTGACAATCATCATGAGGGGGTCAGTGAATATAGGGGCTGTCCTACCAAATTGGAAACAAGCCTACCTATTTTTAAGAAAGACAATAGAAAAACTCAGGCAACTACAGGTCCATTAGTCTTATTACATTTGAAAATGGCAAATTATTGGAATAGATCATTAAAAAAGACTTTTTAAAAAATTCGTTCATGGGATGTGGGCATCGCTGGCAAGGCCAGCATTTATTGCCCATCCCTAATTGCCCTTGAGAAGGTGGTGGTGAGCCGCCTTATTGAACTGCTGCAGTCCGTGTGGTGAAGGTTCTCCCACTGTGCTGTTAGGAAGGAGGTTCCAGGATTTTGACCCAGCGACGATGAAGGAACGGCGATATATTTCCAAGTTGGGATGGTGTGTGACTTGGAGGGGAAAGTGCAGGTAGTGTTGTTCCCATGTGCCTGCTGCTCTTGTCCTTCTAGGTGGTAGAGGTCGCGGGTTTGGGAGGTGCTGTCGAAGAAGCTTTGGCGAGTTGCTGCAGTGCATCCTGTGGATGGTACACACTGCAGCCACAGTGCGCCGGTGGTGAAGGGAGTGAATGTTTAGGGTGGTGGATGGGGTGCCAATCAAGCGGGCTGCTTTGTCCTGGATGGTGTCGAGCTTCTTGAGTGTTGTTGGAGCTGCACTCATCCAGGCAAGTGGAGAGTATTCCATCACACTCCTGACTTGTGCCTTGTAGATAGTGGAAAGGCTTTGGGGAGTCAGGAGTTGAATACCCAGCCTCTGACCTCTCTTGTAGCCACAGTATTTATGTGGCTGATCCAGTTACGTTTCTGGTCAATGGTGATCCCTAGGATGTTGATTGTGGGGGATTCAGCAATGGTAATGCTGTTGAATGTCAAGGGGACATGGTTAGACTCTCTCTTGTTGGAGATGGTTATTGCCTGCCACTTGTCTGGCGCGAATGTTATTTGCCACTTATTAGCCCAAGCCTGAATGTTGTCCAGGTCTTGCTGCATGCTGGCACAGACTGCTTCATTATCTGAGTGGTCACGAATGGAACTGAACACTGTGCAATCATCAGCGAACATCCCCATTTCTGACCTTATGATGGAGGGAAGGTCATTGATGAAGCAGCTGAAGATGGTTGGGCCTAGGACACTGTGCTGAGGAACTCCTGCAGCAACTTTGCATATATACAGCATCTTTCATAACCTCAAGACGTGCCAAAGCACTTCACAGCCAATTAAGTATTTTTAAAGTGTAGTGTAGTCACTGTTGTAATGTAGAGACACAGCAGAAATTTTCACTTCTATTGCCTGGCGTTAATGGGGTGGTAACGGCATCAAAATGGGGTCGGTAGCCTTCCTGCCCCATTAACATCGATGACGAGGCTGGCAGCATCTATAAAAGGACCTATCGCTGGGCGGCCACAGCGCCCGCCTGTTTCATGAGGTAGGCCCCTTTTAACATGCAGATCGTGCATACGACGACCAGTTTCACAGGTGATGAAGCCGAAGAGGCCCAGCCAAGGTAAGTTTAGAATTATTTCTGTGGAGGCCAGATGAGCAGTGGTGCTCCTCCGGGCCCCACAAAAATAATCTGGGCCATTGCCACGTCCCCCCAACTTACTTTTCTGGCAGCCGGGGCAACCCGATATTGGGAGGCCAGAATTTGGCGATCTGCATCGGGATGTCCATTTGCCTCCCTGCAGCTGTTGCCTCAAAATAGCAGCCCTGGATTCAGAAACTCAATGTAGGTTGGACAAAGTTGCAGATGATATTAAACTACAGGGGAACATAATCTAATGAAACAATTAAGGAATTACAGAAGGAGTTAGACAATATTTGCAATTGGGTAAAAATATGACACATAAAATTCAATACAGATATGTAGAAGGCCTTACTTATCTGTATTGAATTTTATTTGCTATATTTTGAAAGAAAGAATAGGGAACATACTTAATAAATGGTTTTGAACTAGCTAGCAGGGAAGCTGAAAGCGATATGTTGGTGATTGCAGACTCTACATGAACCATATAAAGCCACTGCAGAGCAGCAACTAGCAAAACAAACGGAATGCTGAGCTATGCTTTCTTGGGCTGTGGGATGTACTTCCACTGCCAGCATTTATTGCCCATCCCTTGTTGCCCTCAGTTTGATACGAGTGAGTAGCTTGCTAGGCCACCTCAGAGGGTAAGTAAGAGTCAACCAGGTCGGTATGGGACTGGTGTTATATATAGATCAGACCGGGGAAGGACATAAGAACATAATAAATAAGAGCAGGAGTAGGCCACACTGCCCCTCGAACCTGCTCCGCCATTCAATAAGATCATGGCTGATCTGCTACCTCAACTCTATTTTCCTGCCCTTTCCTCATATTCCTTGATTCTCTTAGTGTCCAAAAATTTATCGATCTCAATCTTGAATATACTCAACGACAGAACATCCACAGTCCTCTGGGATACAGAATTCCAAATATTCACAACCCTCTGAGTGAAGAAATTTCTCCTCATCTTGGTCCTAAATGGCCGAACTCTTATCATGACCCCTAGTTCTAGACTCTCCAGCCAGGCGAAACAGCCTCTCAGCATCTACCATGTCAAGCCCTCCAAGAATTTTATACATTTCAATGAGATCACCTCTCATTCTTCTAAACTCCACAGAATATAGGCCCATTTTGCTCAATCTCTCCTCGTAGGACAACCCTCTCATCCCAGGAATCAATCTAGTGAACCTTCTTTGCACCCCCACTAAGGTAAGTAATCCTTCCTTAGGTAAGGAGACCAAATCTGTACACAGTACTCCAGGTGTGGTCTCACCAGAGCCCTATATAATTGCAGCAATACCTCTTTATTCTTATACTCCCTTGCAATAAAGGTTAACAGACCATTTGCCTTCCTAATTGCTTTCTTTACCTGCATGTTAACTTTCTGTGATTCATGTAGGACACCGAAATCCCTCTGAATACCAATATTTCTTAGTCTCTCACCTTTTAAAAAATATTCTGCTTTTCTATTCTTTCTACCAAAGTGGATAATTTCATATTTCCCCACATTATACTCCATCTGCCACCTTCTCGCCCACTCACTTAACCTGTCTATTTTCCCTTTGCTGCCTCTTTGCGTCCTCCTCACAGCTTACTTTCCCAACTAGCTTTGTATCATCAGCAAACTTGGATATGTTACACTTGGTCCCCTAATCTAAGTCACTGATATATATTGTAAACAGCTGAGGCCCAAGCACTGATCCTTGCGGCACCCCACTAATTACAACCTGCCAACCCAAAAATGACCCATTTATTCCTACTCTCTGTTTTCTGTCCATTAACCAATCCTCAATCCATGCTAATATATTACCCCCAATCCCATGAGCACTAATCTTGTTTAATAACCTCTTGTGTGGCACCTTATCGAATGCCTTTTGAAAATCCAAATATGTTACATCTACTGGTTCCCTCTTATCTACCTTGCTAGTTACACCCTCAAAAAACTCTAATAGATTTGTCAAATACGATTTCACTTTCGTAAAACCATGTTGACTCTGCCTAATCATATTACGATTTTCCAAGTGCCCTGTTACTAAGTCCTTAATAATAGATCCTAGCATTTTCCCTAATACTGATATCAGGCTAACTGCCCTGTGGTTCCCTGTTTTCTCTCTCCCTCCTTTCTTGAATAGCGGGGTTACATTTGCTACCTTCCAATCCATGGGGACCATTATAGAATCTAGGGAATTCTGGAAGATCAAAACCAATGCATCCGCTATCTCTGCAGCCACCTCTTTTAAAACCCTAGGATGTAGGCCACCAGGTCCACGGGATTCAACATGTCATCAATGACGACGAACACCTCGCTATGGCCATCCCCACACCTCCACTACTCGCCTTTAAACAGCCACCCAACCTCAAACAGACCATCGTTCGCAGCAAATTACCCAGCCTTCAGGAGAACAGCGTCCACGACACCACACAACCCTGCCACGGTAACCTCTGCAAGACATGCCAGATCATCGACACAGATACCACCATCACAAGAGAGGACACCACCCACCAGGTGCATGGTTCATACTCCTGTGACTCGGCCAACGTTGTCTACCTCATACGTTGCAGGAAAGGATGCCCCAGAGCATGGTACGTTGGCGAGACCATGCAGACGCTGCGACAACGGATGAACGGACACCGCGCAACAATCATCAAACAGGAGGGTTCCCTCCCAGTCGGGGAACACTTCAGCAGTCAAGGACATTCAGCCACCGACCTTCGGGTAAGCGTACTCCAAGGTGGCCTTCGAGACACACGACAACGCAAAATCGTCGAGCAGAAATTGATAGCCAAGTTCCGCACCCATGAGGACGGCCTCAACTGGGATCTTGGGTTCATGTCACGCTACACGTTACCCCAACAGCGAACAAATGTTATCTGTTTTTAATATAACGGGTCAGTTGCTGTCTTTTCTATGTTTCTACCTCTCTATCTCTGTTTTTTTGTTTTTTGTTTGTTAATTTGTATATTCAGAGAACTTGTAGGTAACACCTGTCTGTCTGCACACTGATTGCCTTGGCAACGGGCAGTTGAAAAAACTGTCTGTAATCACCAAGTATTGTTCTGTGATTTATAAATGCGATTTCATTTCGAGGATTTCATTTCCAACAACGTTCACCTGAGGAAGGAGGAAGCCTCCGAAAGCTTGTGAATTTAAAATAAAATTGCTGGACTATAACTTGGTGTTGTAAAATTGTTTACATAACTTGGAGTAATTTCATTTTAAGTCTGTAATTTGTATAAAAAAATAACCATTTAAGAAAGAAAAAGAATTGTTACTCAGGATTAGTTCTTAGATTTACTAACCCTCAGTGGTGGGGACATAAAAGTTGTAGCTATATTTGATCTAGCATGCACTTAATGAAAACAAAATTGATTTTTTTTTGGAATATCAGTTTAAGGAACTGTCATTTTTAAAGCATTCCACATATTTATTTTAATATTGATTCAATATTAATTTAAATTCAGATTTAGTATCTAATGTACTGTATTAATGAGATTATGCTTGCCAAACCTTCCTAATTATCAGATTAACTGTTTACTCAGGAAATATCTATTTAATATTTAGCTTTTTGTGCAAAGTATCTTTCACAGATCTAACTATGTACAGTACTAGGTTACCAACGCTATTTTTGTTTAACTGATTTATTTCTAGGATTCTGGAAACCATTTTGTGACTGTAGAGACATTGTATTACATTATAGAGCTAGTCATATGCTAGTCTTCATACTTGGGCTTAGACAATCAGAAGTCTTGCATCTTAAAGTTTTGTGAATGTAAAGAAGGGTTAAGATATTTATAGGACTATTATCATAGATCAAAAATTCTGTTTTTTTTCCATATTACACTTTTTACGCTGTTGTCAATTTAATGCTTTAAACAACATTTACCATGTGATCTTGTTGAAATCTTGTTTTGAAAAATGGTATTATAAACCAGGTAGTATTCATAGTTGTTTGTAGTTAGAAAGATTGGCTCAGGGAGGAATCTCTTTGGGAATATGCTAACTATGAGAAATTATATTTGAAGGCAAAATAGTAGCACCTATGAAAATTATATTAGTTCCACATAAACATAGGAACATAGGAACAGGAGTAGGCCATTCAGCCCCTCGTGCCTGCTCCGACATTTGATAAGATCATGGCTGATCTGTGATCTAACTCCATGGGCTCGATTTTCGCGTCGGGTTACCTGCGGGTTTCCAGCGGGGGGGCCCCGAAAATCCCAATATCCGGTCACGTGACCGGATCGCGCTGAAATCCCGGCCACTTCCGGGTACCGCGCTGACGTGCGGGGCTGCGCGCGCAAGCCCCGCTGGTGGGAATCCCGCAGGCAATTAAAGCCAGCGGGGTTCCACTTGAGTGTACTTACCTTGCTTGTTGAGGTCAGTTAATGAGCTGAAGCAGCTGTCAAAAGAGGAAGTGTGGGATTTTAGGTTCAAGGCAGTGAGTTTCACACACTGGGGGAAACAGTCTCTCTCCAACCAGGCGTGTTGCAGCCAGCAGCCTGTGGCAGGTGACAAGGTGCACTCCACGGGGGAGAGCCCTCACCCACGCAGGAGGCCACCGCGTCACATAGGGCAACCCCTGCCCTCCACCACCCCCCGCCAAGGCAGAGGACAGACCGACACGAAACCGCAGCCCCAGTCCGAGGAACCACCCACCTACCCTGCACAACCTGCCAGTTGGGTGGTGCGTGGACACCCTCGGAGGACGAACAGCATGACCAGCCCCAGCAGCCTCGCAGTCCACGCCGTCCGCCGCAGAGACGTGGAGCCCCCCAACACGGTGTTGTTGCACACCCACCTGCACAGCAGGAGGGAGGGCTACCGCAGGGAGAGACGCATCGCAGAGGGCACTACCCTCGCCACAGGGTCCACAGACCGAGGCGCAGCTCCCCGGACCTCTCCGAGCAGCAGTGCACAGGGAGGCGCAGATTCGCTCGACATGTAGTCGTGGAGATCTGCAGGCTCTTTCATGCCGAGCTGCTCCTGGCTGGCCCCAGCACCAACTGCTTACCTGTCGCTGTCAAAGTCACCACTGCCCTCCACAACTTCTCCTCCGCATCCTTCCAGGGTGCAGCCGGCTACACCGCCGATGTCTCTCAGTAGTCTGCGCGGAAGAGCCCTGCAAATACACCTGCACCTACTCTTCAGTAACACGATGGGTGGCATCAGTGGTGGGTCCTCATAGTGATACCCAGGAGCGGGCATTATTGGACACAACAGACAGGATTCGCGGAGACATGGCAGTGGTGGTGTCAATATAATGTGTGCTGTTTGTTGCTCTGAAATTCAATATAGGTAACACCCAGGACAAACCCTCAGACACCCTTGTGCACCCCCTTCATGCTCACGACACGTTTGCCTTACGCTGCCTACTGCACATATGTGATGCATGCCCTGTGGCTGCAGCACAGGTGGTGGCAGGTTGAGTGAGGCTGGCCGTGAGGGAGATGCACGAGAGGGTGAGTATGGGATGGAGCAATGAGATTGTATGAGGATTGGGTTGCGTGTTAGTGGCAGGATGAGTACTGGCGAGGTGAGTAGGTGGAGGTAAGATGAGGATGGGGTTTGAGTGGGTATGAAGGGTGATGTGACAGAGTAGTGTTGGCGGTGCCGAAGGAGATGTGGGGTGGGGGCAGTGTTGTGGCAGACGGAGTGTAGGGGAAAGACTTCGTGTTCTCACTGTGGCTGACCTACTGCGGTCATTGCAGCGCCTCCTGCACTGTATGCAGGTGGGCCATATGTTGGTGGCGCAGGTGACCCCCTCTGCCACCTCGAGCCAGGCCTTCTTGGTGGCAGAGGCAGGCCGCTTCCTCCCGCCCGCCGGGGGGAAGATCTCTGTCCTCCCCCTCCTCCTCACCCCATCTGATGATACCTGGGGTGAGGCATCATTAAACTGGGAGCAGCCTTCCCCCTGGGCTGCTCCATGCTGCAATTTGTTCCATTGGTTGCAGCATTTGTCAGTGGAGGACTGCCCCTTTAACTAGAGAGCCTCCAGCTGACAGATCGTACTGTGCATGCGCAGCCCGCCCGACGCGCAGACCAGCAGCGTGGACCCCGGAGGAGCAGGTAATTGATTCCTATTAGTGTGTTGCCTGCTACGATCGCGCGGGCAACCCACTAATTTCGCCGAGCGTGTTGACCACGCTCCCGGAGGACCACCCGCTGGGAACCCGCAGGCCTGCTAAATTCGAGCCCCATATACCTGCCTTTGGCCCATATCCCTTAATACCTTTGGTTGCCAAAAAGCTATCTATCTCACATTTAAATTTAGCAATTGAGCTAGGTTTCCTTCCCTAAAGGACATTAGTGAACCAGGTGGGTTTTTTACGACAAACCGACAGCTTCATGGTCACTTTTACTAATACCAGCATTATAGTTCCAGAATTTTTAAACTGAATTCAAATGCCGTTTGCGGAAGAGAGTTCCAAACTTCTACCACCCTTTGTGTGTCGAAATGTTTTCTAATCTGGCTCCTGAAAGGTCTGGCTCTAATTTTTAGACTGTGTCCCCTACTCCTAAAATCCCCAACCAGAGGAAATAGTTTCTCTCTATCCACCCTATCTGTTCCCCTTAATATCTTATAAACTTCGATCAGATCACCCCTTAACCTTTGAAACTCTAGAGAATACAACTCCAATTTGTGTAATCTCTCCTCGTAACTTAACCCTTGAAGTTCGGGTATCATTCTAGTAAACCTACGCTGCACTCCCTCCAAGGCCAATATGTCCTTCTGAAGGTGCGGTGCCCAGAACTGCTCACAGTACTCCAGGTGCGGTCTAACCAGGGTTTTGTATAAAATGATTAAAAAGGCAGCATTGACAGTCTTTGGGTTTAATTGTATTGAGGTCTACAGTTACAAGCAACCAACATCCAACTAAAATGTGCAAGAAACAATAGTCTGAACAGCTTCCCAAATGCGACTTTGTATTACATTTTTACTTTACATATTTTTGAAAGGTTCTCGTGTGGAATGATAGGGTTAGATGAAGTAGGGAGGGAGGAAGCTCATGTGGAGCATAAACACCGGCATGGACCTGTTGAGCCGAATGGCCTGTTTGTGAGCTGTACATTGTATGTAATTCTATGTAATTCTAAGGGACCCACTTCTACTTTCGCTAATCTCTTCCTTTTTACATACTTGTAGAAGCTCTTACAATCTGTTTTTCTATTTCTTGCTAGTTTACTCTCATATTCAATTTTCTCCCTCTTTATCAATTTCTTGGTCATCCTTTGCTGATTTCTAAAACTCTCCCAATCCTCAGGCTTATTAGTCTTTTTGGCAACATTGTAAGCATCTTCTTTTCATCTAATATTATCCTTAACTTCTCTTGTTAGCCACTTTTCCCGTGGAGTTTTTATTCCTCAAGGGAATGTATATTCGTTGAGAATTATGAATTATTTCTTTAAATGTTCACCATTGCTTATCTACCGTCATATCTTTTAATCTAATTGCCCAATCTACCTTAGCCAGCAGGTTTCCTTCCCTAAAGGACATTAGTGAACCAGGTGGGTTTTTTACGACAAACCGACAGCTTCATGGTCACTTTTACTAATACCAGCATTATAGTTCCAGAATTTTTAAACTGAATTCAAATTCTCAAACTGCCATGGTGGTATTTGATCTCACGTTCTCTGGATTATTAGTCCAGGCCCTTAGATTACTAGTCTAACAACATAACCACTACATTACCATACCCTGTGTATATTGTCAAAGCAGTAGAATTTAAGTCTGAAGTTGTCATGCTGAAGCTCTAGTGTTCTGGTCAGACTGCACTTTGAATACCATGTTCAGTTTTGGGCACCAAGGCACCAGAGAAACAGCCAAGCCCTGAAAGTGCTGCAGAAAAAGACAAAAAGGTTGGCCTCTAATGTCAGAAGACTGTGAGTTATGAGAAATCAGGACTGATTTATGAGGAAAGGTCAGAAAAACTTGGGGGGTGAAATTGGTCTTCACCAATAGTGTGAAACGGGCTCAGAGAATCAGCAGCCCTGATTTTCTTTTCTATCTCACCCCCTTGGACTCTTCAGCCTTGAAAGAAAGAGTATGAGAGGGGTGCTTATAGAGGTAGATAAGGTACTAAATGGAATGCCGAAGTTTGATCCTGAGCACTATTTCAAGTTAAACAAAGTCTATGGGACAAGGAAAGTAGGTACAAACTAAAGAAAAGAACTTGCATTTATATAGTGCCTTTTACTACCTCAGGATATCCCATAGGGCTTTACAACCAAGGAAGCACTTTTGAAGTGTAGTCACTGTTGTAATGTAGGAAACACGGCAGCCAATTTGCACACACCAGGTCCCACATACAGCGATGAGATAATGACCAGATAATCTGTTTTAATAATGTTGGTTGAGGGATAATTATTGGCCAGGACACCAGGGAGAACTCACCTATTCTTTGAATAGTGCCATGGGATTTTTTACATTCACCTGAAAGGGCAGACGAGGCCTCAGTTTAAAGTCTCATCCAAAAGACGGCACCTCTGACAGTGCAGCACTCCCTCAGAACTACACTGAAATGTCAGCCTGGATTGTGTGTTCCAGTCTCTGGAGTGGGACTATGAACCCACAACCTTCTGACTCAAAGGCAACAGTGCTACCTCTGAGCTGAGGCTGATTCCTAAACTGCTATGTAGGAACAGGTGTAGGCCATTCAGCCCCTCGAGCCTGTTCTACCTTTCAATTCTTCAGTTCTATACCTCAACTCCATTTACCCACCTTTACTTCCTATCCTTTGATACCATCACCAAACAAATACTTGTAGATCTCAGCCGTGAAAATTTCGATTGACTTAGGAACCACAACTTTTGGGGGATAGAATTCCACATTTTCATTACCCTTTGTGCAAAAAAGTGCATCTTGATTTCACGACTAAATGGCTTAGCTCTAATTTTAAGTTTATGCCCCCTGGTTCTGGTAAAAGGCAAGTTCGGGAATCACTTCATTACAGAGTCTTCTGGTCAGGGTAGTAGAAAAACTCTGTGGAGTCATTTAAGAGACTGTGAAGGGAGGTGGGACTATAAGTTTCTAGGGAAAGATGAGCTACTGGGATGAATGGTCTCCCTCATCTTGTACATTGTGATCTATCGGATTCAGAATTTTGAACTTTTCAAAAGGAGCGCAGGTTGCTTTTTTGTTTTATTGAGGGCATTTTGTACCTTCATCATTCTGCAGAGTACTTTTCAAAACATTTTAAGATGATTTATAATTTCTTTTAACTTTGTTTTTGTTGGAGTTGCTCCAACCACTCCTTGTCCAGCCACTCCTACCTCTCTAATATCACCTGGAATGACAGATACAGTAGCAAGCAGAACACTTCCGTTGTTGCTCACTGAGGTGCCTGCGAAATGAGGTTAAGCTACAGGTTCCCAGAGAGTCTTAAGCATTTAAAATACTTCTGATGTTGCTTACAATTGGCTTAAAACTGGGATAACAACACTTAAAAAAAAAGTTATTTGAACTTTTCCCCAAAATTTCTCCCCTCCTCTCCGAAAGGTAGTGATTCATGCTGCCTTCCTCGAGTGTCCACTTCTTATGCGAGCTTAGACAGAGAGCATTGGAAGGCTATTCTATGCTCTATTCTATGGAGGACATCACAAATAAACCTGATCCTATCCTTACTGAACATCAACATGCACACACTTTTCAGTATGAGTCACTGGAATGCAATCAAGTGAAAGAATCCTAGACAAATTTTCCCCTGTCTAGCTAAGGAGAGCTGAGGCCAATTGTAGATACCCAAATTGCCACCCCAACTGAGATCAGCTAACTCAACACAGACCAGAAATTGATCTTTGGACCATTTGTATGATACTGGACACTGAGCTAACCAAAATAGAAAACCAGACTGAATATAAAAATGCCAATACCTGAAACAACACCTAAAAAGTCCTTTCAGGTGCCATTCTGAACTTGTTCACGTTTTCACCAGAGATCAATTCTGGGAACTTATAGATAAAAAGAAAAAACTACAAATGCTAGAAAACTGAAATAAAACTAGAAATACTGTATGCATTTGTGTACTCATGCCACTGGCCTCTGTTCTTTGCCTCTAGGCACTTGCCAATCATACAGATATGAGTATAGACAACAAGTAGTAGTCAGCAGCATGGTTACAATAAATGTCCTCCGCTGCAGAAAAACTTGAGCATCTTGAGAACGAATGCCAGCAAAATTAATTTTTGAACTGGAAAAATCATCATCAACCAGTTTATAATTGAAAGGTTGGAAAAAATTACAACCAACATCTTTGTTCTTTTTTTATCTTTCTGTTGATTTAAAAAAATGTTTAAATCACAAATGCTCATAACACCATGAGAGAACTGGCTCAAATGAGTTACTGAACCTGGTGTGTGAACAAGAGGATTTAATGTAATCAAAGTAATGAAAAGATGAAGGCCCCGATATTAGAGGGGAGGCGGGATGGCAGCGGGGAGGGTGATTGGGCACGTGGGTAACCCGCCCAGTAAAATCCGTCCGTTCCCCTTGCGATCGCGGATAAACTGGAGCCACTTAACGTGGCTTCCGGGTTTCCCGTCGGAAACCTGTGCAGCGGGCGGACTGCGCACCCGCATCACAGGCTGTCAGCTGGAGGAGCTCTATTTAAAGGGGCAGTCTTCCAATGGCTGCTCCTGGAGGAAACATCCAAATAACACAATGGAGCAGCCTAGGGGAAAGTCTGCTCCTAGATTCAGTGATGCCTCACTCCAGGTGCTACTGGATGGGGTGAAGAGGAGGAGGGGTGTCTTTTACCCGGCAGACTGGAGGAAGTGGCCTGCCTCTGCCACCAAGAAGGACTGGCTCGAGTTGGCAGAGGAGGTCACCAGCAGCAGTAACATCTCCCGCACCTGGATCAAGTGCAGCAAGCGCTTCAATGACCTAACTAGGTCAGCCAAAGTGAGTACACTTACTCGTTCTCTTACATTCCGTCTTCCACATCACTGCCCCCCCACCCCCCAGCTCATTCTGCACTGCCAACACTACTCTATCACATCACTCCTCACACCCACTCAAAGCTTATCCTCAACTTACCTGCACTTCCTCACCACCCCACTACCACTCAACCCAATCCTCATACAACGTCATGGCTCCGTCTCATACTCACCCTCTGATGCATCTCTTTCACGGTCAGCCGCACCCAAACTAATGCATTCAGCGGTTGGCCACGTCACCATCACTCATTCACGAGTCTCTACTTTCTCCCCTTATAGGAGGAGAGCCCAGAATGCACGGGAGAGGGTGAGGACCGGAAGGGGGCCGCAACAGGTAGTCGTGTTCACAGACACGGAGCAGGACGCGCTGGAGCTGAGCCGCACCCTCGAGTGCCTGTCCGTCAGGGATGCCGAGACTGGCACCCGACAAACATCTGGTGACAGAACTTTAACATTCAGCACACACAATATCAAGTGATGTTAACATGCCTTGCCATCTTCAGCACCTCAACATCTGTCATCATGCTTAATATTGCTTTCTGTTTTCTTACAGGGCCTTCAGCGACCGCTGTGACGGCGGAGGGCAATTCCTCAGAGAACCTGCCAGCCTCCGAGGGTGCACCGTCACATCTGAGCAAGCCATCCACCAGCGCAGATACACACACCTCGGTGGGTCCCCGTCCTCAGTTAGTTCGGGTTACACATGGTGAGTTATCACACACGTGAGCACGAGCAGACAATGGTGGCAGGGGAAGCTGTGGAGAGTCCGCGTCGTGGGAGCACTCTTCTCCAGGCTCTGCTCAGCTGGACACAGATGCTGAACCCTGGGGGCCATCCATTAAAAGGAAAATGATCGGGGGGCAGCAGCACATTTGTGAGGTGCTGGAACAGGTGCCACGCGCATTCTCCACAAACGCACAGATGATGGAGGAGTCCAATTCCTGCATGAGTGGAATGGTGGCATAGGAAAGGGAGGGCATCTCTGAGATACTGTTACAGGGACATGAGGGCATCTCTGAGATAGTGTCGTGGGTAAGTACGGGAATGTCTGCGATGGAGGGAAGGCTAGCCTCCATGGAGCTTCAAGCACTGCTCACAAATGATTCCATTCAGGCCCTAACAACGGCCCTTCGGACTCAGGGTGAACAACATTCTGCCGCCTTAACCAGGCAAGCAGATACTCTAGCACTGGCCTTACAAGGCTTCACACAAATCTTCCAAACTGTCATCCAGCAGAGTGGTTGGATTGGTGTGGGCCTGGCCCAGGGGAGGGATGATGGCAGAAGAGGACATGGAAGTGGGGACGCCACTCAAAGCGCCCCCATGTCTCACCCGTTGACCCCCTCTCAACCAGTACCTGCAATGCTGTCTCCTCTCCAGGTGGCCGAGTCTGCCCCTGCACAGATGCAAGTGGAACAGTCTTTGGAGGGGCCCTCACGGGCACCGAAACTCAGAGCACGTTGGCCCAAAGCATCTAATCGGTCAGGGCATGAACAAGAGCAACCTGCCACTATCTCTGCTGCAGTCACAGGGAAGTAGTCGGAAGCAAAAGGCGAAGGGGATGCACAAGGGTATTTGACAGTTGGTCATGTTTTTTATTTATATTTGTTTTTTGTTAAACGCACATTAAATATTATTATTGTCACCACTACTGCCACGTCTTGGCCATTCTTGATTGGCTTCTGTAATAAGGCCCTTTCATGAGGTTCACTATGAACGCCCACACTTGATGCCACCCATTGGGACACTACAGTGGGTGTATGTGTAGTTGCAGGGCTGTTTTGTACAGGGGGTGGGGGGGGTGGTGGTGTGGCCACTGCTCTGTCCAGGTGGTGAGGACTGGACTCTTCACACTGTCTGATGTTAGGAGAACCGTTCACACATCAGTGACTCCCTGGCCTGACGAGCAGCCAGGTGAGCTGCTGTTCTGCCCGTGGGTTGTTCCTCCTCCTCCTCCTTCGCCTCCTCAATGTGGGTGGCAGATGTGGATGGGGCCTCCTCAAGCGGCACCCCTCTCTGTTGTGCCATGTTGTGCAGGACACAACGTATGACTATAATGCGTCCCACTCTATTGAAGCACTCCCCCAGAATGATCAAGGCATCTGAAGCGCATCTTGAGCAGCCCTATAGCCTGCTCAATTGTAGACCTGGTACCGATATGGCTGTCGTTATATCGATGCTGAGCTTGGTGGTGGGGTTCCTCAGAGGTGTCATAAGCCACGTGTGCAGGGGGTATCCCTTGTCCCCGAGGAGCCAGCCCTTGCAGGTGCTCGGTGCGTGGAAGAGGGGCGGGATGTTGGACTCCCGGAGGATGAAGGAATCGTGGCAGCTGTCAGGGTATCTGGCGCGCATGTGAAGGAATTTCTTGCAGTGGTCACAAATGAGCTGAGTGTTGATGGAGGAATAGTCCTTCCTGTTGATGAACAGTCCTGGCTCGTGTGGAGGTGCTCGAATTGCTATATGGGTGCAATCGATTACACCCTGCACCCGTGGGAAGCCAGACACAGTGTGGAATCCCACTGCCCTCTCCGTCTGGCTGAGGTCGTCCATGGGGAAGGTGACGTAGTGCGAGGCCCTGCGAAACAAGCTGTCGGTGACCTGCCTCATGCACTTGTGTGCAGACGACTGAGAGACCCCGGCGATGTCCCCGGTGGCATCCTGGAATGATCCGGAGGCAAAGAAGTTGATGGCAGTGACAACTTTGACAGCGACAGGTAAGAAAATGCTGCTCGGCCCAGCCAGGAGCAGCTCAGCATGAAGGAGGCTGCAGATGTCTGCGACTACCTGGCGACTGACGCTGAGCTTCCATATGCACTGCTCCTCAGAGAGGTCCAGGAAGCTGAGCCTCAGTCTGTAGACCCTGTTGCGAGGGTAGTGCCTCCTGCGACGTCACTGTCTCTATTGTTGCCCTCCGTGCTCTTGTGGGGCGCAGCACTGTGTTGTGAAGCTTCACGTGGTGGAGGTGGACGCCGGGCCTGGTGAGGCTGGTGATGTTACTCTTCCTCAGATGAAGTGATGAATGCAGCCATGGCAACCGCCATCCTGACGGTGTCAGTTTGAGGGGGTCAGCAAAGTAGGTAAATGTGTTTGCACAGCAGAGTTTTGGGTGGAAAGTAAGAATTTTGAGTGAAAACACAAAGGTCTTGCATCCAAAACTTTGTCTGAAGTGACAGAGTGCCCTGCTGCAATAAATGAGGCTTTCTCCCCACCTGTCAAATAACCAGTTGCATCTCCCACTGGCTGCTGGCTGAAGCACGTCTCTTAGAACAGGGAGTGTTTCCCACAACGCGGGAAACACGCTGAGGATCCTTCAAAATTGCACCCCCACCAAAATGTCTATTCAATGAGGTCTCTCAAGTACCTTAACTATCTGTCAAGGTATGTAAATCATCATCCCGCCAGCTTCAATTTCCGGTGGGAGTCCCGCATTCGGGAGGTGCGCACGCACCCGAACACGTCACTGGGGAACCCGGAAGTCAGCGGGTTCGAGCCGGGCTCCAAATCCGCTCCAGATTTCTACAATTTTAGGAGCCCCCCCGTTCCCAACACACCCACTCCGCCATCCGAAAATCGGCCCCATTATTGCTTAATTAAGTACCTGGGCTAAATAAATAAAAGCAAGCCGGTGATTTATTGCATCAATGTCCCAACGCCTGCACCGGAGGTGAATTCCTGACCTGACTGTCAAAGGAGTTGGTAAAGCCATTTCCCTCCTTGACAGGAAATACCAAAAGCATAAATTGAGTCCATACCACTCTCAAATACCTCTTAGCAGCAATGCATAATATTGTAGTAACAAAGGACCTGATATTAGGAGGGAGGCAGGTTGGTAGCGGGGGGTCGATTGGGCGCGTGGGTAACGCACCCAATAAAATCGGGGTGCTCCACACGCGATCGCAGCTTAATTGAAGGTACTTACGTGTGCTTCCAAGCGGCTGGTGACAGAAATCTAACACTCAGCACTCATGATAGCGAATGATCTTAGCATCACTTGGCATCTGCAGCACCTCAACATCTGTCCACATGCTTAATATTGCTTTCTGTTCTCTTGCAGGGCCATCTGCGACCGCCGTGACTGCGGAGGGCGATTCCTCAGAGGACCTGCCGGCCTCTGAGGGTGCATCGTCACATCTGAGCCAGCCATCCACCAGCGCAGATGCACACATCTCGGTGGATCCCCGTCCTGACTTAGTTGGGGTTGCACATGGCGAGTCACCACGCACATGTGAGCACGAGCAGACCCTGGTGGCAGGGGCAGTCGAGGAGAGTCCGCGTCGGTGGGGGCACTCTTCTCCAGGCTCTGCTCAGCTGGATCCAGATGCTGAACCCTGGGGGCCAGCCATGAAAAGGAGAGTCATCGAGGGGCAGCAGCACATTGCTGAGGTACTGGAACAGTTGCCACGTGCACTCTCCATAATCGGGCAGAGGATGGAGGAATCCAACTCCTGCATGAGTGGAATACTGTCACAGGGACGTGAAGGCATCTCTGAGATAGTGTTGCGGGTAGGTGTGGGAATGTCTGCAATGGAGGAAAGGCTAGCCTCCATCGAGCTTCAAGCATGGCTCAACAATGAGTCCATTCAGGCCCTGACAACGGCCATTCGGATTCAGGGTGAGCAACATTCTGCCGCCTTAAACAGGCTGACAGATACATTACAACTGGCCTTCCAAGGCTTCACACAAGTCCTCCAAACTGTTGTCCAGTAGGGTGGAAGGAGTGATGTGGGCCTGGGCCAGGAGAGGGATGATGGTGAAAGGGGACATGGAAGCGGGGACGCCACTAAAAGCGTTTCCACGTCTCACCCGTTGCCCCCCTCTCAACCAGTACCCGCAATGCTGCCTCCTCTCCAGGTGGCCGAGTCTGCCCCTGCACAGGTGCAGATGGAGCAGTCTTAGGAGGGGACCTCATGGGCACCGAAACCCAGAGAGCATCCGCGCAAAGCATCTCATCGGTCAGGACATGGACAAGAGCAACCTGCCACTACCTCTGCTGAAGCCACAGGGGTAGCACCACGTAGGGGTTCCCGTAAACGTAAGGCTAAGGTTTTGTGAGCACAAAGGGATTGCACAAGGGTGTATGACAGAATGTCATGTTTTTGATTTACTTTCGTTTGCTTTGCAAAGCACATTAAAATTTGTTATCACCACTACTGCCGCATCTTTGCAAATCTTGAATGGTTTGTGCAATAATTCCCTTTCCTGAGATCACCATGAAGACCCACACCTGATGCCACCCATTGTGTCACTGCAGAGTGGGTGTAGGTGTATTTGCAGGGCTCTTTTGAGCAGACGACTGAGAGACACCGGCGAGGTCCCCGGAGGCACCCTGGAAGGATCCGGAGGAATTGTTGAGGGCAGTGGTGACTTTGACAGCGACAGGTAAGAAGATGGTGCTCAGGCCAGCCAGGAGCAGCTTGGCATGAAGGAGGCTGCAGATGTCCACGACTATATGTCAAGCGACTCTGAGCCTCCATGTGCACTGCTCCTCAGAGAGGTCCAGGAAGCTGAGCCTCGGTCTGTAGACCCTGTGGTGAGGGTAATGCCTTCTGCGATACATCTCTCTCTGTGGTTGCCCTCCATCCTGCTGTGCAGGTGGATGTGTCACAGCACTGTGTTGTGGAGCTCCCCGTGTCAGAGGTGGACGGCGTGGCCGGTGAGGCTGGTGATGCTGTTCGTTCTCCGAGGAGGTCATGACTGCAGCTATGGCGGCCCCCAACCGGAAGATGTACGTTTGAGGGGGTCCACAAAGTAGGTAAATGTGTCTGCACACCGGGGTTGAGGTTGCAAGTTGGTGAATGTTTGTGTTAGGAGAAGGTTGGTGCAGGTCAAACTTTGTCCAAAGTGACAGAATGGCCTCCTGCAATGAGTGAGGGTCTCCTCCCCACCACCTGTCAAATGGACCTTTGCAGCTCCCACAGGCTGGTGGCTGCAACACGTCTGTTTCAACTGGGAGTGTTTCCCCCAGTACGGGAAACACGCTCAGTTGACCTGAAAATCCCACCCCTCCTAAAATATCCTCCCAATCAGGTCTGCAAACGACCTGAATTATCAAAATAAATGCATTAAGTGGGATCCTGACGGCTTTAATTGCCGGTGGGAGTCCCGCATGCGGGGGCTGTGCGCACATCTAAGCGCTTCACTGGGGAATCCTGAAGTGGGTGGGTTGGAGCCGGGCTCCGGACCCACTCTGGGAATCCCAAATTTTCGAGCCCCCCCCCCCGCCACAAACACACCCGCTCGGCCATCCTAAAATTGACCCCTAAGACTTGAAATTCAGTATAGACTGATCGAATGAAATTCTCACTTCTCTGCTAGCTGCATGAATGCTATG
This sequence comes from Heptranchias perlo, assembly GCF_035084215.1. Taxonomy (NCBI): domain Eukaryota; kingdom Metazoa; phylum Chordata; class Chondrichthyes; order Hexanchiformes; family Hexanchidae; genus Heptranchias; species Heptranchias perlo. The sequence continues at coordinate 5,958,078 of NC_090343.1, forward strand.
AAAAATGATTTCATACAGTCTTAATCCAGTTCCTTGTAGAGCACAAGGATAAAAATAAAGCATAAAAATTGCCCTAATTTGGCAAAATTATATAAAGCCATTGGGATGGCTCGCGTGAAAATTGGGGGAATTAAAATACACTGGAGGACCAAGGAGTGGTTATCTGAGACTGGGGTTAAGCCCCACTGTTGGAGCAGAGTAGAAAGCACTTCATCCTGCATTCAACTGTGGTACACCTGATCTAGGAGATTTTGAATGCTGACATTAGGTCAGAAAACAGGAGAAATGTTCTATCTCCTCAGAACTGACATCATTCACCCTGCTGAGCACAAAAATTCACCAAACTTATTTTTATTTAACCAATGAGTTTAAAGTGGTTTTATAAATTTCAGGATTTCAAAACACTCATCGTTTACAAGAATCACTTAATCTGTACACTAGCTCAATTCATAGCCACCTATTATTGCATAATGTGCAATTAGGATAAATATGCAAATAAAAATCTTTAGCCTATAAATATCTTGTATACAGTAATAACTGGTTAGAGAGTTGTTCCTCTCTCCCCCCTTGCTTTTAAAGCCATGACTAGGAGTAGCAGCAAATACAATTTTCTCTGGTTTCCCATTTATGAATCAGCTTCACATTTTCATACTGTATTAGTTGCTATAGAAACCGATTCCTGCTTTTCCTTGCCAGAGCAGTGCAGATCCGCTGAACTGTTTGCACTCTTGAGGTCTAGGGTACAGGTTGGGAACAAAACTGCTCTAAAAAGAATTAAAAACAAGTTCCAAGCATGTAAGCTCCAGACATGTTCACGGCTAAAGACAAAATGCATTTAATATTTATATGTAAACTACTTACAAGATCATAAGATAGTTAGATAAAGAAGGCCATTTGGCTCATCTTAATTCATCAATCCAGAAAGATCATAAAGATGTCTATTTTAGCATCCAATTATTTTCTTTAAAGAGTCTGAGGTTTTCGCCTCCACTACTCTTCCTGGAAGTCTTTCCAATACATTGGGCACTCTTTGTGTAAAGAAGAACTTCAGTCCTAAAATGACCATTTACTAGGTTGAACCTATGTCCCCTTGTTCTAGTCTCGCAATTTAAATTCTATTCTAGTCCCTTTTCCACTCCCTTAACTATCTTATATAACTCTAAGATTATCTCTCAGATGCCTCCTTTCCAGGCTAACACATATAAATATATTAAAAAGTCATAAACTAACTTTTGTAATTCATTACACTGATCCTTTGAGGAGTGAAGTTATTTGATAAAGTTATATACATTCACATAACTGATTCTGTAGATTTATGCTTCTGAATATTACAAAGCTGAACATATGAAACCACAGAAGAGTCTCTAAATAAATTTCTCAATATCTTGTAATTTTTAAAATTTTGGTGCAGAAGCATACGTTTCTAGAGCGATTGCTATTGTAACAGAAAAAAGAAAAATAAATCTATTATGTTTCATGTTTTAGACTTGAATTTAGAAATACAGGGCCCTGGAATTGCTCAGTCCTCATTGTATCCAAATCTGCTTCTTATCCAGACTCTGAAGTCAGAATATTCTACCACCAATTATGAATGAGGGGAAACTCCAGCCTATGTTTGTTACCCTGATATTTCGCATCTTGTTAGGATTTTTTAATGAAAAATTGCACAGGCTGCCGTACCAATGCGCTGAGCCATACAGTGGAACAATGTGGGCATGTGGTGCACCAAGTTTTCCTGTGGTGCATTCCTTATCTCAGCACGGTCTTCAGAGCATGTTGGTACGGAAATGTCGAGTGGAGTTCAAAACCTTTCCACAAGAAATATGATTCGTTTTTAAAAAAGGGAGGAAGCATTAACATTTAGTGCTAGGGTGTCAGGCACCTTGTTGGTTAGGAAATGGTTAGGGGGTACACAGAAACCTGAGAGGTGAAGGGAAAAAAAGTGAAACAGGAAAAAAAATGATGGTGGTAATCAAATGTTCTGCTCATAAATTAGGAAAGATTTAAACACGTTACATTGTCTAACACCAAGACTTAAACATGTTACATTGTCTAACACTCTTATCATTGCAAACCAGCACATTCTCCAACTTGCCAGGAGATCTACATTATATATTAACATATATTTTAAACATGCATTTTGTTGTGCTATAATTTATGTCCAGTTTCATAATATTTTTGTGTACAAAGTGTTCCCCATCAATAGTATATGTTATTGAAATTCCCTTCAATGCAGCAGATCTGCTCAGTTTTAGAAACTTAATGGTGTGAACTTACAAGTCACCCTGGTAGTTTTAGTAATAGGAAATCTCCTTATCGATCCCTCTTCCTCCAAATATTGGATTCCTCTTTAACTAATACATTGAACTACTGCTCTCATTGCAACACAGTCTTTCTGAACCAAAGACTATTAAAAAAAATCGGTGAATAAAACCATAGCCCAGATCTCCCATAGCCAGTGGCCAGATGAAGATAAAACTGTTGGATTTTGCTAGGCTAACTGCCAGGAAGACCTGTTTTTCCTTGAATTTTAGCATCCGTCACTAAAACGCTGCATCACAAACATGCCCCAGTCCTGCAAATGTTTGGAATGTCATGAAGTCACTAGCCAATGATATCATAACATCACAAGTCGGGGATGCCATGGTGTAATTATGTTGTGCATGCAGTGCGGCTAATTAGTTATGGCCATTCTGCGCATGTGCTTCTCCTTTGCTGCAGCAATTTTAAAGTAAATTCGGGATAGCAGTGCTCTCTGGCTGCTCCCTTAACCTCTCCTTACATATAAACTCTCCTACCCATATTCACAGCCATTCCCTTGATCTTGCCATCGCACGTGACCTCTCTATTACCAGTGTATCAATCATAGACAAGGTTATTTCTTGTATCCCTCACCACTAACATCCCCCTTCCCCTTTCTAACCCCACTTCTTTTTGTGTCTGGCACAGGAAAAAAAAACTGTTTATCAAGTGAGCCCTGACACCATAAGCATCAAATGCTAGGTACTAGATTGTAGGAAGTGCATTGCTATCTCACATAGGAGGAGTGCTTGCAATCTTGGACAATGGTGTAGGAAAAGGTAAACCATAGCGTGCAAGACATGCAAGATAGATGTGGCAAGAGCCATTTCCAGAACTTCTCCTCTGTGACACAGTAAATTACATGTCCTGGAAGGAAGGAAAACAAACTTTTTTAAAAGTCATCCGACACACGTCACTGGTGACATAATGGCTTTATTGCACTATACAGATTAGTAAGAACTTTATTAACCACCTTGCAAGGCCTTGACAATGCCTTCTAAGCTTGTGATGAGCTTAAAAGATTAGTTCATCGTGAGCAAGCAGAGCTCACTGCAATCTCAGTACTTTTTTTTCAACTAGCGAGTTATTGGCATTTTTAAATTAAGTTATTCTAGTCTCATTAATATTTTGATAGGGTGGTTTTGTGAGGAATAGCAGATACGTGTTGATGACAGGCAATGTGAGTAAATTCAGCAATTAGTTATGAACGGCTATTTAAAAGTAAAACTATGTCCTGCAGTATTGGGATTGCCAAAAAAAAAATTCTCGACTAAAAGGTCATACCTTAAGGTGTTTAGTTTGTCAAGTGTTATATTATAGATATGTGAAAGAAACTGTAACATGTGACTAAAATTAAAGGAATTATCACTTAAATGTCACATCACACTATCAAAAGATAAATCGAGTTCTTCCCTTCCCTCACCCCCACTGAGAAAGATCTAGATTTTAGTATAAAAAAGGTACATTAAATACAGGCAGAATAGAGAGTCATTTATCCCTTTTTATGATTGCACTATAATCATATTGCCTTTAATCAAAAGATCAGAACAATCGATGGACTTCTCCAAGGTCACTGTCAATGTTACTTCATAAATGACAAACAGAAGATGTGTTTCCACATGATTATATTCTTATGGCAGACTCCCTCTCTTCCCCTACCCCCAAGGATTCACAGACCCCAAAATAACACAGATTTCCATTTACTGATAGCTGCTATCAGCCATCTTCACACAAACTATACTGATACACCCTGCCCGAGACTTTCCTCCCCACCACAATTGTCAGCAGAAGTGCAGTGGGGCCAAGAGAAGCTGGAGAGAAGACAGACACTGTTGTGAGGATGGAAGGAGAGAGAAAAGAGAAAGAAAAAGTATACGAGGGAAATATGCTGTTGCTGTAGTGGGGGTAAGGAGTACATCGTTGGCTCAGATGGGAGTAGGAGCGACTGTTGGTTTTACAAAACCCTACATCCGCTGACATAAGACTTAAGCAATACTACGAGATATCCATTAAAAAAAAATTAACAAAACAATCCATAAATTGAGGCTTTCCCCAACGCTCAAGTAAGTGTAATGTAAACAAAAACAAAACATTCAAGTAAGAAAAATGTGAAATTAAATCTAGTCTGTGCATTTAACTCAAATTAAATCTTTGGAGGTCGAGACAGCAGGGGGAGGAAGAACTAGTGGGCGATCCAGATATGGGGCCTGATTTTAGCAGGCCTGCGGGTTTCCGGCGGGTTGGGTTTCGGGTGCGTGGTCTCCGTGCCCAGTGAAATTAGTGGGTTGCCCGCGCGATCGTGCCAGGCAATCCACTAATTGGAATCAATTACCTGCTCCTCCGGGGTCCGCGCTGCTGGTCTGCGTGTCGGGCGGGCTGCGCATGCGCAGTACGATCTGTCAGCTGGAAGCTCTCTAGTTAAAGGGGCAGTCCTCCACTGACAGATGCTGCAACCAATGGAACAAATTACAGCATGGAGCAGCCCAGGGGGAAGGCTGCTCCAAGTTTAATGATGCCTCACCCCAGGTATCATCAGATGGGGTGAGGAGGAGGGGGGGGGAACAGAGATCTTCCACCCGGCGAGCGGGAGGAAGCGGCCTGCCTCTGCCACCAAGAAGGCCTGGCTCGAGGTGGCAGAGGCGGTCACCTGCGCCACCAACATATGGCCCACCTGCATACAGTGAAGGAGGTGCTCCAATGACCGCAGTAGGTCAGCCACTGTGAGAACACGTAGTCTTTCCCCTACACTCCGTCTGCCACAACACTGCCCCCACCCCACATCTCCTTCGGCACCGCCAACACTACTCTGTCACATCACCCCTCATACCCACTCAAACCCCATCCTCATCTTACCTGCACCTACTCACCTCGCCAGTACTCACCCCGCCACTAACACGCAACCCAATCCGCATACAATCTCATGGCTCGATCCCATACTCACCCTCTCGTGCATCTCCCTCACGGCCAGCCTCACTCAACCTGCCACCACCTGTGCTGCAGCCACAGGGCATGCATCACATATGTGCAGTAGGCAGCGTAAGGCAAACGTGTCGTGAGCATGAAGGGGATGCACAAGGGTGTCTGAGGGTTTGCCATGGATGTTACCTATATTGAATTTCAGAGCAACAAACATCACACATTATATTGGCACCACCACTGCCATGTCTCCGCGAATCCTGTCTGTTGTGTCCAATAATGCCTGCTCCTGGGTATCACTATGAGGACCCACCACTGATGCCACCCATTGTGTTACTGCAGAGTAGGTGCAGGTGTATTTGCAGGGCTTTTCCGCGCAGACGACTGAGAGACATTGGCGGTGTACCCGGCTGCACCCTGGAAGGATGCGGAGGAGAAGTTGTGGAGGGCAGTGGTAACTTTGGCAGCGACAGGTAAGCAGATGGTGCTGGGGCCAGCCAGGAGCAGCTCGGCATGAAAGAGCCTGCAGATCTCCACGACTACTTGTCGAGTGAATCTGCGTCTCCGTGTGCACTGCTGCTCTGAGAGGTCCGGGGACCCTGTGGCGAGGGTAGTGCCCTCTGCGACGCGTCTCTCTCTGCAGTAGCCCTCCCTCCTGCTGTACAGGTGGATGTGTCACAGCACTCTGTTGTGGAGCTCCACGTGTCAGAGGTGGACGGCGTGGATGGCAAGGCTGGTGATGCTGTTCGCCCTCCGAGGGGGTCATGACTGCAGCTACGGCGGCCCCCATCCGCAATATGTACATCTGAGGGAGTCCGCAAGGTAAGCACATGTCTCCGGACCCCGGGGTGAGTGTGCAGGTTGGTGACTTTGACCATCCGGAGGGGGGTGGTGGAGGCCACACTTTGTCCCAAGTGACAGAGTGGCCTCCTGCAATGGGTGAGGGTCTCCCCGCCCCCCCCCACCTGTCAAATGGACCTTTGCAGCTGCCACAGGCTGACGGCTGCAACACGTCCAGTTCAAATAGGACTGTTTCCCCCAGTGTGTGAAACAGTCCCATGTTTCCCCAAAATCACACACAGTCCCTTAATCAGGTCAGTTAATGACCTGAACAAGCAAAATAAATAACCTCAAGTGGCATCCCGCTGGCTTTAATTGCCTGCGGGATTCCCACCAGCGGGGGCCACGCACGCACCGCCGCACGTCATCGGGGAACCCGGAAGTGGGCGGGATCGTGGCGCGATCCGGTCACGTGCCTGGATATCGGGATTTTAGGGGCCCCCCCGCTGGAAACCCACAGGAAACCCGACGGTAAAATCGAGCCCATGAAACCAGATGCATCTTTTATGCCCCCTAGCATTGGACCATAGCAAACACTAACCATTAAGCCGAGTTGTTTAGGCAACTACTCAAGTTAGAATTTACAAGGGTGCAAGTACACAAGCAACTGAGCAATGTGTGTATGGACTACAGATAACATACTGAATAGAACAGACTTTTATAGAAAGAGATGAGGTAGGAAGGTGTTACAAATTTCTGGTCTGCACCAGATATTTTCTCAGGTTCAGCATCAACTGTCACTCTCATAAGCAGATCCTGTGCCCCCTATGATCTCAAGAGTACCTTTACCACCCACTAAGACCCTTTGTTGTCAGCATTGGATACTGTGATCTTGCACATGCCTCCATGTGTTCCTCCTATCGATTGGAAGGACTGTTAAGCATTCTAGTGAGATTAAGTCAATTGTCAACCAACAAACTGACTTACTGTTAATATATAAATATAATATATAATAAAATATATTAACAAACAGATTAGAGTTTTCCAACGAGATTCAAATCATTTTGTACCACTCCGACTTTTCCCCTTTGATATGGGTGTACATCACTTTACAAGCCAGTATCACCGAACTAACTGACAATAATGTAGAAAGGGCGATTTATCAGCCTCTCACTGTTCCAGACCAAATTTGCTGCAGACTTCCTTGTCCAGAGACAGATGGCCAGACAAAGCAGACCTCTGACCCCTCCTTCAGTTCTGTGTGTCAAGGATGGGCTCACTAAGGTTCTAGTCAAAGCTACCATCTTAAATGAGGAACCTCCCCTATTGGGGGTCCATGGCAACCACATGGCCTATATAGCTGGGACTCCTGCTACGCTCAATGAATTTAACCAATCTAACACCATAGGTGAAACTTCTCTGGAATGTACAAATGACTCCACCTCCCTGCCATTATCCCAAACTGATATAATATTGTGAGTATACACAATTCTGATAACTATTTGATCTGGTGTCCCAGCTAATGGACTTAATCAACATTTTGAATACCTTTCTGGGTTTGTACGTTGCTGAGCATTAACCCCTTGGGAACTGAACAGCTATAGTCTTGGGGCCATGGTTGGGGGTGGTGGTGTATCCCTGAGTAAAAGGAGTACATAGCATAGTAAATGCTTCTACGCTATAGAAATTATCAGGAAAAACAGGGAAATTCAGAATTGATTTCCTGAGCAGGGAAGAGGGACAGCAGCCAACAGCTATGATCCAAAGGAAATGTATTAAATAAGTCAGCACTTTGTAATTCAAGTGACAGGATTTAAAGCTTTTGGAATTATCGCAAAGGGCCTAATGCCTGTTTCAGGCGTGGCACTGTATGAGATTTTTTTTCCTTTCCTAATATGGCGGGTGGAGCATTTCTGGCTGGCAACGTGTGCGCTTCTGTCAAAATTTCCCAGACTCCCGATTGGTGAACTGCCTGGAAACGCATAGGCAACTCACCTCTCAGATGTATCTGAAGCCCAACCATCAAAATGGTTCGGGCTCTCGCTGGTGACATTGGGCGGATGTCCTGAACACTCCGCCCACCCGATATGCACCACACGTGAAAATCTACCTCAGTGTTTTATCCCCACAATTACAGAAGCGTTTGATTCCTGCAAGGTCTTACTACATTCCAATTCTGGCCTCAATTTTCATCGATGAACCATCGGTCCCAAGCTCTGGAATTCACTATTCTAACCCAAAATGTCCAGTGAAATTGAAGAATTTGTTTTGCAGCAAAGTGTTGCCATAAAACATGTTCCACAGCTCCACTAAATTAACATGCCAGTGCACTTCTCTATCACAACATCAATGATGCTTGTTGTTTTAAATCTGCCAATGCATTTCCACTGGTCTTAACAGAAGTTTTGTTTTGTGGTGAAGAGTAGTTTTTCATAACAAAATACAATTCACTCAGTTAACCATGGAAGGAAAAGAGCTTCATACCTCGCAAGCTTTAGAATTATACAAAAATACATAAATACACAATTAAGATAATTAGCTTGCTTAACAGTCATCCAAAACTTAATTGTGTGAAGCATTTGAGATGTTATCAATGTGAAAAGGTTTTATATCAATACAAATATTATATTATTTATGGCCTCATGTGCATCCTTCCCCCTACACCCCATCATTGGCAGTTGGGCCTTCAGTTGCTTAGGTCCCACTGAGAAATCCTTCCCTAAACCGCTCCACCTCCTTGTTCTCCTTAAAACCAACTTCTTTGACCAATATTTTCATTACCCCTCCTAATTTCTCCTCCTTTGACTTGGTGCCTTTTATGCTTAAGATTTGATGTGTTTTTTTTCCATTAAAGGCACTATTCAAAAGGCAAGTTGTTGATGTTATGATATGTACTCTTCATTTCTGACCACGATCCACTTCCACAGTGCTGTCCAGCGCAGTTTCCTGAGCTCACTGCTCATCCCTCAACTCTGCCTTTCTAAAGTAGAATGTTTCAATTGTACAGGAAGACATTAATAAACTTGCAGAATGGGCATGTAATTGGCAAAAGAATTGCAATCTAGATAGGTGTGAGGTATTACATTTTGATAGGAAGAATAAGGAGGCCACATACTGCTTGGATAATAAGGGGGTGATTTTAGGAGGCAAATGCGGGTGTGTTGGGGGCGGGGGGCTCCGAAAATCGCACGAATTTCTTTTGGGTTCAGAAGCCGGCTCCAACCCGCCAGCTTCTGAGTTTCCACCTGTGTGCGCATGGGCGACCTGAAAACGGAAGTCCCGCCGGCAATTAAAGCCAGCGGGATGACAGTTAAAGAGCCAAATGTACCTCACTGAGGTACTTAAGGCACTTTACCTGTGACAGAGGAAGTACTTAGAAAGATTTTTAACTTACCTGGGCGGCTTGCCCACCGCATCTGATTCACACCTGCCAGGCGTGAAGGGCCGGATCAGGGAACAAGAAACTAAATAAATTAAATGAAAAACATGCAATGAAGTGACAACACTAAATGCACCTACCTTTGAAACCTGCTCAATGTCTCCCGCTCTGATGTCACCCTGATCTCACCCTCCCGATCTCCCCCCCAATCTTCCCCTCTCTCCCCCCCCCCCCCCACTGATCTTCCCCCCTCCCTCCCCCCATCCCGGTCTTACAGTACAGCAACGGATCTTTCATTCTTCCCCCCGTCTTCCAGTCCAGTGCCCGGCAGCTAGCCTGTCAATCAGGCTAGCTGCCGGGCACAAAACCCTGAGAGGACGTTAACCACTATCAATCAATGTGCGATTGCGTTGGCAACGATAAGTTTGGTTCGTGCAGGTTTGCCACGTGCCCAATCGTCCCCCCGCTGCCATCCCGCCTTCCCGCTAATATCGGGGCCTAAGAGTCTAAATGAGCCAGATACCCAGAAACACAAATCACTAACAGTAGCGCCGCAGGTTAATAAGGCCATAAAAAAAGCAAACCAAGCACTGGGGTTCATTTCTAGAGGGAGTGAATTGAAAAGCATGGAAGTTATATTAAACTTGTATAGAACCTTGATTAGACCACACTTGGAGTACTGTGAACAGTTCTGGTCTCCATATTATAAAAAGGATATAGAGGCACTGGCGAAGGTCCACAAAAGATTTACTAGGATGATACCAGAACTGAGAGGTTATAGCTCTCAGGAAAGATTGAACAGGCTGGGGCTCTTTTCTCTAGTAAAGAGAGGACTGAGGGGTGACCTGATAGAGGCTTTTAAGATTATGAAAGGGTTTGATAGAGAAGATGTTTCCACTTGCGGGGGAAACCAGAACCAGGGGCCATAAATATAAGATAGTCACTAATAAACCCAATAGGGAATTCAGGAGAAACTTCTTTATCCAGAGAGTGGTTGGAATGTGGAACTCGCTACCACGAGGAGTAGTTGAGGTCATAGCATTTAAGGGGAAGCTGGATAAACACATGAGGGAGAAAAGAATAGAAGGATATGCTGATAGGGTTAGATGAAGTAGGGAAAGAGGAGGCTCATGTGGAGCATAAACATCGGCATGGACCTGCTGGGCCATATGGCCTTATTTTGTGCTGTACATTCTATGTAATTCTATGTAATCTTCAATATGCATTAAGTCCTACACAACAGATCAGGAAGGAATCATGGACAATAGTTTAAAGACCTAATTAACATTTTGTAATTAACATAGGATAATGGAAACATAGCAGGGGAAAAAATAAATCATAATAGTGCCTTAGAGAGAACTCACTGAACAACCATGGGAAAATGCAACCAAGAATAGTAAAGTCTAATAAATCCTATGGAATTTGTAGAAATCTTGACCCAGTTACATAGGCTCCAATATTTACGGGAAGGCGGAGAGAGTATGGGGAGGCCGAAAACAGCCGAAGAACCCAGCAAAGCCGGGGACTTGGAGGTCCTGCTGAACTAAACAGCAGGACCTCATTATCATTCTTATGATCCCTTTCCAGCCCAACAGCCGGCCAAATTAACAACCTATCCAGCAGCCAAGAGGGAAAACCAGCGGCAAGAGGCCGCCATATTGGGAAAAGGGGGAGGCGGGGAGATCTGCAATTGAGGCAGAGGAGAAGAGAGGCCACTGGGGCTGTGGGTGGGGTGGGGGGGGAAGGGGAGAGGTCTGTGATCGCAGCAGAGGGGAAGAGAGAGGCCACAATCAGTAGGGGGGAGGCTGAAGGCTATCTTCAAGGGCCGGAGAGAGCATGCCTGCTCCACTTAGCCCACAAGGAGTGCTGAAAATGGCACTTACCTTGTGGAGCCAGCTGCGCCTGCCTCTATTTCACTGCCGGGTTTCCCAACCTCGGAAAACACACGCAGCACCGGTGACTTTTAGATTGGGCTCCCAATTGCACTGTGGGAGTCCGATTTAAATATGTTAATGAAGTATCCCACAGTTGATCGCCTTGCTATCTGGGTGCGTGCGCGACGTGTTGGGGACGTGTTTCCCGATTCTATTGTACAATCTGTACAATTCTATTTACTAGTGGATAAAACCCCTCAGAACAATCGTCAAATCATAGATGTACTTAAGTGCTGTGAAGCTTACTGTCTAAGCACCAAACATAGGTAAGAGTGTTTCCCCGGGGGAGAGGGAGAGAGAATCAGAATAATTGAAAGAAAACCTTTTCTTCATGCAGCTGTTTTGAATATCAGAAATTGTGTGCCCAATTTTATCTTTCTTCATTTTTAATTCCAAATTTAACAGAAATATAGCCATGCTGGAACATTAATTGGTTTTCACTCAATAAATTTCTGTGAAACTCCTGCTTTCAAATCAGTCCATTTGTTGTCCTCTAACTCCTAACCACTATCTTCTCCCAAATTTTCTGATAATTATTTTGTTTGAATAATTTGAGTTTTCAAGTAAATTTGCCATTTTTTTTAAAACTTCAATAACTGGAAAAAAGTGCAACTATATACTTACTAAAAAGGAGGGGGAAATAACATAAAAGGGAGAAGTAAAATACCTCACCCTCAGGATTGCAATGCTCTAATTAGTCATCAAAATACTCAAAAGGAACTCATATTTCAGGATTCTAAAACTGAAACTAAATGCTAATTTGATGGCCAGGATAGAATCAGTTCTTTTACTGAAATCTAGCTATAGGATATTCTTAATCTAATATCTAAGAGCTTCCAAATCTTTATTGTTTATGTTTTTAAAAACAATGGCCCCGATTTTAAAGGGGAGGCAGGTACGGTACGCACGAGCCCCAAGGTGTGTGGCAAACCCGGAAATGTGGAGGCCCAGCCAAACTTAATAGCTGGGCTACATTACCATAATTTTCTTGCTAACCGCCCGAACCTGGCCAGTGCAGGAGCGGGAATTCGGTGGCAGGAGACCACAGCCAGGGACCCAGGTAGGCGGTGAGGGGTGCTGTGGACACGATTGTGGGGGGTGGGGGGGCGGTGAAGCCTGGGGCAAAGGAGGCCCGAGACTTCCTTATAAGGCCCGAAGGAGCACTGCTCCTCCTACCCCACAAGGTATCTAAAATTATATTCAATTACTTACCTGCCTGGGCCTTTTCTGGCGCACGATCCACCTTCTGGCAGGTCTGCCCTGATGCGGCAGCCATCACAACCCTCCCACTCAAGCCTCCAACTAAAATTGCAGATTGGGTCCCGATTATGTCACGAGCCCCGATCTGCATATTTAAAGAGGACCCCACTGCCTTCCCGCTTGACTGCTCAAAAGAGCAGGTTAATATCAGGACACGGCGGGAAGGCAGTGGGATCAGAGCAGGTAAGTGGCTGCCCTCATTTTAACTGCCTGGCTTCCATCCGGTGGGGGGAATTAAAATTAGGCCCAATTACTGCATTCTATTTTATGGGTTATTTTACATTAAAAACATTCAAGAGCACAACCTAAGAAAAAAGAAAGTCTGTGTAGAGAAAAGGCCACAATTCAAACGCACTCGATTCAGCATCATATATGCCAACCTAGAAAACTAACAAAAGCTGCCCAACGGTTTCAAAAAAGCAGACACAGCCCCCCAAAAGCTTGACAACTCAAGAATGACCCCAACATGTGAAAACGTTATATGTGCTATTATATAGTTATTATATGTGCTTTCTAATTTAAGACATAGCATACAACATTCCTTCAGTTATGTTGGAGATGAAAAGTAAGTACACAATAACCTGAAGGAAAAATGTAAAATTTCATAGAGACACTGCTCCTCATCTAACTCCCCACCGTTTTATCAAGATACTGTTTTGTCCTCCAACCCTCCCAGTTCAGACTGGCACCCTTCTCCCTTATCAATTCAACCTGGCACTCTTCTCCCTATCCATTCCCACTTTCAAAGCTAGTTCTCTTGCCTGCCCTTGCTGACACTCTTTGCCATGCCCTACACTGTTCATGTTGTCATTCGTCCCCTCCTCCCCCACCCCCGTCACTCTTTCTCAATTAACCCTGGCACTCTCCTTCCTCCCCCACCTTAAAAAATCACTCCCAGCATAATCTCTCCAATTTTAAGAACATCCTTAAAATTCACCTCTGTGACCAAGCTACCCCTCCTAATACTTCCTTCCTTGATTCAACATCCATTTTTAGGAACATAGGAACAGGAGTAGGCCATTCAGCCCCTCATGCCTGCTCCGACATTTGATAAGATCATGGCTGATCTGTGATCTAACTCCATATACCTGCCTTTGGCCCATATTCCTTAATACCTTTGGTTGCCAAAAAGCTATCTATCTCACATTTAAATATAGCAATTGAGCTAGTATTAATTGCCGTTTGCGGAAGAGAGTTCCAAACTTCTACAACCCTTTGTGTGTAGAAATGTTTTCTAATCTCGCTCCTGAAAGGTCTGGCTCTAATTTTTAGACTGTGCCCCCTACTCCTAAAATCCCCAACCAGCAGAAATAGTTTCTCTCTATCCACCCTATCTGTTCCCCTTAATATCTTATAAACTTCGATCAGATCACCCCTTAACCTTCTAAACTCTAGAGAATACAACTCCAATTTGTGTAATCTCTCCTCATAACTTAACCCTTGAAGTCCTGGTATCATTCCAGTAAACCTACGCTGCACTCCCTCCAAGGCCAATATGTCCTTCCGAAGGTGCGGTGCCCAGAACTGCTCACAGTACTCCAGTTGCAGTCTAACCAGGGTTTTGTATAGCTGCAGCATAACTTCTGCCCCCTTGTACTCTAGTCCTCGAGATATAAAGGCCAACATTCCATTTGCCTTCTTGATTATTTTCTGCACCTGTTCATGACACTTCAATGATCTCTGTATCTGAACCCCTAAGTCCCTTTGGACATCCACTGTTTTTAACTTTTTACCATTTAGAAAGTACCCTGTTCTATCCTTTTTGATCCAAAGTGGATGACCTCACATTTGTCTACACTGAATTCCATTTGCCACAGTTTTGCCCATTCACCTAATCTATCAATATCGCTTTGTAATTTTATGTTTTCATCTACACTGCTTACAATGCCACCAATCTTTGTGATGTGGAGATGCCGGTGATGGACTGGGGTTGACAATTGTAAACAATTTTACAACACCAAGTTATAGTCCAGCAATTTTATTTTAAATTCACAAGCTTTCGGAGATTTTCTCCTTCCTCAGGCAAATGTTTCAAGATCTCCTTGAAGCCTACGCATTTATACATATTGAACAATACATGGTGTTTACAGACTGCCCCTGCAACTGCCCGTTGCCAAGGCAATCACCGTGTTCAGACAGAGAGGTGTTACCTGCAGAACCCCCGAATACACATTCAACAAAAAAACAAACAGGGAAAAAAAACAGAGAAAAAAAAAACACAGAGAGAGGCAGAAACATCCGGAAGGCAGAGAGAGCCAGCAAATGACCCATTATATTAAAAACAGATAACATTTGTTCGCTGGTGGGGTAACGTGTAGCGTGACATGAACCCAAGATCCCGGTTGAGGCCGTCCTCATGGGTGCGGAACTTGGCTATCAATTTCTGCTCGACGATTTTGCGTTGTCGTGTGTCTCGAAGGCCGCCTTGGAGTACGCTTACCCGAAGGTCGGTGGATGAATGTCCATGACTGCTGAAGTGTTCCCCGACTGGGAGGGAACCCTCCTGTTTGGCGATTGTTGCGCGGTGTCCGTTCATCCGTTGTCGCAGCGTCTGCGCAGCATCCAATCTTTGTGTCATCGGCAAACTTAGATATGAGACTTTCTATGCCTTCATCTAAGTCGTTAATAAATATTGTGAATAATTGAGGCCCCAAGACAGATCCCTGCGGGACTCCACTAGTCACATCCTGCCAATGAGTACCTTCCCATTATCCCTACTCTCTGTCGCCTTTCGATCAGCCAACTTCCTAACCAAGTCCGTACTTCTCCCTCGATTCCATGGGCTTCTATCTTAGCTAACAGTTTCTTATGTGGGACCTTATCAAATGCCTTCTGGAAGTCCATATAAATAACATCCATTGACATTCCCCTGTCCACTACTTTAGTCACCTCTTCAAAAAATTCAATCAGGTTTGTCAGGCACGACCTACCTTTCACAAATCCATGCTGGCTCTCTCTGATTATCTGAAAATTCTCGAGGTGTTCAGTCACCCTATCCTTAATTATAGACTCCAGCATTTTCCCCACAACAGATGTTAGGCTAACTGGTCTATAATTCCCCAGTTTCCCTCTCTCTCCTTTCTTAAAAAGCGGAGTGATATGTGCAATTTTCCAATCTAAAGGGACAGTTCCTGAATCTAGAGAACTTTGAAAGATTATAGTTAGGGCATCCGCAATGTGCTCACCTACTTCCTTTAAAACCCTGGGATGGAAACCATCTGGTCCTGGGGATTTGTCACTCTTTAGTGCTATTATTTTCTTCATTACTGTTGCTTTACTTATGTTAATTTTATCGAGTCCTTGTCCCCGATTCAATATTAGTTTTCTTGGGATTTCCGGCATGCTATCCTCTTTTTCTACTGTAAATATTGACGCAAAGTAATTGTTCAACATGTCCGCCATTTCCCCATTGTCAATGACAATATCCCCACTTTCAGTTTTTAAGGGGCCAACCCTGCTCCTGACCACCCTCTTTTTCCTCATATAACTATAAAAGTTCTTTGTATTGGTTTTGATATCCCTTGCAAGTTTCTTTTCATACTCTCTTTTTGTAGCCTTTACTATCTGTTTTGTGACCCTTTGTATCTTTCCCATTCGCCAGGATCAATGCTATTTTTTGCCTTTTTGTATGCCCTTTCCTTATGTCTTATACTGTCCCTTACCTCTATGTTGTCCATGGCTGTTTTTTTTGGCTAGTAGAGTTCTTGCCCCTCAGGGGTATAAACCGATTCTGTATCACGTTAAATGTTTCTTTAAACGTTTCCCACTGATCATCAGTCGTTTTACCCATTAACAGATTTGCCCAGTTTACTGTGGACAGTCTCTGTCTCATCCCATTGAAGTCGGCCTTGCCCAAGTCTAGAATCTTAGCAGCTGACTCACTTTTTTCCCTTTCAAACACTACATTGGACTCGATCATGTTATGATCACTACTGGATAGATGTTCACACACAGTTAAGCCATTAACTAAATCTGGTTCATTACTCATTACTAAATCTAGTATGGCTTGCCCCCTTGTCTGTGATGCCTCTATGAAGCACCTTGGGACGTTTTTCTACATTAAAGATGCTATATAAGTGGAATTTGTCGTGGTTGTTGTTTTACCCCTACCCTTTGCTATCTACCTTCCAACTATCTCAATTTAAGTGGCCACATTTTCCCTAATTCCATGTGCCATTATCAAAAACTGTTTTTAATTTATTTCCACATGAAAGTAGTGAGATCGGAATATATTTATCAACAAATAGTTTTGCATTTAAATTAAAAACTTGTTCATAAATTTGTTTACAAGATGAAGAGTTTGTACTCAACAAGAATTTGCTACTACAGAAATGATCAAAGAAAAATACGTAAATGTATCTTGCTCTGATCAGACTTGTATGAAGAATAGTAAAGTCAGGGGAAAAGTATTTCCTCCTTATATCTTTGTCACAAAAATTTGTTTAAAAACTGAATAAGCTCTTCTCATTAAGAGATGGAAAGGGCATGGTTTAATCAGGGATAGTCAGCATGGATTTGTTCAGGGAAGATCATACCTTACAAATCTGATTAAATTTTTTGAGGAAGTGACAAGGAGGATTGATGAGGGTAGTGCAGTGGATGTTGTCTACATGGATTTTAGTAGGTCCCACATGGCAGACTGGTCAGAAAGGTAAAAGCCCATGGGACACAGGGAAATGTGGTGAATTGGATCCAAAATTGGCTCAGTAACAGGAAACAAAGGGTAAAAGTCGATGGATGTCTTTGCGAATGGAAATCCATTTCCAATGGTGTGCCACAGGGCTCAGTGTTGGGTCCCTTGCTGTTTGTGATATATATTAATGATTTGGCCTTGAATGTAGGGGGCATGATTGGCAAATTTGCAGACGACACAAAAATTGGCCGTGTAGTTGATAGTGAAGAAGATAGCTGTAGACTCCAAGAAGATATCAATGGTTTGATGGAGTGGGCAGAAAAGTGGCAAATGGAGTTCAACCCAGAGAAGTGTGAGATAATGCACTTAGGAAGGGCAAACAGTAAAAGGGAATACTCAGTAAACGGGGATATATTGAGGGGTAGAGGAAGTGAGAGACCTTGGAATGCATGTGCACAGGTCCCTTAAGGTGGCAGAACAGGTAGATAAGGTTGTGAAGAAGGCATACGGAATGCTCTCCCCTGACTTTACTATTCTTCATACAAGTCTGATCAGAGCAAGATCCATTTACTTTGATAATTTCTGTAGTAGCAAATTCCTGTTGAGTACAAACTCTTCATCTTGTAAACAAATTTATGAACAAGTTTTTATTAGCCAAAGTATAGAATACAAAAGCAGGGATATAATGATGGAACTGTATAAAACGTCGGTAAGGCCACAGCTGGAGTATTGTGCGCAGTTCTGGTCACCACATTACAGGAAGGACGTAATTGCTCTGGAGAGAGTGCAGAGAAGATTTACAAGAATGTTGCTGAAAATTGCAGCTACGAGGAGAGATTGGATAGGCTGGGGTTGATTTCCTTGGAGCAAAGGAGGCTGAGGGGAGACTTGATTGAGGTGTACAAAATTGATTGAGGTGTACAAAATTCTGAGGGGCCCAGATAGAGTAGACAGGAAGTACCTGTTTCCCCTAGCAGAGAGTTCAAGAACTAGAGGACATAGATTTAAGCTGATTGGCGGAAGGATTAGAGAGGACATGAGGAAAAACTTTTTTACCCAGAGGGTGCTGGGTGTATGGAATTCGCTGCCCAAATTGGTGGCAGATGCAGGGACCCTCAACTCTTTTAAAAAGTACCTGGACCTGCACCTAAAGTGCTGTAAGCTGCAGGGCTGCAGACCGGCTGCTGGAAGGCGGAATTAGAATGGGCACCTGGTTGTTCTTCGTGCCGGCGCAGACACGATGGGCCGAATGGCTCTCTTCTGTGCTGTATCTTTTCTATGGTTCTAAGAGCAGAACTGCAGTCCAACCAAGCCATATTTAAAATATCACTGATTACAGAGTCAAGAAACCTGTGGTCACCAGATAATGCTTAGATAAAACTCAAAAGCTTGGCCATCTGGGCAGCCAAAATGATACTTCAACCTCATTTAACTGCATTGTTTCTGCCTGTCTTGATATGTTGCAATCAACAGGACTTCTCTGTATTTTATTGGTCAAACCAGGAAATTATTATGGAATAGAAAGAAAAACTCAATCAGAACAATTTTCCATTCTCATGATTTTGTGTGCCAGAGAGGGACTGTTTTTTTACACACATCCACTGTCATTGTTGCAGAAGAATACTTTTGTTTTGAAACAATATGAAGTGGGGCTAGTCTTCAGCAGACCTTCAAAGGCATGCAGACCAATGGATTTGATGACAATAGATCACTCTATCCAGCACTAGATATGTGCCTGGCTTCTCAGTCCTCTACATATCTATGACTGGAGCTGAACTCCAAGTATTATTGGTGCTTAAACCATACCTCCATGTTTACTCAAAGAACAAAAGAACTACTGTAACTATATTGCAACAGAGAATAACAGCAAGTTAACATAGTATCATAGTAGGTACAGCACAGGAGGAGGCCATTTGGCACATCATGCCTGTGCTGGCTCTTTGAAAGGGCTATCCAATTAGTCCCATTTCCCTACTCTTTCCTCAAAGCCATGTAAATTATTTCCCTTCAAGTATGTATCAATTACCTTTTGAAAGTCATTATTGAATCTGCTTCCACCACCCTTTAAGGCAATGCATTCCAGATCATTCCAACTCACTGCGTAAAAAAATGTTTCTTCATGTCTCCTCTGGCTCTTTGGCCAATCACCTTAAATCTGTGTCCTCTGGTTACCAACCTTTCTGCCACTGGAAACAGTTTCTCCTTATTTACTCTATCAAAATTGTTCAAGATTTTGAACAGCTCTATCAAATCTCCCCTTAACCTTCACTGTTCTAAGGAGAACAACCCCAGCTTCTCCAGTCTTCCCACATAACTGAAGTCCCCCATCCCTGGTACCATTCTGGTAAATCTCTTCTGCACCCCCTCTAAGGCCTTGTCATCCTTCCTAAAGTGTGGTGCCCAGAAATGAACACAATACTCCAGCTGAGGCCTAACCAGTTTTATAAAGCAAACTCTGTTCCCTAGCCACCAAATCCATTCCCCTCCCTGGCCACTGTCTCAGGCTGAACCAGCAACCCTGGTGTCGTATTTGTCCGAGCTGAGCTTCCGACCCCACATTCTCTCCATCATCAAGATCACCTCCATCTGCCTCCACAATATCGCCCGTCTCCGCCCCTGCCTTAACCCATCTTCTGGTGCAACCCTCATCCATGTTTTGGTTACCTCCAGGCTCCACTACGCCAATACTTTCCTGACTGGTTTCCCATCTTACCCCCTCCATAAACTTGAGCTCATCCAAAACTCTGCTGTATGTATCCTAACTCGTACCAAGTCCCGTTCAACCATCACCTCTATGCTCACTGACCTACATTGGCTACCGGTCCAACCACACCTCAATTTTTAAATTCTCATCCTCACGTTTAAATCCCTACATGGCCTCGCCCTCTCTATCTCTGTAACCTACTCCAGCCCTACTCTGCGTTCCTCCAACTCTGGCCTCTTGTGTATCGCCCCCACTTCCTTCGCCCCACCAATGACGGCAGTGCCTTTAGCTGCCTAGGCCCTAAGCTCTGGAATTCCCTCCCTAAACCTGTCCACCTCTCTCTCTTTTAAGAAGCTCCTTAAAACCTACCTCTTTGACCAAGCTTTTGGTCACCAGTCCTAATATCTCCTTCTTTGGCTTGTTGTCAATTTTGGTCTGATTAAAATCCTGGGCAGCGTCTTGGGACGTTTTACTACATTAAAGGCGCTATATAAATGCAATTGCTATTGTTATCACAAACAGTTTCTTATGCCATTCAAATACTCTTGACAGTCACTTGCTGAACAGAGCTATTCCTAGAATTCTGACTCCTGTACAGTCATTTACAAAGAATGTACAGCACAGAAACAGGCAATTTGGCCCAATATGTCCCTGCCAGTGTTTACGCTCCATGTGAGCCTAAGCATTTAATGTAGACAAAGCTGAAGATGTTTGAAGCCACGGGAAATCCGTCATCCATCGATGCCCTGATGAAATTTCAATAGCCAGAATAAATTTTGTGAGACATCTATCCTTGTTACAGTAGTTGCCAGCACCATCTTCTTGCAATGCATTCAATATTTAAAAGTGCTTCTTCATATGGAAAGAAGCTCTGTACACCTTGTGCTACATATGGCATTGGTTTTATTTTTCAATCTCCCGTGGCGTTGCACACAGTAAGTCACAGAATACGAACCCTTCCTTACCTTTCTCTGCTTTCTTCGTATTAGTGTTCTTTTTTGTTTCACTTCTTCTACTTCTGTCTCTCTTTCTCTTCTGCTTCTCTCTCCCTAACTCCTTTTGCTTCTCTCTATGTTCTCTTCTGTTTCTGTCTTTGTTTCTGCTTTCCTTTCAGGTGCAAGGTAGTGGGTTGCATGACATGATGTGGCAGGAAAGGGAGCCACTAACAGCTGCAGGCTGCATGTGGGGAA
Organism: Heptranchias perlo; assembly: GCF_035084215.1. Classification (NCBI taxonomy): domain Eukaryota; kingdom Metazoa; phylum Chordata; class Chondrichthyes; order Hexanchiformes; family Hexanchidae; genus Heptranchias; species Heptranchias perlo. The sequence goes on from NC_090343.1 coordinate 5,979,175, forward strand.
AATGTGACTCTCGGCAGCTCCTTTCACACCTGCTCAATCCCTTTATCCTCCCCTCTCCCTTGATCCACTGTAACACACCACACCCTTAATTCTCCATCCACTTCCCCAACTCCCACCCTCTCCCCCCAAGGGCAAGTAGCAAGAAACCAGAGCCCCCTTACCCTCAAGCTATTTCGCTCCTCCCCTCCCCTTTTCCCAATTTCCCTTCCTACCTATTTCCATCATAGAGGATTTGTTTACTTTCAATTTCAATTTACTTGTTCTTCTCTTCTCCTATATCCCCTTAATCTCCCTTCCTCTCCTTACCCCTCATCCTATCTCGTCACCCTCCCTTTCCTCACCCTTTCCCCTCCTCTTTCCCCCACACCTATCCTCTCCCCATTCCTCCCTTTCTCCATCCCTATTCTCTCCCTCTGCCTCCCACTCCAACTCCCCATCCTAACTTCTCCCCTTCTCTCTCCCTTTCTGCCCTCAATTTTCCCCCTCTCTTCTCTCCCCACCCATCCCCTCTCCCTTCTCCTCTTCTTCACCCCCTCCCTTCTCCTCTCACTACTTCCTTCCCCTTTATCCTCCTTTCCCTTTCCCTCCCTTCCACTCTCCTCTCTTGCATCACCCCTCCTACCCCCACCCCAACTCTCTTCCCTCCCCTCCTCCACCTTCTCTATCCCTGCCCCTTTCCACCCCCACACTATCTCCAGTCCCCTACCCTGCCTCTCCTCTCCCTCACCTTGGTTTAATTATCTCCCTGCCCTCTAGCCCTGCTTGACCTGAAAAGTATCCTTGGTCTTGATTCCCCAAGTGCAATGGCACAGGAGATCGATAAGTTATATACATATATATATTAAAAAATGAAGTTAAGTTGTGTTCTATAGACGTCCTCTAAATTGGTGCGGGTTCAGGAATCCACAAACACCACATTTTACATTTGAAATGTTGATACCTGTGATTAATAAAGTACTAATAGTTGCTAATTTGGACACACAAATCACAATAATTTTATCAAAATAAATAGCAAATTAAAAATGTGTACGGGAACAGGAAGAGTAATAACAGCATAACTCCCTTAACAGATCAATATCTAGAAAACCTTCTGATACATCAGGAAAAGATAAGTGAAAGTTGTTTTATAGTTGATATGCATACACCAGAAAAGCAACAGTTAAACAAAATTCTAACAAACTGACTCTAAGCTAGTAATTATCTTGCCCGCATGCAGCAAGACCTGGACAACATCCAGGCTTGGGCTCAGAAGTGGCAAGTAACATTCGCGCCAGACAAGTGCCAGGCAATGACCATCTCCAACAAGAGAGAGTCTAACCACCTCCCCTTGACATTCAACAGCATTACCATCGCCGAATCCCCCACCATCAACATCCTGGGGGTCACCATTGACCAGAAACTTAACTGGACCAGCCATATAAATACTGTGGCTACGAGAGCAGGTCAGAGGCTGGGTATTCTGAGGCAAGTGACTCACCTCCTGACTCCCCAAAGCCTTTCCACCATCTACAAGGCACAAGTCAGGAGTGTGATGGAATACTCTCCACTTGCTTGGATGAGTGCAGCTCCAACAACACTCAAGAAGCTCAGCACCATCCAAGATAAAGCAGCTCGCTTGATTGGCACCCCATCCACCATCCTAAACATTCACTCCCTTCACCACCGGTGCACAGTGGCTGCAGTGTGTACCGTCCACAGGATGCACTGCAGCAACTCGCCAAGGCTTCTTCGACAGCACCTCCCAAACCCGCAACCTCTACCACCTAGAAGGACAAGAGCAGCAGGCACATGGGAACAACACCACCTGCACATTCCCCTCCAAGTCACACACCATCCCGACTTGGAAATATATCGCCGTTCCTTCATCGTCGCTGGGTCAAAATCCTGGAACTCCCTTCCTAACAGCACTGTGGGAGAACCGTCACCACACGGACTGCAGCGGTTCAAGAAGGCGGCTCACCACCACCTTCTCAAGGGCAATTAGGGATGGGCAATAAATGCCAGCCTCGCCAGCGACGCCCACATCCCATGAATGAATAAAAAAAAATTGTGCAGCACTCAAGGTGAGCATTTTTTTCAGAGAGGCAGAAGGGGATGAAAGATAGTAGAAACAGAGAGGGGAAGAATAGAGAGAAGGGAGAATAAAAAGTGGTGGAGAATAGAGATAGAAACGAAAATAAAGAGCTAAGAGACAGAAAAGAGAAAAAAGAGGAAGAGGAGAGAGAGAAAGAGAGATTGAAATAGAAATTTCAGGATGTCACATCTAGCAGAAAATTGTTATTGTGCATAAAATGGATGGGGATGTGTTCCTGACCCATTCTTAGACTCGCCTGCCCAAACTGCACCAATATATTGGTGGAGGGCAGACAAGAAATCCAGCCCAGATATTTTTAAAAAGATGCCACCTACATCCTTCTTCAGGCTTTGCTTCAGAGTCAAGCTTTGACTAATTGTTGCTTCACTCAGGTTGTAGCTTTAAGCATGTGACTTTGGGTTGAGTCGCTGCAACATAGCAGTTATTTTCTACAGAGCTGCCAAGTTCACCGTGTGTGCTTTTATTTCAACCATTTATCATTCATGTTTTACAGCAGGAGTCTCTCTTTAAAGCATCTTTATATTCCATTTAATATTTCTATAAAAGGACGAAAGCACAAATATTTTGTGAAAAACAATTTCTTGCTTCTGGTATCCCAAACACTGTCCTTGTCAGTTCGGACTGTATTATTCTGTTTACTGATGTGAAACAAAATACTGCAGAATACAATAGATAAAATCAATCCTGCTTACATTTGTGCTCGCAATAGTGCAGCTCCACTACTAACAAAACGGCTGATAAGCTTGAATATATAGTTGTAAGCCTGATTGACAAGGTGCTAAGTAATTTGACTGTTTGCATGTTGGGAACACAAGCACAAAACCTACTACCAGTTTATACTGCCCAATTCTCTCCAGAATGTAGACCATATAGGAGTCATTCCAATATGAATTTGACAATGTGACTGAGATTCTAAAGAACAATACCTTTCGATAAAGATATATGACCATCTTGCAAAAACAAGAATTGAGTTCACTCCTGATCCAGTTTTGCTTGTAGATTAACAGTATAATGTACTAATCATCTTTGTTAAAGCTATAAATACCAAAATCTACCTACCCAGGCCACTACAATAAGGATGCAAAAGGTAGATACTTCCTCTTCTTTACTGAGACTTCAGTAGAATTTGGCAGCTGGGGTCAGAAAACTGGATGGGTACTAATTGAGCCCAGGCCCCTCCCATTTTTCCATCCACAACATTTTCTGCTGGAAGTGACAGAAGCACCCACCAAATTATGGACAGCCCTGAATTTCCTGCAGGGTTCCACTGGATTCCTGGTGGGCCTCCAGCAGGCGTCTGGCGTAATCCACCAGAAAATGACAGGGACACGGTTGCACCAGGTGCCCGTTGATTCTGGGATTTATTGGTTTGCCCTGTAAGAGGTGGAATCTTTGCTCACCTTTGAAATATCAAAAGACATCAGGAAACGGCTTCAGAGGCTGGGAGTTCCTGCTTCCCGTGCTTATTTGGGGAAGGTCAGTACACTGAGTCAGATGCTTCCAAATCGAGGCAAGAGGAGCGGTCTAAACCTCTGATGAAATGGTCATTTTTTAGAAATACTTATTGGATTGACCCCCTTACCCAGGAACCAAAGGGAAGGTGGTTGGGGTCTGGGGTGTGGGGGCTTGGGCTACCCCCCTCTAATAGCATGCATATTTTGCGCTGAATGGGGAATAACCATCAGGATCGTAGCCCATGAATTTTCCCCTTTGGGGAAACGCCTTCCTACATCAATATTGCTTAGATCAGATACACTACAGAATAACATCCCACCAGTGGTGCAACACATTTTGTTATCGTGAAACAAAAGATTATATAATATAATGAGGGGCTGAAAGTATTTGAAACAGAAAGTACCGCCCCCCCCCCCCCCCCCCAACTTTTGGCTTTCAGTTCAAAAAAAAGTCTTTTAAGCAGTTGGAGAAATTGTTTTTAAAGTCTTTTTAATATATGCCTCAGTTGAAACTATTATGATCAGCACCCTTTTCCATTCTGGACATTGATGTCAGTCATTGAATAGCTCAGGGCCAGCAAAGAAAAGCTGCATTGTAAAATTCAGTGGTGCAACTGAGCTTTCGAAATACACTGTTTCAGAAAATACGTTTACCCTAAAATTCACTAAAAGGGAACTGCATACCATTAAGTGTTTAATCCCTTGTGGCCTTGTCCCTCTCTATCTCTGTTACCTCATCCAGCCCTACAACCAACCTCCCACCCCCCACCAAATCTCTGTTCTAACTTTGGTCTCGTGTGCATCTCCCCTCCCTTCACCTCAACATTGGCGATCCGTGCCTTTAGCTACCTTAACCCCACAGCCTGGAATTCCCTCCCTAAACCACTCTGCCTCCCCAGCTCTAAGAACCTCCTTAAAACTTTGACCAAGCTTTTGGTCACTCCTCTTAATATCTCCTTCTTCGGCTCATATTTTTTATTACACCTCTGTGAAGTACCTTGGGAATTTTTTCTATGTTGAAACTGCTATATAAATGCAAGTTGTTGTTAGTAGTCAGTTCACTGTCTCTTATTTCAATATAGAGCCTAATCGATCGTATACACTAAACAAAGGACGTACATTTATAGAGTGCTTTTCACATGCTCAAGAAGTCCCAAAGCAGTTCACAACCTTTTGAAGTGTAGTCACTGTTGTATGTAGGAAAACACAGCAACCAATCTGCACACAGCAAGGTCCCACAAACAGCAATGAGATAAATTACCAGATAATCTGGGCCCGATGTTACCAGGGCTGCGGGTTCTCGGCGGGGGGGCTATCGGGCGCGTGGGTAACACGCCCGGCGAAATCAGTCTGCCCCGCGCGCGATCGTAGCCCAATTAGATCCACGTACCTTCTCCTCCGGGTTCCCCACTGCTGATCTGCGCGTCGGACGGACTGCGCATGCGCAGTAAGATCTATCAGCTGGAGGAGCTCTATTTAAAGGGGCAGTCCTCTACTGACAGATGCTGCAACAAACAGAAAAAATGACAGCATGGAGCAGCCCAGGGGGAAGGCTGCTCCCAGTTTAATGATGCCTCACTCCAGGTATCAATAGATGGGGTGAGGAGGAGGGGGAGGACAGAGATCTTCCCCCCGGCGGGCGGGAGGAAGCGGCCTGCCTCTGCCACCAAGAAGGCCTGGCTCGAGGTGGCAGAGGAGGTCACCTGCACCACCAACATATCGCCCACCTGCACACAGTGCAGGAGGCGCTCCAAAGACCTCAGTAGATCAGCCGAAGTGAGTACACTTACTCTTTCCCCTACACTCCGTCTGCCACATCACCGCCCCCACCCCACATCTCCTTCTGCACAGCCAACACTACTCTGTCACATCACCCCTCATACCCACTCAACCCTCATCCTCATCTTACCTGCACCTACTCACCTTGCCAGTACTCATCCCGCCACTACCACTCAACCCAATCCTCATACAATCTCATGGCTCTATCTCATACTCACCCTCTCGTGCATCTCTTTCACGGCCAGCCTCACTCAACCTGTGCTGCAGCCACAGGGCATGCATCACATATGTGCAGTAGGCAGCGTAAGGCAAACGTGTCATGAGCATGAAGGGGATGCACAAGGGTGTTTGAGGGTTTGTCATGGTTGTTACTTATATTGAATTTCTGACCAACTCACATTACATATTATATTGGCACCACTACTGCCATGTCTTCGCGAATCTTGTCTGGTTTGTGCAATAATGCCCTTTCCTGAGGATCACTATGAAGACCCACAAATGATGCCACCCATTGTGTCACTGCAGAGTGGGTGTAGGTGTATTTGCAGGGCTCTTTTGTGCAGACGGCTGAGAGACGTCGCCGATGTCCCCGGTTGCACCCTGGAAGGAGGCGGAGAAATTGTTGAGGGCAGTGGTGACTTTGACAGTGACAGGTAAGAAGATGGTGCTTGGGCCAGCCAGGAGCAGCTTGGCATGAAGGAGGCTGCAGATGTCCACGACTACATGTCGAGTGAGTCTGAGCCTCCGTGTGCACTGCTGCTCAGAGAGGTCCAGGAAGCTGAGCCTCGGTCTGTGGTCCCTGTGGCAACGGTCGTGCCCTCTGCGACGCATCTCTCTCTGCGGTTGCCCTCCCTCCTGCTGTACAGGTGGATGTGTCAAAGCACTCTGTTGTGGAGCTCCACGTGTCAGAGGTGGATGGCGAGGCTGGTGAGGCTGGTGATGCTGTTCGCCCTCCGAGGAGGTCATGACTCCAGCTACGGCGGCCCCCATCCGGAAGATGTACATCTGAGGGGGTCCGCAAGGTAGGTACATGTCTCTGGACCCCGGGATCAGTGTGCAATTTGGTGACTTTGATTGTCAGGAGGAGGGTGGTGGAGGCCAAACTTTGTCCCAAGTGACAGAGTGGCCTCCTGCAATGAGTGAGGGTCTCCCCCCCACACCTGTCAAATGGACCTTTGCAGCAGCCACAGGCTGATGGCTGCAACAGGTCCATTTGAACTGGGAGTGTTTCCCCCAGTGTGGGAAACAGTCCCAGTTTGCTCTAAAATCCCACCCCTCCTCACATAATCCCTTAATCAGGTCAGTTAATGACCTGAACAAGCAAAATAAATACCTTCAAGTGGCATCCCGTTGGCTTTAATTGCCTGCGGGATTCCCACCAGCGGGGGCTGTGCGCGCATGCCGGCGGGTCAGTGGGGAACCCGGAAGTGGGTGGGTTGGAGTCGGGCTGCCGACCCCCTCCGGGATTCTCCGATTTTCGGAGCCCCCCCGCCAGGAACGCACCCGATAGCGGGTGCTAAAATGACGCCCTCTATTTTTTAGTGATGTTAGTTGAGGGATAAATATTGGCCAGGACACCAGGCAGGATAATAAATTGTTGGAGATTATGCACAGGGTAATTTTGCTTTTAGTAAATACTGCCATGTGACTTGAGTCAGCTTTGATTGATGACCCAAGTGTTCAGTGGACTATTAGTGCAGTAACTGTGTCACTGCAATGATGTCCTTATTCCATACCTAACTAGGAATGAAAGACTGACCTTTGCTGCAGTATAAGAATATAGTCCTCATCACAGCAGTACCTAAAGAAGATCCCGGTTCCCTTAGAAAAAAAATCCTAATTGCAGTCGTCATTTCTTTTCCTGACGAAAAGTGGGTTCAGAGATCAGCAAGGTCAGCAAGGCATGTGCAGCAATGACGCAGAAAATGCATTGTTTGCTTTATGTGCCATGCTGACCACAGATGCACACACATCCCAGATCTGATTTTTGGAAAGAACACACTAGAAATTTTGGAGATTTCAAGTTTGGGATGAAATTTTTTTTACTGATTCACCACCTAAAAAAAAATTCAAGAATTTATCGGTGGTAAAAACTAATTTTGATAAACATCATTAAAGAAAGAAAAGAACTTGCATTTATATACAACCTTTTCATGACCTCAGAAGGCCCCAAAAGGCTTTATATCTGTTTTTACCGCAGTGGATATCAGGACGTTCGAGTGTCCCGCTGTGGAGAGGAGGGGCACTTATTAACATATTTAAATCAGGCTCCTGCAGTGCAATTGAGAGACTAATTTGAAATTAACTAGTGCTGCACGGGGTTCTGGAAACTCGGCAGTGAAACAGAGGTGAGAGCTGCCGGCTCCCCAAGGTAAGTGGCTCTTTCAGCACTCCTTGTGGGACAGGAGAAGCAGGAGTGCTCTCCCCAGGTCCCTTCAGCCTCCCCCAGCCCTAATCTCCAGCCTCCCCCCCCCAGCCCCCCGATCACAGGCCGCCGCCCCACCCGGTTGCTGACTGGAGCTTCCTTACCAGTGCCGACTTTCCCCACTCCTGATTGCCGAGTGAAGCTTCCTCCCCCCCACCCCTTCCGATTAACGACCTCATCCCCTCCCGATTGCTGACTAGAGCTTCCTTCCCCCCCACCACAATTGCCGATCTCCCCCTCTCTTATTGAATGACGGTGCAGGCTCAGAGGACCGTATGGCCTACTCCTATTTCTTATGTTCTCTCCCGATTGCCGGTGACGGTCCCCAAGGGTTCCCGGCTAAAGCCTCCTGCCGCTAGTGTTTCCTTCTGCCCGCCAGCCAGTCTGTCCATTTGGCCGGCTGCCAGGCGGGAGGTGGAGCTACAAGATGCAAATGAGGCTTTGCCGTTAAGATCAAAGGGAGGGGGGAAGGAAGGAAGCAAGCATGAAAGCAAGAAAGAAAGAAAGAAAGACGTCCCAAAATGCTTCACAGCCGATGGAGTACTTTAGAAGTGTAGTCATTGCTGTAATGAGGGGAAATGCAGCAGCTATACCGTGCACAGGAAGATCCCACAAACAACAATGAGATAAATGACCAAATGTTTTAGTGACATTGGTTGAGGGATAAATGTTTGCCAGCACATCGGAAGCACATACCTGCTCTTCTTCGAATAGTGCCAAGGGATATTTTACACCCACCTAAGTGACCAGATGGGCCTCAGTTTATCACCTCATCGAAAAGATGGAGCAGATGTCCCACACTAAGGGAGTGATTTTAAACCCCAAGAACGGGTGGGTTGGGGGCGGGTGGGAGCTGAAAATTGTTGTTTTTTGGGTCGCAACTGCAAAATTTTCGGACTTTGCATTCCCAGTGGGAAGCCTGTACTTTTACACGCCGACGTTAAACCCGGAAATAAAACCGGGTTGCGGTCGCGACCCAAAAACAACTATTTTCAACTCCCACCCGCCATCAACCCACCTGTTTTTGGGGTTTAAAATCAATCCCGAAGTCCCACTCACCCCTCTCCTTGCTGACCTAGACTGTTTCCCAGTCCTACATTTACAAATTTGTCCTCATCCATAAATCCATCCATAGCATTGCCCTACCCTATCTTTGCAATTTCCTCTAGCCCTTGATCTGCTCCCAGACCTCAATTCCTCCTCCCTTTGCTGCACCATTGGTGGCAAAGTGTTCTGGCACCTCAGTTCTACTTTTTGGAACTCCCTATCTAAACTTCTATGTCTTTAAACCGCTTTTCTCATCTTTAATAACTTTCTCAAGACCCATTTATCTGACCAAGCTTTGGTCACCCTTTCTAATATTTCTCCCTTCCGGTTTGGCATCGGTTTTCCTTATATCTATCTGTGAAGAGCTTTTTGCATTAAAGGCACTATATAAATGTAAGTTGGTGTTGTGAGGTCTGACTTGGTAATGCACCTCTGTTTCCCCAAAACAAACCCTAGATATTAATGTTTCAAATTATACAAATAATTGATACATTGATAAAGTAGTAATTAATTGAAAATGCTAGAGATACACAGCAGGTCCACTGGCATCTGAAAGGTTAATGTTTATATCTAAAGAGACCCTTCCAGTTCTGACACAGTTTACACCTGAAACATATTTTTGCTTTTCAGATGCTGATGGACCTGGTGTGTGATTCCACCATTTTGTTTTTATTTCAGATTTCCAGCATTCACAGCTTTTCTTTTTACCTTATTAATAGAGGTGTTCCAGGATCAAATACTGAAGTGGAGCTCAATTCAAAAGGCACTGGAATTTAGATTGCAGCCTTAAAATTATTCAATATTATAGGGTATCTTTCATAATACACACACAATTTTAATATAATACAGGGTCTGATTCAATTCTGCGATGGCTTTTGTGCTGCCAATGTCAACTGTCAGTGTGTAGTGATGTTCACTTACAAAATGAACAATTGTGACACAATAAGGTTATTATGGAGTGATAGGTTGTGAATTTCACACTCGCATTTCTCTGCATGGCGAATTGACAACCTCATCTGTGCTGCTGTGGAGAGACAGTAAATAGAAGTCAAATGCTTCTCTGCAAGGAGCAAGGGAAGCAGAAAAATCAGGAGAGTCACCACTGGGTGTTCTCATGCACCTTCCAGCAGTTGATTCTTGGGGTACAATTGCCAGGATCCTGCACAGGCTCTTAGCTTGATTTGGGAAAGTGACAAAAAAAAGACACCTTTGCCTAAGACTAAACAAGAAATTATCTGCAGTATAGCTATCTGGGAAATTCAATAGCCAACACACAGTATTGGTTTACCAGGTCTTCCAGAGGGGGTTCTTTGTAGTTCCCCTTTCCAATATCCTGGGTTATCTCTTGCCACTGAGGGTTGTGGTAACCATCTTTAATTTATTTAATAACTAAATCACAAATATGAAGTATGAAAGTTTTGCCCTGTTTATAAAAAAAACCCAAAATGCACCATCTCCTGGGGCAATATTTTATTTACCACCCCATCCCATTCAGCATTGAACCACCCTGCGATTCAGAACACTGTCTCACCTCCTGCAGTTTAAAAGCTTTAAAAGTCCTGTTTCAGAAGGCAATCAACGATGTGCTCATTTATGACTTTAAAGATTATTCACCACCTCCACCTTAGCTTTTCAAAAAAACATGGTTGCAATACCAAATAAGGTTATTTCTTTTAAAGCCAAGTATCCTGACAAGACAAATGATAATTCATTGCAATGTATTATTATTTCACTATCGTGAAGTTTGAAAACCCAAATAAGTGTGCACCTTACATACTTCACACAGCCACGTTTAACTCATTCACAATTTGATGTTGAAATTTCATGGCAATGTATTGCCAACTGACAATTTTACATGTCTAACCATCAAAGATTTAGGGGCTCATTTGTTGTCAATGCAGTGATCTTCCGCAGGTAGGGAAATTCTGGGCTCCCTGCACCACAATAAAGCCATATATCACGATCATATTACCAGCAATGCTCGCAGAAAAAAATGGAGAGATTACAGAAGAAAACATACATACACGTGCATAATAATAATTGAGTTCTGATGTGAGGGAAGACGCAGGAAATTACAGAAGGAAAACACAGTTATTTAAAGTGCAGGGAATCTAATCTGCTCCCACACCAAATAAATACATTAGATTAAAAGGCGCTGTAATGGCCAAAGAGCACAGATGTGTTCCTATAGTTTGCCATTTTGACTATGGGGGGGGGGGGGGGAGAAAAAACAAAAGGGAGGAAAAAAATGACAGATCAAAGCATTGCTAGGAAAGAATAGACAATTACAGACTTCAACATCAAAAAGACGGATGCTCGAAGGCGATGTAGAGTATTGCAGAGGTGGGCAGCAGGAACTGTGTTCCGACCCACAGTTCGGCATTTAAAATCCGAGGCAACGATGCAGGGAAAACTGGAAGAAAGGAAGGGAGCAGAAAGAGACAAGAGTTCGACAGAAAGAATGAGAAGAACCGTAGAAGGTGTCCGACAGAGAGGAGAGACACACAGAAAAACATGTCAGTGAAATGCAACAGCCCGTGGAGAGGTTACCTCCTCGAGTGTAGTCACTGTGTTCCTGCAGTTTGCCATTTTGGTGGTGAAGGAGGAGGTTGTCGGGGAGCTGTGGTCCTCCAGAGTCTCGGAGATAAATTCTTGCACTGAGATCACCTCCGGCATTTTCAATGTCGTTTTGTTTTCCGTCCAATTAGAAAGAGAAATTAATATATGAGGAGGAGGAAAAGAGATCGGGAGACCCTCTCAAGAAGACAGGATCACCGACAGACCCCCCGAATGTTCCGTCCCGTCCCGTCCGTCCGTTCAGCCGATCGCCTCCGTCGGCAGTGCTGGGCTCGCAGAGAAACAGGGAAGGAAATGCTGTCGAGGCAGGCGCGCGCTCCGCTTCCCGGCTCCAACGCTCCTGCCGCTCGCTGCCCGGCTCCAACGTTCCTCCCCCCTCGCGCCGCTCGCCCTCCCGCCCGCCCGGCTCCAACGTTCCTCCCCCCCTCGCGCCGCCCGCCCGGCTCCAACGTTCCTCCCCCCTCGCGCCGCCCGCCCGGCTCCAACGTTCCTCCCCCCTCGCGCCGCTCGCCCGCCCGCCCGGCTCCAACGGTCCTGCCGCGCGCACACTGCCTGACTCGCTCGCGCATTTCAGTCGGTCAGGATCCAGGCCAGATGTTTTCTGGGCATCCGCACCTCATACTTCATTGACCTTAATTGTAAGTGTGTGTGTAGTATGTTTATATATTGACTGTTTATTGCACGCAACCAGGGTCAACCGGCCTTGGCTCTCAGTTGGTAGTACTGTCACCTTCTGAGTCAGAGGAGGTGATGGTGGGTTCAAGCCCCACTCCAGAGATTTGAGCCCCATTATCCAGGCTGACGCTCCCAGCGCTAGTACTGAGGGAGAGCTGCACTGTAGGAGGTGCCATCGTTCTGGTGCCCTGTCTGCCCTCTCAGATGGACGTAAAAGATCCCATGGCACTATTCGAAGAAGCGCAGGGGAGTTCTCCCTGGCGTCCTGGACAACATTTATCCCTCAACCAACGTCACAAAAGCAGATGATCGGGTCATTTATCACTGCTTTAGTTAAGTCTTGCTCCTCCGGCACAGTTTAAAGTAGCACCACACCAACAAGTCTACGCATGTCTTTTTGTGCCACATTTGCATCATGAATGCACTACTTAAAAATCAAGTGTAAAGTACAACAGAATTTACTGCATTCATATAAAGAAAATTCCTGAATACTGAAAATCTGACTAAGAATCCCACCTGAAAAGTTAACGGCCTATTGATTCGGCTGCGCAGCATCTGTTTTTTTCCACGGCTAATGGGCCTACTAAGGCCCCAATATGGCGGGCAGGAAATGTGCTTGCATTTCCATCTGGAAGTGTGCCGCCAACCATATCGGGAAAGGACAAAAAATCGTCGTACAGTGCCCATGCTTGAAACAGGCGTTGTACACACTGCAAGATTGGTTTGCACTGAAGTAGCCCGCACCAGTATCGGCTGCACACAGAAAAACCATGCCTTGGAACTGCCTGATACCAACCTCCCCACCACCTCCGAGATCCCTCCATCCTCCGTAAACTTCAGCTCATCCAAAGCTCTGGTGCCCGTATCCTATCCTACACCGAGTCCTGTTCACCAATCACCCCTGTGCTCGCTGACCTGATGTGGTCCCTGGTCCCTCAACATCTCAAATTTAAAATTCTCATCCTCGTGTTCAAATACCTTCATGGGCTTGTCCTTCCCTATCTCTGTAACCTCCCCCACCCCTGCAACCCTCCAAGAACTCTGCATTCCTCCAACTCTGGCCAATTGTACAAGGAAGCCATGATGACTCTGTGCACAACACTGAGTTAGGCCACAGATGAGGTATTGTGTTTGGCACCCCATTATAGAAGGGATGTTATGGATACAGAAAAAGTGCAATGTACATTCACTAGGATGAATATATGCCAAATTAGAAAGCTAGCAAAAGCTGACAAATAGCTTCAAAAAAGCTATTTTAAATAGCTTCAAAAAAGCGATTTCCACATCGTTCACCTGAGGAAGGAGGTAGCCTCCGAAAGCTTGTGAATTTAAAATAAAATTGCTGGACTATAACTTGGTGTTGTAAAATTGTTTACAATTCAAAAAAGCTGACATAGCTCTCAAAAGGTTGCCACCTCAAGAATGACCCTGAGTATAAGGCTTTGACGCGTGAAAACAAACATTAAATGGGTTTGTAACTTACATTGTAGGTATACCCAACATTCTTTCACTTCTATTGGAGGAAACAAAACAAGTTCAAGAAAGCCTGAAGGGGAAAATCCAAACATTGAAGGCATAAAATTGACGGTGCATTTCTAAGAGCTAGGGTTACAAAATATGCTGCATTCTGGTTACTTTTAAGCATATTTACATTTCACAATTAATTGATCTTTAATCTTAAAAACACCATCATTTCCCCTCCACTCCTACCCAGATCTAGCTACTAATGGACTGGACCAGGGCTCAGTTCTCCTGCTGCCAATGGTTGTGATTTTGGTCGCTGTATAATGTAAGTGAGAATTTCTGTTCCCATGAGAATTCCCAGCTTTGGTGAACAGAGGCCAAGATCACTGCTATTAGGACTATTGAGAGGAAAGGGGCCAAAATGCAGCCCATTAGCAGGTAGGAGCGGAGGGGCTAGGGTGAGGGGACTTGGGTAGGAACAGGGAATGAGCAGGAAAGAGAGGAATAGCAGTACTGAGGGATCAAACATGGGAAATCTGCACCATTGGTGTCAGCCTGCTTTTTGCTTCTTCTCAGACTGCTCGATTCTGTTCAACTTTTCCAGCTTTCTCCCGTTTTCATTCTACGAGCTACCTTACCCTTGATCACCTCAGCTGTTCACACATCCTCTGTTTCTTAAATGTCTTTATTTTATTATGCTTCTTATTACATCATCTCATGTTAATACCACTTCAGCCACTTAAGCAGCTCCTGTTTTCCATTTAAGTACTTTACAGGTCATTCTACTTCCTTTCTCGAGGGGGTGTGTGTGAGTTTCCCTCCCCCTTCCCTTTGCTCTGTTCCTTTTTAAAAGCTGTTCATCTGTAATTTTTTTCCTAATTCTGATGAAAGGTTATACCTGAAACAATGGGCCATAATTTTCTGTGACAGGGCTCAGTTCTCCTGCTGCCAATGGTTGTGATTTTGGTCGGTATCACTGACGGCATCTGGCGTTAATTAGACTTGCCCTTACCCGTTTAGGTTTTTAAATTTCTTGCATGGCAAGTTGCTGAAAGTGCGAGCTGATAACGAGACATCGAGGGAAACAGGGCATCTGGGACCTGAGTGAACAGGGCAAACAACATCTTCTTAACCAATCAGGTTGAAAGAGTGTGAAATTAACAGCGCAAGGACTGAGAAGGAAGTGTAAATTAAAGTGGGTGAATTCAATGCCAAATCAGGTATAGAAAGATAGGGAAAGATAGATTGGATTCAGAGAGAGAGAAAAAAGGGACATCAAGGAAAAGTTATAAAAAAAATAAAAATTTAACATTTGACATTTTTTAAATCTGCAACAACAATTTCTGGAGACACATAATAGTTAATTTTCAGTGCCAGATAGGTTGACTGGCAGTAATTAACACTCACCCATAGACTGAAATGGACAAGACTTAAGTTTCTGTGGTGAGTTTAGTTCGTATCTACCGTGCAAAAACAGCAACATCACGCCATTCGATGCATTTCATTGGTGAGGCAGTCAGTGAGATGCCGTTTTCGCAAAGTTAACGGTGGAGCGGCGCACCTTGGACAGCAACTTTTGGATATCCACGTTTAACCGTGCATCTGCCCCTCGCCTGAAGTTGCTGTAGCATTTGCGCATAAATAACGGCGAGCATCATTAGCCTCACTGTTATCTTGACAGCAAATTCTGGGCCGTTATCTTGACTGTTCTCTCCACAGATGCTGACTGACCTGCTGAGTGTTTCCAGCATTTTCTGTTTTCGATACTGAGGGGAGAGGGTCTTGTTCAGGCTGATTTTTGTCAGCTAACACTGGCATATTAATTGTCAATGTGAAATGCTGATGGTTGGCATGTGTATGGTTGATATCAGAGATGAAAGGATATAGTTATGATGAGAGACTTAAAAAACTAGCACTGTCTTTACTAGAGAGAAGAAGGTTAAAAGGAAAACTCTAATATGGGGAAAGAGCAAGGGAATGGGACTAATTGGATAGCTCTTTCAAAGAGCCGGCACAGGTATAATGGGCCGAATGGCCTCCTGTGTTGTACCTACAATGATACTAAGAAAGGTTCAACATTATAAAAAAGCTAGACAGAGTAAGTAGAGAAAGACTATTTCCACTGGTCAGTGAATCAGTAACAAGGGGGCATAAACTCAAAGTTAGTATTAAACGCCTACGTGGGGAGGCTAGAGGAATTTATTCATGCAAAGGATTATTAGGATAATGCTTTACCACAAATGGCTGTTGAAGATGAGTCAATCATGACATTTAAAAGGAAATTAAACAGTTGGGAAAAAATATTAGTGGAAACAACAGAGAAATTAGATAGCTATGATGGGGGTGGGGGGAGGGTATCTAGCATTAGCGTAGACATAGTGGGCTAAATGCCATAAGACAATTTCTATGATATCCAATAACATTTTAATTTAATAAGGTTTATAAGGAATATTTGGCTTGATCAAACTTGTAGTCCTGTCAAATTCCTGATCTTTTTCTGCGTTATGATGAGGTCAGTGCTAATTTTCATCAGTTATCTTTTGTAGTTTTTTCTCTATTACGTTTACAGTTTATATTTCTATTTAGCATGCTACTTCTTTTCTTTGCAACTTGTAACTAATGAGATAAAGGTTTTCAGTTAGTCCAAAACCGTTCAGTTGTTGGTAGCCATGATGCAATCACCATGTGATGTAGGATACGTTAGATATCACTGCTGACTGGGAGATGAGATATTTGTTGATAGTGTATGACCTGTGGCATTATAAAGTTTTTATTTCCTGCAGCACATTATTTTTCTGTACAGTCATATGTAACACCTGGAATTACATTTCCACAACACCTGAAATGACACACTGTTTTGTAGCTCCCCCTCTAGAATAGAAACCAACCTACTCTATATTACACTCCAAAGTATAGCAACTTCCAAACATATTACAGAAAGCAACTACTGTTTTCCTTTTTCTATGCCCTTTGGGTATAATCATGCTATATTTAATACTGAGTTTTTGTCTCTATTGGAAAATCAGAGGTTACTGCAGTTGGCAGACAACAATGGCCTTTATTGGCAAAAGAGGCCAACTGGGATACAGTGTGCTTTATTATCAATTTCTGTTGTCATTTTTCAACAACAAAAACAACTTGCATTAATATAGCGCCTTTGACGTAGCAAAATGTCCCAAGGCGCTTCACAGGAGCGATTATCAAGCAAAGTTTGACCCCAGTGCCACATAATGAGATATTAGGACGGGTGACCAAAAGCTTGGTCAAAGAGGTAGGTTTTAAGGAGCATCTTAAAGGAGGAGAGAGAGGCAAAGAGGTTTAAAGAGGGAGTTCTAGAACTTAGGGCCTAGGCAGCTGAAGGTAAGGCCATCAGTGGTGGGGCGATGGAAATATAGGATGAGCAAGAGGCCAGAATTCTGAGATCTCGGAGGGTTGTAGGGCTAGAGAAGAATGTTCATTAGACAATAGTAAAAACTAAGGGCTGATTTTAAGTAGCTGAACTCGGCATTAACAGGTAAATGGTTCAGCCACTTCCATTTTTAATGGGGCCTCCCATAGTTGGCAGGAATACCCACCTGCTTCAGGCGGTAGGCCTCTTTACTATGCAAATCAGGGTCATGTGACATAGTTAGGACCCCAGTTGCAATTTTAAGGGACTCATGTCCAGAGCGTGCGTCGCGCATGGTCCATCCAAGTGTCCTGGCATTGAGTGGCCTTGGCAGCGGTCCTTAAAGGGACCACTTCTGGCCACTCCAAAAACAGCCCCCAAATTTTTTTCCAAGTTATATTTTTGTGGAGGAGCAGGCTTGGGCTCAACCCCTTCCGCTTTACCTCCCACCACCAGGATTTACCTGTGGGCCTGCATGACATTCGAGCCATCCAGTATTGCGCCAGCCCGAAGCCAGTGAGCTGCAGTAGGACACCTGCGGCATGGAAACGATGCCCGGGTCTTGAAACAGCTTGGGCCTCCCACCGGCAGGAATCGGCAGGTGCCCGACAGCTCCCCCAGTCAACCACCTGAAGATTAAAATCTCTCTCTAAGATCTATGACTGTATTTTAGTCAATCCTATTGAAAACTTGGAACCTTGAGTAAAAAGGTGTATTTCACCATTGCCATTGAATTACAACAGTCCTTTAGTTAAAAAGTCTTATAACTCATAAAACCTTAGGAACAAGTGATTTATGAAAGGTTTTGTTTTGTAACTGGAAGAATGATTGGAATTTATTATAGCTTGTGAGATGCTGTTTATTTTATGAACATGCATATAATTTTCCAATTATATAGGGAATACATAAAGATATGTTGAGACAATTCTGTGCAAGTACAGAGCCACTCAATATTTTACTGTATCACAGATACAATGACAAGAATATAGTAATTTGTCAAGGTGTGGTAAAAATGTAGTTACCTGCATGCGTGCAATTTGAGGGTCTGAAAGTAGATTGCCATCTGGGCTTATGTTGGCTCAAACATGTCCATTTTCGCAGCACTGTGGAGAACCAGATGTTCTTTTGTGATAGTGTGAAAAACCAGAAACAGCCACTTCTCGAAATCTGGTGATATCTAAGCGGCCTAGCCGATTGGAATCAATTGGAATCACAATTACTGTCCGCGCGGTGTTAAATCCGCCAAAGGAACCAGGCAGGATGCAGGCCAGAAGCCAGAAGAGGCCAAGGTAAGTAAAAAAAAAATGGTATTCCTCGGGAGGATTCCTTCGGAGCTAGGAGGGGCAGGAGTGCTCCTTTGGGCCATGGAAGGAACCCTTGGGCTCCCCTGTCTCAGCCTTCCCTATACCTGCTTCTTTTTGCCCGCCTCCCCAAAACACTTACCTCATGCGGGACCGTTTCCATAGATCCCCGGTGGCAGCCACCTCCCGCACCAATTCCCGCTCTCGCCTGCTGGCATTGACGTCATTCCCTCCGGCTTTGGGCAGGGGACCGATTTCACATATTAATTTGAGGCCCGGCTATTAAAATTGGCCGGACCTCATGAGGTTTCAGACTTGCGGGTGTGCCGCCTGTTCCAGGCCCTCCCATTCACCGATCCTGCCCTGAGATAAAATCGAACCCCACTATCTTAAACTCTGTTTCCCCCTTTTTGTACCAGTATGTGGTGTGTGTAATGAGAATGAAAGGGTAATAAAGATAAGAGGAACTTAACATTTGGAGGCTTATAGCATCACATAACTAATACTATCCACTGTAATAGAAACATCTTATCACATGGCCACCATTGAAATAAAATGACAACTGCCTTTCTACAAGTTTCTTCCAACAGATAAATTCAACTAATCACCTGAGAATGGTATATCTGCAACACAATCGAAACAGAATTGATTTACATCGAGTTACATCAAAACTACAGCATAGAAACAGGCCATTCAGCACAACTGGTCAACGCCGGCATTTGTGCTCCATATGCGCCTCCCCCCTCCCTACTTCACCTAACCCTACCAGGATACCCTTCTATTCCTTTTCCCTCATGTGCTTATTTAGTTTCCCCTGAAATGCATCTATGCTACTTGCCTCAACTACTCCTTGTAGTAGCGCGTTCCAAATTCTTACCACCCTTTGGGTAAAGAAGTTTCTCCTGAATTCCCTATTGGATTTATTAGTGGCTATTTTATATTTATGACCTCTACTTTGGGACTCCCCCACAAGTAGAAATATTTTCTCTGTGTCTACCCTATCAAACCCTTTCATTACCTTAAAGACCTCAATCAGGTCACCCCTCAGCCTTCACTTTGCTAGAGGGAAGAAATCCAACTTGTTCAGCCTTTCCTGATAAGTATATCCTGTCAGTTCTGGTATCATCTTTGTGAATCTTTTTTGCACCCTCGCCAATGCATCTATATCCTTTCTATAATATGGAGACCAGAACTGTGCACAATACTCCACGTGTGGTCTAACCAAGTTTAACATAACTTCTCTGCTTTTCACTTCTATCCCTCCAGAAATGAACCCCAGTGCTTGGTTTACCTTTTTTATGGCCTTAATATCCTGCGATGCTACTTTTAATGATTTGTGCACCTGTATCCCTAGATCCCTTTGCTCCTTTATCCCATTTAGAATCTTATTATCCAAGCATTATGTGGCCTCCTTATTCTTCCTACCAAAATGCACTACCTCACACTTATCCACATTGAAATTCCGTTTGCCAATTACATGACCATTCTGCAAGTTTATTGATTGCATTTTGACGCATCCTTCCCTTGTATTAACTACACCCCCAATTTGGTGTCATCTGCAAATTTTGAAATTGTACTTCCGATTCCCGAATCCAAATTGTTAATGTAAATTGTGAACAACAGTGGTCCCAGCACCGATTGTAACCTCTTATGACACAATATTCCATTATTGCCATTACAAGAAAAAAATAATGCTTTTCACTCCCAAACACCTTAAGCACAATTTATTCTTCAAATAAGGACGAATTAGAATCATAGAAAGGTTACAGCACGGAAGGAAGCCATTGGGCCCATCGAGTCCGTGCCGGCTCTATGCAAGAGAAAACCTGACATCTGTCATACGCCCCTTTTTTTCTGCTTCATCTTACTCTCTATCTCTTTTGTCATCCAGAGTGCTCTGGCTTTAGATGCCCTACTTTCACCCTCATGGGAATGTATCTAAACTTTTCCCGAACCCATCTCCTCCTTAAAGGCCGCCCATTGTTCTATTACAGTTTTGACTGCCAATCTTTGATTCCAATTTACCCGTGCCAGATCTGTTCTTATCCCACTGAATTTGATCCTCCTCCAATTGAGTATTTTTACTTTAGTCTGGTCCATGTCCTTTTCCATAGCTATTCTAAACCTTATGATACTATGATCGCTGTTCTCTAAATATTCCCCCACTGACACTTGCTCCACTTGGCCCGCCTCATTTCCCAGAACCAAATCCAGCAATGCTTCCTTCCTCATTGGACTGGAAATGTACTGGTCAAGAAAGTTCTCCTGAACATACTTCAAAAATTCCTCCCCCTCTTTGACCCTTATTACTATCCCAGTCTATATTAGGATAGTTGAAGTCCCCCGTTATCACTACTCTAATGCTTTTGCACCTCTCTGTAATTTCCCTGCAAATTTGCTCCTCAATATCGGGCTATATATCCTCAATATATCATTTATATTGGCAGGTGTGTTTCTTTTTTAAATACACTGGTAAAACTTGTCAAGGACTTTTTTTTGGAAAAAAGTGCCTCCAAATATCTCTGTAAGCAATCAAAATACGAGGCAGTGTACAGCAGCTTTGCAGTTGTGCTCCACACGAATCGCCGCATGACCCTTCTGCAAAATGTCAGTCAGCAACCCTTTTCATAGGAGTTCCTCATCTATTGCATATTATAGGAAGTTAGGAGTGTGTTCAAAACTAATGCATTAGTTTGCAAAGAAAGAGTAAATTCTTTTTATTTTCCAGTTTAATTTACATGCAAGTAAGACCTCAATTAGCATATGAGATTTTAGCGTTTAAAACACATATTTTATCCTCTGAAATAAAATTACATTTTTGGGCTAAATCAGGTCAAATCTGAAAGTTAGGCAATTTAGCATGTAATCAATTTTAGTAATTTTGCTTCAGAATTCAGTAGGGAGCAGCAATTGCTTGAAGGGAGTTGCTTTCATTTCCTCTGAACATGCACAGCTACATTGAAAATTGCATCTTACTTAATTCCCTACAGCAATATTTAAATGGAGCAAGTAAAAAACTGGGCATACAATTATAGTCACTGTGGTTTGTCTTGTGAGTGATTGTAGACATCAAAATGTGTCTTGTAACACACCCAAACTGTCTCATTCCTTGCTTCTTTTTCAATCCAAAGATTTTTACAGGACGTTAAAAGAGTAGAACTCAATTTCCCACTTTAACTTCATCATTATTGTTATTGGTTGACTATTGTCGGCCCTCCTGTGGCTGCCCTCCACACCTCTTTATAAGGCAGGGACTTGGATCCTGGTGTTGTGATTTGGACTGTCCACACTTGCTCTTTCATCGACTTATTATGCACTGAAGGTGTGTCATGGCTTACAGGTCATGGAGGCCGTTGATTAATTCAAGGATCAGCTCATCTGCGTTTTGATGGGATTTCCTCCATCAAGGGTCCCACTGACCCTCCTCCAAGCACTCATCTGTCAGAACCTGTTGGCACTTTCTGCAGGGGGCCAGATTACTTAACTGCCGCCTGTTACAGTTAATACCGTCTACTGTCATTGCGGTAGAATGTTTTAACACCTGGTCTGACTGAATTTAGCATTTTATACTCCATTTAATTCTGACATGAATTCTGGGTGTCTTCCTCACCTGCAGAATAAATGGAGTGTTCCACAGTTCTTCATTGTACATAGCAGGGTTGAACTGCAACATTACAACCATAATTGGTTTAATTCTAATCTAAATGTAATGCTTATTCAGTCTTAAAACTGCCACCCAGTAGATGGGAGTAGACCAAGTGTATATAATGTCTTGATAATGGGCAGAGCAGCCAGCAAATAAATTAGGTATGGGAGTCGCCAGACACTTCAATTGATTTTTAACATATTACTGAGGTAGCGCAGCCATTCAGAGGTCAGGAAAGTTGTTAGCGAATCAGATTTCAGCAGCCGGAAGGGCTCCCAGATTCTCAGATGCATCAATGGAGGTGTTGCTAGCTGTAGTCAGGGTGAGAAAGGATCAACATGGTACTAAAAGGAAAAGATGAGGAAATTGCAGATGCATTAGTCATCATTTTCCAAATCTCTCTAGATTCAGGAATTGTGCCTTTGGATTGGAAAATTGCAAATGTCGCTCCCTTATTTAAGAAGGGAGGAAAAGAGAAACCAGTGCCTAAATTTTTACTCTGAGCTGGGAAGACGGTGGGAGCCGGTGACTATCAGGCTGGCCATCAATCGGATGGGAGAAGAGGAAAGAAACGGATGCGAGAAGCTTAGGGCTTCATTTTAGCACCCGCTATCGGGTGCGTTCCTGGCGGGGGTGGCTCCGAAAATCGGGGAATCCCGGAGCGGGTCCGGAGCCCGGCTCCAACCCGCCCACTTCCGGGTTCCCCACAGACGCGCCGACGTGCGCACGCAGCCCCCGCATGTGGGAATCCGGCAGGCAATTAAAGCCAGCGGGATGCCACTTGACAATATTTATCTAGGTATTTCAGGTCATTAACAGACCTGATTAAGGGATTATGTGAGGAGGGGTGGGATTTTACAAACAACTTGGACTGTTTTCCATACTGGGGGAAACACTCCCAGTTGAAATGGACGTGTTGCAGCTGTCAGCCTGTGGCAGCTGCAGAGGTCCATTTGACAGGTGGGGGGGAGGGGGGGGAAAGACCCTCACTCATTGCAGGAGGCCACTCTGTCACTTGGGACAAAGTTTGGCCTCCACCACCCTCCTCCTGACAAGAAAATTCACCAACTTGCACACTTACCCCGGGGTCCAGAGACATGTACCTACCTTGTGGACCCCCTCAGATGTACATCTTCCGGATGGGGGCCGCCGTAGCTGCAGTCATGACCTCCTCGGAGGGCGAACAGCATCACCAGCCACGCCGTCCACCTCTGACACGTGGAGCTCCACAACAGAGTGCTGTGACACATCCACCTGCACAGCAGGAGGGAGGGCAACCGCAGAGAGAGATGCGTCGCAGAGGGCACAGACCGAGGCTCAGCTTCCTGGACCTCTCTGAGCAGCAGTGCACACGGAGGCTCAGAGTCAATCGACATGTAGTCGTGGACATCTGCAGCCTCCTTCATGCCGAGCTGCTCCCGGTTGGCCCGAGCATCATCTTCTTACCTGTCGCTGTCAAAGTCACCACTGCCCTCAACAACTTCTCCTCCGCATCCTTCCAGGGTGCTACCGGGGACATCGCCGACATCTCCACAAAAGAACCCTGCAAATACACCTACACCACTCTGCAGTGACACAATGGGTGTCATCAGTTGTGGGTCTTCACTGTGATCCTCAGGAAAGGGCATTATTGCACAAACCAGACAAGATTTACAAAGACGTGGCAGTAGTGGTGCCAATATAATATGTAATGTGAGTTGGTCAGAATTTCAATATAAGTAAAAACCATGACAAACCCTCAAACACCCTTGTGCATCCCCTTCATGCTCACGACACGTTTACCTTACGCTGCCTACTGCACATATGCGATGCATGCCCTGTGGCTGCAGCACAGGTAGTGGCAGGTTGAGTTAGGCTGACTGTGAAAGACTGACGAGAGGGTGAGTATGAGATAGAGCCATGAGATTGTATGAGGATTGGGTTGAGTGGTAGTGGCGGGATGAGTACTGGCGAGGTGAGTAAGTGCAGGTAAGATGAGGATGAGGTTTGAGTAAGTATGAGGGGTGATGTGACAGAGTAGTGTTGGCAGTGCAGAAGGAGATGTGGGGTGGGGTAGGTGATGTGGCAGATGGAGTGTAGGGGAATGAGTAAGTGTACTCACTTTGGCTGATCTACTTAGGTCATTGGAGCGCCTCCTGCACTGTGTGCAGGTGGGCGATATGTTGGTGGTGCAGGTGACCTACTCTGCCACCTCGAGCCAGGCCTTCCTGGTGGCAGAGGCAGGCCGCTTCCTCCCGCCCGCCGGGGGGAAGATCTCTGTCCTCCCCCTCCTCCTCACCCCATCTAATGATACCTGGAGTGAGGCATCATTAAACTGGGAGCAGCCTTCCCCCTGGGCTGCTCCATGCTGTCATTTTTTCTGTTTGTTGCAGCATCTGTCAGTGGAGGACTGCCCCTTTAAATAGAGCTCCTCGCTGACAGAGCTTACATGCGCAGCCCGCCCGACGCGCAGATCAGCAGCGGGGAACCCGGAAGACCAGATAAGTGGATCCAATTAGGCTGCGATCGCGCAGGGGGCAGACTGATTTCACCGGGCGCATTACCCACGCGGCCAATAGCCCCCCCGCCGCGAACCCACAGCTCTGGTAACATCGAGCCCTTAGTCTTATATTGGGGAG